>NC_064640.1:114377523-114701273 GCF_023864345.2 Schistocerca serialis cubense | reverse complement strand
TCCCTGTGTCTCTGAAAAACATTGGAAGAATGTCTATTGATCCACTGTGGAAGCGAGACGTGGCTGCTCAAATATTTAACAAGGAAAATCGCCAAACAGCGCGAAATTTTATTTTTACATCAATATGCTATCTTCAGGACCCATATGCACCTCATGTGTAGAGTACGAGGTGCATATGGGACCTGAAGATGGCATATTAAATTCCCGGTGGTTGTGAAACTTTTCAAATTGCATGGTTGTTCGGCGATCTTCCTTGTTAAAAAAATGGAAGAGCGGGTGCTCTCTCCGATCGCCACCATATTTGTCGACGATGACCATCTGCGATAATGCAGAATCGGGAGTCATCGTTGAACGCAATGCGTCACCATTCAGCAGCAGTACATGCTTGCATGTTACGGAAGATCTCCAAACGCAGTCGACCGTGTTGTCAGGTTAACGGCAAAGGCCAGGAAGGCTGGTGGCGTAAAGTTTCTGATCACCAGACTTTGCGCCGCAGTTCTGGGTTAAATTTCGTACCTATCGACAACGTCTCAAGGAATGAGGGATTGTGACACTACTGATGGCGATCTGTCCGTCAGATAGAGGTACTAAACTCAGTGGCTCGCTTGGTGCTATTTTAGAAGAGTTGCCGGCCGGTGTGGCCGAGCGGTTCTAGGCGCTTCAGTCTGGAACCGCGCGACCGCTACGGTCGCAGGTTCGAATCCTGCTTCGGGCATGGCTGTGTGTGATGTCCTTAGGTTAGTTAGGTTTAAGTAGTTCTAAGTTCTAGGGGACTGATGACCTGAGCTGTTAAGTCCCATAGTGCTCAGAGCCGTTTGAACCATTTTAGAAGAGTTAGTGTTTTGCTGGCACCGGTTTTCACCCTCTCCCTTCTTTCATCATTGTATATCGCAAACATTACACCACACTACACACACACACACACACACACACACACACACACACACACACACACACACACATTACCGTCATCTACATGTATCAGATACACTTAACACACGAATCTCACACTTCACACGTTTGCGCGAAGGATAGGGAAAACCTTTCCAATTAGGTGACTGAAGTTACTCCTCAGACTCTCCCAGCCAATCATGCCATACAACTTAATTTATTTTTTAACGGCAGCCGACGCATAGGACGGTAATTCCCTAGTTCAGATGCTGGTAGTATCCAGTCAATGGTGCGAGAGATACAGAATGTTGCAGGAGGTTCATTACATGTTCTCGGTTGCAGGCACGGATGTGAAGGAGATAGATGCGCTTGTTACATAATACGGCGATACTTCCTTGTGGTCAGGCGTGGTCGAGTGAAACCTTGACGACTAGTCTGCCTGTCATGACGTTCTCATGGAGCCCAACATGGAGCCACTGTCACAACCTAATGCAGCATCTCCGTGTAATTCACAGTGATCACTCAACATCTAATGCTGTTCATACCCCATATATACCCTACCAGGCTTGGTAAAACTACTAAACGTAAACAACACTAACCCACTTTGGTGATCATCCTACCAATCACGCAGAATTGCAACTCCAAGCGTTTACATTTCCCGCGGATGGCATAGACATGTACGAAGTTGCGTTGAAATCCGACCGTGTCTTCTGGTTGCTTCACTTTTTTGTCAGGCAGTGTATTTACACGTGATGCGCTCCAGATATTCAGCACTGAAAGCATTATGGGATACAGTCTGGTTCTTTAACTTACATTTATTTGTTTCACAAAAGTTTAGTCCAAGTCTGCATCTTCTTACGATCCTCCAACGATGATACTTTACTATAAACAATAGGATCGTTAGCGAACCACCGTATAGCGCTTCTTATCCTCTCTGAGGAATCGTTTGTGTATATTGAGAACGTTAGCGGTGCTGTTTCTCTTCCTTGTGGCATACCTGGTGTTACAGTCGTGGCTATGATTGTATCTACAGGTACACTCCGCAAGCCACTTTACGATGTATGGCAGAAGGTACTTTATGTATCTCCCTTTTCCTGTTCCAGTCACGAATGGTTCGCGGGAAGAACGATAGTAGTATGTGTCTTCATCCAGGAGCTCTGACACTACTAGTTCAGTGGTGCATTGCGCTGCTGGAACGATAACAAACCATAAGTATATATTCGATACACATTTGTTAATAACAGTTGTAATAATTATATTATTAGATACTTACTTTCGTACCTAACAGTCACATATCTCTTGTGTCTGGGGCTCTGGATGGTCCCTGCTGCTGATATTTCATCATCCTCTCACCATGAATGATAGAGACTCAGGCTACTGGTTTCATAACATGGTCCCATTGGTTGAGAGGGGGTGCCAGCCGTTTTTGTATCACGTGACAAACGTTGACAATTACCTATGTTGGTGGGGCGACGGTTCCCCTGGATGACCTTGATCCATTCCCAGTGGTTCCCAAGGAACACAAGTGTGTAGATGATTAGATTAGATTACCTTATCGTTCCATAGATCCGTGCTGAGGAGATCCTCGTGGATGTGGAACATGTCAATTTTTTAAGCTGAAATAACAATACTAATAGTTTGAGTATATACAATACATCATTTGTTTATATTAAAAAATTCATCAATGGAGTAGAAGGAGTTGGCCACTAGTAAGTCTTTCAGGCTCCTTTTAAACTGATCTTTATTTGTAACAAAATTTTTTGTGTTTGCTGGCAAGTTATTGAAGATGAGTGTTCATGAGTAGTGAACCCCTTTTTGAACTAAAGTAAGTGCTTTTAAGTCCTTGTGCAGATCATTTTTGTTCCTGGTATTGTATGTATGAACTGAGCTGTTTGTTGGAGAAAGAGATATATTATTTAGGACAAGTTTCATTAAGGAGTAAATATACTGAGAGGCAGTAGTTAGTATACCCAGTTCTGTTAAGAGGTTTCTACAGGACGTCCGTGAGTTTACTCCACAAATAATACGTATTACACGCTTTTGAACTCTGAAAACTTTTGTTTGACTTGAAGAGTTACTCCAAAATATTATACCATATGACATTATGGAATGAAAGTAGGCAAAGTATGCAAGCTTTTTCATTTTTATGTCGCCTATGTCAGCTAACACTCGAATTACAAATACAGATTTGTTAAGGCGTTTCTGCAGTTCTGTGGTGTGCTCCTCCCAACTGAATTTATTATCAAGTTGTAATCCCAGGAATTTAAGACTGTCAACCTCTTCTATCTGCTCTTCTTCATACTTTATGCATATGCTGGGAGGAAACCTGTTACAGGTTCTGAATTGCATATAGTGAGTCTTTTCGAAATTTAATGTCAGTGATTTGGCTTGAAAATATCATTAGCAGATCTTTCTAGAACTACACTCGACATACTATTTATTGCAATACTTGTGTCATCTGCAAACAAAACGAACTCTGCTCCTGGCAGTGTAACTGATGAGAGATCATTAATGTACACAAGAAAAAGCAATGGCACTAAGATGGAGCCTTGTGGGACACCACATGCGATTTCTTCCCACTCTGATGACTTAATTCACTAGTCCCTTGCACTGACACCAGATCTTATCAGTGAAGCCTGATACTTAAGGCCAAGGTCAATCAGCCTGTATGCCAACTGATAACCTACTAATGATTGCTGGTAAGGCTCCACGTGGGTTTGAATGTCCTTGATTTTATCTTGATGTGGGAAATTCACCTTTCACTATAACGCACCGAGTTCTGTCACTCAAAAATTCATCTAGCGAATCCTGTATTTCTGAAGACATTGAGTAAGATCGTATCTTGATAGTCGACATTGTGGCGCAGTTTTGAATGCCCATCGGATTTTTCACAGAGGGAACTCAACAGTCTTTCTTCCTGCATACCATTTCCGAATGAAATTGGCGGTGGAAGAGGGGTGGGGGTGGCCTGGCAATGACTACGTTCCGTCCACGACACACGGTAGAGTGGACTGAGTGTTACTTGTGTAGAGTATAAACGGAAACTTTACGCCGGTTTATAGAAAAGTAGTTTCTCAGAGGAGACAGAAATGTGTTTGGCTGACGGGACATCAGGCCTCGTGGTGTATATATATATACGTGCAACGAGAGCAGTCCTCCGCAGTTCTGCTCAATATTATTCATGGTGGCAGCTGATGACGTCCCTTGAGTAGCTCCCTGCTATCATACGGTAACGTTTCGCTCGCCGCATCTACCTCTTCCGCTGTGGCAGCCAGGAGACAGCATCGCTGCGACAATCCCAGCGTTTCTCCTTTATGTGCAGCTAGTAAACTAAGTTTATGTTGCGCCACGAGCCAAGCTCTGACACGCTACAAATACTGCCAGCGGTTGACACAATGCAAATTGAGAGGGAAGCTCACGCACTTTGATTGCTGTAATCAGGCTGTCGAGCAGCGGCAGCACGCCAACTTGAGACTTTACACCCGGCGTTTCCCTATGGCCAATTCGTGAAACTATCCACCCCCACTCAAAAGGAGTTGCGCCGCGTCTCAGAAGGCAGTAAAATTTACTACGGTGCTATGTTCCAGAGGTATGAGTGGGCGAGTTCTTACTTTTTCTGGACTGTCCGAATATAAACTAGATTTAAGATTATCAGGCTGAGATGGCACAGACAGTACAATATCTGCTGGTTGCCTGGAGTAAACGATTATGGCCCAAAGACTGTAGTCATGTATCTTTCAGAAGCGTTTCTGAAATTGAACTGCCTTCAAAATGTGTCCCAGTATAAGTAACGTATGGAGGAACCATGAAGCACTGGGTGCATATGCAATTAAGAAACGAAATATTATTCGTTACGAACCACCAAGTAATATGATAGGTTTTATTAAATATTTTCTTATTTAAAATCTTGCATACTGAAGGAGACATTAGTCACTAAAAAGTTAGTCACCTCCTAGGAGAGCTGTTACCTTGTCAATTAACTCAACCCATCATGTGGTAGCATATATCTAGGGCAACAGTTATAAGGACCGTACTTCCCATGGATGCCATCTGACTAGCAACAGGCATTCCCTAGGTTTACTGAAAATGCCGTCTCCATCCTGCATCTGAACTCGAAAGGTATGGATTTAGATATACTTGAAGAGCTTGAAACCTCCAAGTATCGCATGGCTAATCCGCATAACATCCTGAATAAGCAAATAAACTCGAATCGCAGATGGTTCTTTGACATATTTAATGATCTGTTGGTTACACACTTCAGCTTTTTCTCTCTTCTTTGTATCAATGTCTTGTTTGCTTTCTAGTGGTAGCCTTGCAAGGTGTTATCCTGTTAACTCATACTCCCCCTTTCAACATCCTACCTCTTTTTTATATTTTCTATAATGTGCATGTCTACTTCCCATAAAAGATAATTGTTCTTTTTATGGTGTTATCTTATGATTTCACCGGTGACTTTATATCATTTTACTGTCATTCTATATTTTACAAATAAAGGGTTATATACTGACTATTGTAATTGTAATGCCAGGTAGCACAGGGCGCTTATTCTTTATCTGTGTCTGTTTTTATTTTTAATCAGTTTTGCCCTTTCGTGTATTTAGCCACATTGGCACTTATTGACAGCACATTTCATTTGGAACATGTTAAGAATTCTACTTTTCCTTTAATTCTGTATTACGAGTTTCATCTGAAAGTCATATTTACTTTTGTAGCTAAGTTTCTTTTATCATATATATGTTTATCACTTTTTGTAAATCATACGTAATTCATAGTACGGAGCTGCAAACCGCCACACTCGCCGCCTCAGCGCCATCTACTGTTGAAATATTGTAATTTTGTATGGCAACCGACAATTTTGTATAGTCTACTTGTTATTGTTACCACTACAACATTTACGTTTTATGTCAATATCCAACATGATGATTCAGGGTACGTATCTTATAATGATTTGTAATAATTTTGATTATTCGAGTATGTTGTTCCTGTAACTCATTTTTATATTATATGTAAATATGTATTTTTATTTTATAATCAACAAATATCTGATGATGGCAATGTCCGAAACACATAATATTGGGAAAGAAGTGAGCTTACTTCCAGTCATGAAAGGAAAGCAGTGGTTGGGAAGGGAGTAAGACAGGGTTGTAGCCTATCCCCAATCTTATTCAATCTGTATATTGAGCAAGCAATAAAGGAAACAAAAGAAAAATTCGGAGTAGGTATTAAACTCCATGGAGAAGAAATAAAAACTCTGAGGTTCGCCGATGACATTGTAATTCTGTCAGAGACAGTAAAGGACTTGGAAGAGCAGTTGAACGGAATGGACAGTGTCTTGAAAGGAGGGCATAAGATTAATATCAACAAAAGCAAAACGAGGATAATGGAATGTAGTCGAATTAAGTAGGGTGATGCTGAGGGAATTAGATTAGGAAATGAGACACTTAAAGTAGTAAAGGAGTTTTGCTATTTGGGGAGCAAAATAACTGATGATGGTCGAAGTAGAGAGGATATAAAACGTAGACTGGCAATGGCAAGGTAAGCGTTTCTGAAGAAGAGAAATTTGTTAACATCGAGTATTGATTTAAGTGTCAGGAAGTCGTTTCTCAAAGTATTTGTATGGAGTGTAGCCATGTATGGAAGTGAAACGTGGACTATAAATAGCTTAGACAAGAAGAGAATAGAAGCTTTCGAAATGTGGTGCTACAGAAGAATGCTGAAGATTAGATGGGTTGATCACATAACTAATGAGGAGGTATTGAATAGAATTGGGGAGAAGAGGAGCTTGTGGGTCAACTTGACTAGAAGAAGGGATCGGTTGGTAGGACATGTTCTGAGACATCGAGGGATCACCAATTTAGTACTGGAGGGCAGCGTGGAGGGTAAAAATCGTAGAGGGAGACCAAGAGATGGATACACTAAACAGATTCAGAAGGATGTAGGTTGCAGTAGGCACTGGGAGATGAAGAAGCTTTCACAGGATAGAGTAGCATGGAGAGCTGCATCAAACCAGTCTCAGGACTGAAGACCACAACACCAACAACAACACAACTTCCAGTGAACGATTTTTTTCCTCAGCGACCCATTCAGCGTTTTACAGACTACACATATACCTCGACTCGTCGAAGAGGAGAGTCTATAAGTTTCTTCAAGTATGAAGTATTCAGCTGAAGCCACTCGTATTGATTGAATCCTGTAGATCTACCAAACTGCGGGCAGACAGACTGCTACGTTTCACTTGCTGTTCCAAATAGTCCCAGACATTTTCAGAGGGATTAAGAGCGGATATTTTCCTGGCTGTTCGAGGTGAGATAGGGTGCTTAAGTGTATAGAACTATGCATACAGCTTTGTGAGCACGGCTGTTGTAGTGTTGGAAAACAGGAGTGTCCACAGCATACCCACCACGTTCATGTCGAAGGAAGGGTAACATTTGGTCACCGAGAATACTGAAACTGAGATCGTGGTTCACGCTCATGGTTACCCAAATGAGTGCCCAAATCATGGTGCGAAAAGTAGCACCGAAACACCGCTTTTGACCTGGACTACACCAATCACACTATGTGAACTAGGTGCCCCACTAGGCGATCAGTGGCGTCGACATCTTGCTTCATTAAAAATGTGGCAAACTGCAACTTCTCGGACTGCGCAAGGCACCTCTAATCAGCTACTGTCTAATTTACGTTTAGTCTGGCTTACTGGAGACGTGCAGCTCCATGTGCCGCTGAGTGCAATACTCTTTTGCTAGCTGCCCGACTCCAAATGTCCATTGCATGTACACGCTCCAGCCACATTAATGTGACCATCACGTATGCTCGACGACAAAGTCCAATAACCAATCACAGACGGCAGGTGGCAGTACTAACAGTGGAGGGTATATAATGCGTGTCGAGGGGACGCGGAAAACAGTGCAGTTGTTGTCGTAATGCCGAAACGGAGAGATCTGTCTGACATCTACAACTACATCTATATGGATACTCTGCAAATCACATTTAAGATCGAACCACCTCCACAGTAATTCACCATTACTCCAATCCCTTATAGCGAGGAAAAAACGATCAGCTATACCTTTTTCTCCCTATGTAGGTCGGTGTCAACAAAAAATTTTCGCATTTGGAGGAGAAAATTCGTGATTGAAATTTCGTGAGAAGGTTCTGCTGCAGCGAAAAACGACTTTTTTCTAATGATGTCAACCCCAAATTCTGTATCATTTCGGTGACACTCTCTCCCGTATTTCGCGATAATATAAAACGTGCTGCCCTTCTTTGAACTTTCTCGATGTACTCCGTCAATCCTATTTGTAAGGATCCCACGTCGCTCAGCAGTATTCTAAAAGAGGACGGACAAGCGTAGTGTAGGCAGTCTCTTTAGTAGATCTGTTACATTTTCTAAGTGTCCTGCCAATAAAACGCAGTTTTTGGTTGGCCTTCCCCACAACGTTTTCTGCGTGTCCCTTCGAATTGAAGTTGTTCGCAACTGTAATACCTACGTATTTAGTTGAATTTACGGCGTTTAGATTTGACTGATTAATTGTGTAACCGAAATTTAATGATGACTAACTGAAACCCTCAGCTGCCGACAGGTGTTGTTGATATACCTCGCCAGCCGGAGTGGCCGAGCGGTTCTAGGCGCTACAGTGTGGAACCGCGCGACCACTAAGGTCGCAGGTTCGAATCCTGCCTCGGGCATGGATGTGTGTGATGTCCTTAGGTTAGTTAGGTTTAAGTAATTCTAAGTTCTAGGGGACTGATGACCACAGATGTTAAGTCCCATAGTGCTCAGAGCCATTTGAACCTTTTTTTTTGAGGACACAGATGAATAGCGCGACTGCAGGGACTTATCCCTTGCATGCTTCCCGTGAAACTCACATTCCCAACTGTCCACAATTCTACATATGTAATGTACCTTATAGACATTTGCCCATCCACTCATTAAGCAGGAGATCCCGGGTTCGAGTCCTGGTCGGGGCACACATTTTCAGCTGTCCACATCGAGGTATATCAACAACACCTGTCGGCAGCTGAGGGTTTCAGTTAGTCATCATTTATTCCAGGGAAAAGCTGCATGGTCATCAACAGTATCTGTTCTTTCGAGAACAGTTACTGTCTTCATATATATAGTTAAAGGCTACCCAGCCATTGACCTTCGTCTGTGCGAATGCGCACAGGCTGCCCAGACTCTTACAGGAATCGGCAAAGCGTGCGCGAGTAATGAGTGAAAGGGCAAATGTCTATAAGGTACATTACATATGTAGAATTGTGGACAGTTGGGAATGTGAGTCCCAAAAGTCCCTGCAGTCACGCTATTCATCTGTGTCCTCGGTGGCTCAGATGGATAGAGCGTCTGCCATGTGAGCAGGAGATCCCGGGTTCGAGGCCCGGGCGGGGCACACATTTTCAGCTGTCCACATCGAGCTTTATGAACAACACCTGCCAGCAGTGAGGGTTTCAGTTAGTCATCATTTATTCAAGGGAAAGCTACACGGTCATCAACAGTATCTGTTCTTTCGAGAATAGTTACTGTCTTCATATACGAAGTTTAATGGATTGCTTTTAGCATTCAGGTGGTTGACGTCACACTTTTCGTTATTTAGGGTCAATTACCAATTTTTTCACCATAACACACAGAACAGAAACTCAAAAAAACTAAACTATGAAAGCGCACAGATCAAATAATACAATTCGCTTCTGGTTAGGACCTCGTAAAAGTCACAAAATTTTTATTTCCCTGTTGCTGCTTCTCTCTCGGCTGGCTGCTGCTGCCTGAGTGCATGACTAACGCGAAAAAGCGGTCACTAGGGTATCATCGTTGGGCTTAGGGCCAAGGGTGGATGCATTTCCGAAATGGATAAGTTTGTAGTTTGTTCGCGTGGCACTGTGATTAAAATGTATGGTACATGGCAAAAGGGCACTACCCAAAACCGGAGCCAGTGTGCCAACTATAGTGCACCATGGATCACAGATGACAGGGTTGTACGACGGGTGTGGAGATATGTGTGGGCGAACAGATGTGCAACTATTGACCAACTGACCATCCTGATGAACCAAGGGGCTACCAACAGTGTCTCCTCAACGACTGTTCAGCGAATGTTTTTGCGTATGGGCCTCTGCAGCAGGCACCGTGTTCATACGCCCATGCTGGCTGATGTTCATCGGCGACGAAGGCTAGAGTTTGCACTCCAACACAGTAACTAGACGTCCACTGAGTGGCGACAGGTGGCCTTTGCGGATGAATCACGTTTCATGCTGCGTCGGACAGATGGCCTTTGGCGTGTCTAACGTATGAAAGGAAACGCCCTGCATGCGTCATGGTCTGGGAAACGTTTTCGTGGTATTTCCAGGGAGATCTCGTTATTGTGGGTGGAACAATAGATCAACAGAAGCATGCATCTATCCTCGGGGACCACATTCACCCCTACGTGCAGTGTTTTTCCTCAGAACGACGGAATCTACGAGTAAGACAATGCAACGTTTAACACAGCTCGCGCCGGCCACGGTGGCCGAGTGGTTCTAGGCGCTTCAGTTCGGAACCGCGCGACAGCTAAGGTCTCAGGTTCGAATCCTGGATCGGGCATGGATGTGTGTGATGTCCTAAGGTTAGTTAGGTTTAAGAAGATCTGAGTTCTAGGGGACTGATGACCTCCCGTAGTGCTCAGAGCCATTTGAACCATTTTTGAACACAGCTTGCATTGTACGTGCGTAGTTCGAAGAGCAGCAGGATGAGTTTACCGTATTCCCCTGGCCACCAAACTCCCCGGATTAAAAGCCCATAGACAATCCATACAATCATCTCCAGCGGGCTATTGGCAACATAGATTCTCAGCCAAGAAACCTAGCGCAGCTGGCCGTGTCACTGGAGTCAACATGGCTCCACATCCGTGTCGATGGCTTTTACAGTCTAACTGACTCTCTTCCTGCACGTCTCGCAGCAGTCCGCCCTGCAAAAAGTGGTTATTCAGACTTTTGACAGGTGTTCACATTAATCGCTCATAAACTGGTTGAGACGGAGCTGCATTCACTGACAGCAGTAATTACTATCGGCGTTGAAACGTATTGTCATTAACAAGGCACAAAGAGTGACGCTCGTCTCCGGTCCGAGCCAGTTAGGATCTATTTACGACCAGTCATCCCACGCCGTGTTACATGCCTCTGAGTCGTACACCATTCCTTGTAGAAGCGTTCGACTGTCTCTGTTGATACGCTAAAAAATCGGGCATCTTCATTCACGGTTTGTTCATAGGCACATCCAAACATGACAGCTCCTTTTAGCCATTCTATCACGTTTCTACGTCAACTATCTTCCATACAAGCGACAAGCAAATTCACAAGACTTGACTGTCATGACTTAAGTGAGTGGTGGAGGGCCACATGAGGGACTGGTTACCAATTCTGCACCATCCAAAGCCCTCAAACCCGACCAGTGCACTCTTATAACAGGGTGTCTAATACACGGTCCAGTGACATTAATGTGACTACCGCCTATGCACCCATGTTCGACGTGGACGTGTAACAACCGCTCACAGATGGCAGCCACTAGTATGGGGTGAGTATATAAAGCGTTTTTGGAGAACGCAGAGCCGGCTGGAATGGCCGAGCGGTTGTAGGCACTTCAGTCTGGAACCGCACGACCGCTACGGTTGCAGGTTCGAATCCTGCCTCGGGCATTGATGTGTGTGATGTCCTTAGGTTAGTTAGGTTTAAGTAGTTCTAAATTCTAGGGGACTGATGACCTCAGATGTCCCATAGTGCTCAGAGCCATTTGAACCATTTTGGGAAATGTTTTCGTGGCATTTATTCTGGACGGCACAACAAATCAACACAAGTATGTATCTATCCTTTGGCACCACGTCAACCGCTACATGCAGTTTTTTCTTCCTCGGCACGATCGCATCTACCACCAAGATAATTCAACGTCGCACACAGCTCGCAGTGTACGTCTGTCGTTCGAAGAGCACCAGGATGAGTTTACCGTACATCCCTGGTCGCCAAACTCCCAGGATTTAAACCTAATCTAGAGAGAAACCTAACGCAGCTGGCCACGCCACTGGTGTCGCCTCCTCATTCGTGTCTGAGCCTTCCAGATCCTGACTGAATCTCTTCCTGCACGTCTGCGCTGCAAAAGGTGGTTATTCAGGCTTTTGACATGTGGTCACAGTAATATGACAAGACCGTGTATAAGATCCATTTAAGAGGAAACGAACCAGAGGCTGTACAATTAAAACCGCTGTAAGAATAGAAATGAAATATGCAGCAGAAGAAGCTGTGCTCCCTATAAGAGAGCTGAGGTCCTAAACTTGCCGCTAGATCCAACACGGACACAGACATGCGTGTGACGGCTGAGCAAGCAAATGCGGACCTTGATTGTCCACTGCATTCAGTCATGCTGAGAACAGAGAAATGAAGGCTTCAGCAGAAGTAAGTAGACGTGTAGTGCGATAGACCACGGGAAAGGGAAATTTATCCCAGAATGGCATGAGTGTACACAGATTACAGCTGTCCGTTTCAAGATTCAAGGCGTGGCTTGAGTGATTGAGGGAAGAAAGGATGTCGCTGGTCGATTGATGCACGGTCGTAAACCCAACACCGCATTGCCGATGACATTGTATAGCTGGTGAATATCTTCGTTGCTTGAACGTTGGAAGAGTTCACGCCAATATTAAGGACAGACTGAAATTCGGCAAAGTGTGCAGCTAATGGGTAACTCGCAATCTTCATTCGGCACAGGATGTACGTCGAATGGTTCTCTTTCTTGAACATCTGCAGCACTATGATAAGGAAGGGAATGGGTTCCTGTCACTTCGAACCCGAGTGAAAACAATGATGTCTGCAGTGGAAGCATGCAGGGTCACCGACTCCCAAAACGCACTACACCCCTTTGCTCTTCTTCTGATGCCTTCACTTCACTTTTTCAGCAAGAATGAATGTAGTGGAACGTCGCCGCGTGCGTGTTTTCGCTCTGTCGTCAAATGGGTTTGCATTGCGTCCCCCAAACGGCGAATCTGTGGCATCAACGCTCTTATACGGACTGCACCTTGTTCCTCATGCAATGAAATTACGATTTTTTCTCCGGTTTTCATTTCATCGCCTCTCCCTCGTATCCTTTTGGATGCACCTAATATTTCATCCTGTCAGCTTATGATTGTACGTAAGAACGATTAAGTCAATATACATCCCGTTGATAACAACTCCTGCGGTAGTTACCTACTTTTATATTTGTATTTTGACGTTCCGGCAATAATGAATTTATTAGGGACAGCCATTGGGCCGAAGCAAGGGAATATGTCTGCTATAACAGATGAAAGAGGTTAAATAGAACGTATTGCTGGTTTTTGCGGAAAAAGTCAACAGAAATTATAAAATGGGAAGTTATGAAATAAATGCAACAGCCCATACTACTTAATTTATGCACCAGAGTCAGAAAGTGAGAGCAGAAACTCCGTCATGAAATCCACTCAACATCGTTTTTAATTCAATTCAGCAAAGCTCATTAGTTTCTGTTTTTCATGCATTGCTGTCATATTGCACACATATTACTGGCTAATAACAAACTATCTCACTAACCATCAAGGAAGCTGTCGAATTTTTCTAATATGGTAGTTACTTTCTTAATCATACATTCCGCTTTAGCAGTCGAGTTATTCTGAAATCCATGTTCCAGTCCTGGCTAATGGCAATGTTCTGTATGTCTAGTCTTTGACATAGCCTGTTCCCTTTTCGAAAACGTTGCTATAAGCACTTCCTTTTTTGATGTCACAAGTTAACACCAACTTCAACGAGGTACTGAGCAACAAACGTATCGCCATGTGATCTAAAACATTTTTTTAAAAAATCGTGCAAAACCTCTTATAATTTTTACAAAAAGGGATCTGAACCTTTTCAAGTACAAATCCAGAGACGCAATGCTATACAATATTGGGTATCCTTTATTTCTCATGGAATCTAATGATTGTCACTGATACCGTTAGTGATTAAGTACAACTAAATTTTGAATGTGAATTTTCCCGTAGCTTCCGGTTACAGTGGCTACCAGGTACCTTTTACTTTTCTCACGTTATTTATAGTGTTTGTTATTTTGTAAAAAAATTTCTAAGTTAGGTGATATGTTTTCAGTAATAATGAATATCGTACTTTTTCATTTACATTTAATAAACACATCAAAAAAAGCTTTGCATCACCTCGGTTCCGAGAGTTCCGGAACCTGTACAGAAAATTGGAATAGAGAGCAACATAAACATCATTTCCGCCCTTTTTATTGCTCTTGACAACCACACATTGAATGTTGTACCACCATACAACGAGACCTTCAGAAGTGATGGTCCAAATTGCTGTACACACCGGTACCTCTAATACCAAGTAGCACGTCCTCCTGCATTGATGCATGGCTGTATTCGTCATGGCATACTATCCACAAGTTCATCAAGGCACTGTTGGTTCAGATAGTCCCACTCCACAACGGCGATTCGACGTAGATCCCTCAGAGTGGTTGGTGTGTCACACCGTCCATAAACAGCCGTTTTAAATCTATCCCAGGCATGTTCGATGGGGGTCATGTCTGGAGAACATGCTGGCCACTCTAGTCGAGCGATGTCGTTATCCTGAAGGAAGTCATTCACAAGATTTGCACGATGGAGGTGCGAATTGTCGTCCATGAATACGAATGCCTCGCCAGTATGCTGCCGATATGGTTGCACTATCAGTCAGAGTATGGCGCTTCCATGACCGCCAGCGGCGTACGTCGGCCCCACATAATACCATCCCAAAACAGCAGGGAACCTCCGCCTGTCTGCACTCGCTGTACAGTGTGTCTAAGGCGTTAAACCTGGTCGGATTGCCTCCAAACACGTCCCCAACGATTGTGTGGTTGAAGGCATATGCGACATTCATCGGTGAAGAAAACGTGATGCCAATCCTGAGCGGTCCATTCGGCATGTTGTTGTGCCCATCTATACTTCGCTGCATGGTGTCGTGGTTGCAGAGACGGACCTCACCATTGACGTCGGGTGTGAAGTTGCGCATCATGCTGCCTACTGCACACAGTTTGAGACGTAACACGATGTCCTGTAACTGCACGAAAAGCATTATCCAACATGTAGGCGTTGTTGTCAGAGTTCCTCCGAGCCATAATCCGTAGGCAGCGATCATCCATTGCAGTAGTAACCCTTGGGCTGCCTGGGCGAGACATGTCATCGACAGTTTCTGCCTCTCTCTATCTCCTCCATGTCCGAACAACATCGCATAGGATCACTCTGAGACGCCTGTGCACTCCCCTTGTTGAGAGCCCTTCCTGGCACAAAGTAATAATGCGGATGGGATCCAACCGCGGTATTGACCGTCTAGGCATGATTGAACTACAGACAACACGAGCCGTGTACCTCCTTGCTGGTGAAATGACTGGAACTGATCAGCTGTAGGACCCCCTCCGTCTAATAGGCACTGCTCATGCATGATTGCTTACATCTTTGGGCGGTTTTAGTGACATCTCTGAACAGTCAAAGGGACTGTGTCTGTGACACAAAATCCACAGTCAACGTCTATCTTCAGGAGTTCTGGGAACCGGGCTGATGCAAAACCTTTTTTTGATGTGTGTGGTGATGGTAATGATAGTACTAATAACAATAATAAGATCATTAATAATGACAATATCAATTATACAACTAATATAATAATGAAATTAGTAATGAATGAATGAAGTGACTGAAGAAGCCGCGACAAGTGTTCTTATAGGAAAAGACACATGAGCAAAGCCGGCCGAAGTGGCCGTGCGGTTAAAGGCGCTGCAGTCTGGAACCGCAAGACCGCTACGTTCGCAGGTTCGAATCCTGCCTCGGGCATGGATGTTTGTGATGTCCTTAGGTTAGTTAGGTTTAACTAGTTCTAAGTTCTAGGGGACTAATGACCTCAGCAGTTGAGTCCCATAGTGCTCAGAGCCATTTGAATTTGAACACATGAGCAAAAATCGGTTAAAGGAATGATTAGAGAACCAATTAATAGCAAAATAACAGAGGAGACACTAAGAGGGGAATATTAACAACAGAAGCAGAAGACACAGAAAAGAGGGAGAGAGGAAAAGCGAGGTATACGTTGTGAATCAGAGAAAATAGTAAGGCACCACTGATCTAGAATAAGGATAATTGTAGGTGTCTGATGAGGGAAACTAGTTCTGTGATTAAAAAAAATATTTATGCTCCTGTTTACTCTTCAGTGTAGCGCTGCTTTGAATAGTTTGAGATGGCACAGTAAATTTTACAGTGAGAGATGGTTTCAGTATAGAAAGACATCCAGAAAGTGTCTCGTCATCTTTAGATACTGCCAGAACACTTTATATGCGGCTTCTTTTGTCAGCCACGATAGAACTAAGGTACGCAGATGATGAAACCGTGAGAATATAGACAACATGATATACGAGCTCCTAGTGAAGAACAGACAACAGCTTCCTATGAAACTCACATGTCGGAAAATTAATTGGATTCAAATGTGAGAGAACATACAGAACCAAGTTTTAACAACGGATGTTCGATTTGTTGGATTCAATGTGATCTTGGAAACCTCCGACATGGTAGGCAAAAATCACGCGTTATGCACTGTCTGCAGAAAGATAGCCTCCTCAGTTCTTTTATTCCTCTGTGAAGACCCCATAACATCTGGAACTGGGCAAAACCTGAATTGGTACTTTAATTGATATGGAGGACATCCGCAACTGAGTAACATATTCGCCAAGTAAGAATCCGCTTCAATTCTAAAGTGGATTCTTACTTTACGAAAGAGAGATCAGTTGCATAATCAAACCGGACTGGAAAAACTTTCCAGCAGAAAAAAACACATTCAAACTTTGCAATTATTATTGTAATAGTGACACTGGCAATTGCAACAGCAATGGAAAACAGATATAAAACCGCACCCAGAATTGCCTAAGTAATATCATTAATTCATACTGACATAATCCCACCAAACCATCGCACGTTACAAAGAAAGATGAGTGAGTTTTGCCCAAACCAGAAGTTTAACCTAAATCAAAAATTGTATTTTGCAGGAATATTTTCATTTAAAAGAAATCATTACGCTCACAGAAGATTTTCCCTAATTATTCAGAGCAATTCGTTTTCACATGAAGACCATAATTACCCCTTTTTGACTAGTAGGAGATTCTTTTTAAGTCGAAAATTTAGTTTTACAAAAGGAGTTCATACTCCAAGAATTGCAAAGAAGATTCTACAGATTAAATAATTCGAAACATCGAGAGTTATAGCACTTTCAATAAAAAATTGCAGCCCGAAGGATTACTTCCACGAACACATTTAACTCACAACGGATCTTAATGTCGAAAAAAATAAATTGCTTTATTTGTGTTCGTTACGCAAGGAAGTATGAGAGAAAATCAGTTTCAAGTCCAAAACTTGAACAGAACAAGGTACTTTCTAGCGAGCGTTAGGAGAGGCTGGAAGGGGGCCCAACAAAGGTCGGTAAGCATCATACTACAGCCCCAAACGTCTGGGGTTCGATCTCCACTCATTTCTCGCATTATTTCTGTCATTTCTGGCCTTTTTCATTCCTGTAAATGAATTAATAATGTGAAAAATTCCAGACTATCTCGTGGTTCGAAGCCACATTAAGCTTTAGGCCCACCTGTAACTGTATCGGTAAGTCAGATCAAAGGTTGGAGAAAGACAATGGCGTACCACTTCTGATAAAACTATGTTTAGTAAGGCACCGCGTTGATTAACCACTAAGGATAAATACTTGGGAAAACAACGATTAAGAGACATTTAAGAAAGAAACAGTACTAAAGTCAATGTCACTTGTTTGGTAGCATCCAGCCTATCTGGTCTTAAGAGGCGTAATGAAACATCTAAATAATATACTCTGGCAGAATAAAGCTGTGCTGGACCGGTAATTGTCCTAGAAAATTTACCATTACCAGGAAACATAACTGAGTCATTGTTTTATCTTCTTGGTGGGCCTAAACATAGCCTCAACCCCATACTTACCCAACTAGTACAAGATCCGATATGTTATCTTGTTAATAAACGGAAAGAAATCTTTACGAGTTGGCGGCCGCTGTTCCTCATCAATCCTGGCTTTCTTCCTTCTTGCACTTAGTGCACGGTCATTTTCCACCAAAGCCGATAGTAGGTGATTTAACTCATCTTGTGTACACCTGCTTAGCTTAGTGGTGGCCACATGGTGGCAAAGTGGTAAAGAGCAAGACTACGAATACAAAGTCAGTCCCACGATTTTGCCGGCACGGTAGCTCAGCGTGTTCGGTCAGAGGGCTGCTCGCCCTCTGTAATAAGAAACAGAGTATAGGAATCAACTTGAACGGCTGTCTTGTGACGTCCGCCGAGACCAAACGCAACGAACAATACCGAACAAAATTAAGAAAAAGAAAGGAAAAAAGTTGTAACGTACTTGCCTACCATGCAGCGAGTCCGAGTTCGATTCCCGACCAGGTTGGAGATTTTTTTCGCTCGTGGACTGGATGTTGTGTTGTCCTCCTCACCATTTCATCCTCATCACCAGCACGCAAGTCACCCAATGTGGCGTCAGCTGAAAGAAGAATTGCACTCGGCGGCCGAACTTCCCCGGTTGTGGCCTCCCGGGCAGCATTGCCACACGATAATTGCATCAACTCATCTTGTAAACGAACCGCTTTGCAAGTTTTATCAGCCCTGTCCTCTAATCTTTTAATAATATCTCTTTTCTGTCTTTGGTCATCGTTGGATGACTCACCCATAAGTGTGTGTAGCTTTGCTGTGCATCTTATGGTCCGAAGTCCCATCCGCCAGTTTGATCACAGATACATCCAGAAAATTAAATGGCCTGTTGGTCTCATCCTCCACCTAAATTGAATTTTTGGACTGATACTGTTTAGATGAACCAAGAAGATACCCATCTTCTTCCCACCCTACTACAAAAGTAACATCGACATAGCTGTACCACTAAGCTGGTCTTTTATTAGCTGCTTACTGCACCCGTTGTGCGAAAATATAGATAAACAAATTGGCAACGAGTGGTCTAACAGAGCTGCCCATGGTCACTCCGGTAATTTGCACTTAATATGCATTGATGTATTTGAAACAGATTGCGGTGATACAGTGTCTCAATAAGATACTATATCCGACGTAAAAATATCTGATACATATAAAATAGCTTCTCTCACAGGAACCATAGCTAATAAGGACACAATATCAAAATTGACCAGGAATATCATTTGAGCCCATAATCATGTTTTTTAGCTTTTTAATAAAATGCAAGGAGTTTTCAATACAACTGTCAGTTCTACCAAATTACGGCTGCAGAAATGAGGCAAGGTATCTGGCTGCCTTGTAGGTAAGAGACATTGTAGCACTCACAACAGTCCTCAAAGGAACCTCTGGCTTTTATACTTGTGGTTCTCCATACAGTGTGGAGGTTAAGTTTTTGTGCTGCAGGGTTTTTTCGTATAGTCCATAGAGAAATGAAATGTTTTTATCAGTTTATTGGTAATTCTTGAAACTTTCGTTGTAGGATATTTCCGAAGCTTCGTAGAGGTAGTCATATTCAAAAGATCATTAATGTTCTAGTGATAATATTCACTCTCCACAATTACCTTTGTCAGCGGTAAAGACAATGATGTTATTGTCTGCTCTGATATCTCTCAGTGCCTTTCTTTCCGATTGTGAGAAATTACTGTTAGGTGACTTGGATATACGTAATATTCTAGCAGTTTCTGTCTTAATGTCGTCAGCTGAATGATGTGATGACAGACGGATTCCTGCCTCGATATCTTCTCAAATGTTCTCCGTGAGAATATAATGTTCAGGATTATGGAACTCAGTGCAGAGGTGTCAGTTAATAGACAGAAGAGGAAGTCTGATAGCTTACAGAAGAACAAACCAGAAACTTTAATTGCTGACTATCCTCGAACGGTTATTAACTCGTCTGGCAGGGAATTAACTAAAGATGAAAGTTCACTCTATCTAAAGGAGGTAATTTTGCTGTGACGCCACTAAGTTCGCCTGCCCCTCGAGACCCTGTTGCAGTTGCTCTTTTACGTCCGAAGATTTCTCTCCAACACTCGGAGACGAAGCGTCAGGGAATAGTTTTATACATCGAGCACGGCCTCTCAGACGGGAAATATTATCTGAAGTTAAGTAGACAGCTTATATAAGCAGTTATGAAAGAAACGAATTAAGAAACATTACGAGTTGAGTTTAACTTCCCCTTTGACGATGAGATTATTCGAGATGGAACAGAAGCTGGCGTTAGAGAAGGACTGTGAACGAAATTGGCAGCGTTTGCCTTACGAAATTTCGGGAAATCACGGAAAAGCTACATCTGGATGGTGGGTTGTGAATTTGCACCGCTATTCTCCAGAAGGCTGGCCTAGTGTCTTAACCGCTGAGCCACCTCGTTAAGTGAAACTTCTACGAGGATAGGCTTTACATCGTCAAAGTTGGCACGTGTGCTCAGAACCAGTCACCTTCGTTTAAGTGTTTTGCCTTCTGAATTGTTATGTTCATCTCGCAGCGGCCAGCTAAAGTCGGTGCAAGCAGTCGTGGCTAGTTCTAGCCAACTGAAGTTCCGATACTTCACAGAAGTAGAGATCCTTTAGAGTAAAATTGCGATGTAGTTACAACAGGAAAACGTTCCAAAATTTTTAAGGATCACATAGGCGAGTGAAGTTTCCCCACATTTTGCGATTGAATATAAATGCAGAAAGTTACAATCAGTCACTTTTTTGAATACTAGTTTATCCCCATAAACTAGTTTCTGAGGCTTTTCAGGCTCATCTTCAGATATAATTTTCATTTGCGCATTTCGTAGCGTCATCCTAGGTACTAGCTAGTGATATAATGGTGGTTATTGTAGTTAGTATGCATCTAGCAGCTTCAATTCTAATTGCATGTGCTGGACATTACGACTTGTACAGCACAAGCTGGATTCTGGCGGATTTATGGCAACAAAAGTATTTACATTTCAAGTGGAAATTGATTAATCTGATGCCAATAAGCAATTAAAATGGATGCTGCCAGATGGATACTAACCGCAATGATGCTCACACTATCCCGAGCCAATAACCAACGTCTCACTACGGAAATAGACATGGAAATTCCGTGTTGGCCATATCTGAAGATAAGCATGAAAAAGATCGAAAACTTGTTTACGGGACTAAACAAACATTTCGAAAGTTGGTTCGTTTTCTATGTTTATATTCAATACACAATCACGGGTTTCAGAACACCGATAATGGATACTGTTAATTTTGTGGTTGTTTAGCCTGCCCTCTTTGATGATACGGCACTAACGAGCAGCATAGGAGACATCCTTTGGAAATACTGAGTGATCAACTTATGAAACATGTTAAATAAATTATGGCACATTCGGATTCATTTTGAGATTCAAGTTTTGAATCCGTTATGGTGCCGAATGTAAGACAATATTTATACATAAGATAGCAGAAGAGATTTTCCTTGCTAATCTCATTTATCGTGCAGTGTTTTCGAAGCCCATCAAATTGCAATCGACGATGTTAAGTTCATTTTGTCAGTCAGTCATCTAATTATTCTTAATATAATCCAAAGCTATAGGTGCGACACGTAAACTTGTGATTAACGTGTAAACACAGCGATATTTTTCACTGCTCTTTCTATTAAATAGATATTAAATAAGTTTTAAACTTTCGTTTCCACTGTGTCAGGTATGTTTGTTAGGGAAAATGCCTAAACATATCACTTAGAAACAGAATGTTGGTTCTGTCACCATTTTTTATCATACCTTTGTGCGGAACTCATTTACGAGCCTTTCAGAGGAGATTCTGATGATTGGTTTCCGTAATTAAAGAATTCCCTTATTGGTGAATTCACAGTATGAAGGTCGCGCGTGCTGTTGTCGTTGTGTCGCAGTAATTAAGAACCCATCAGCGCCCATCTTGTTTATAATTTTCTTTTGTTTCCGAAGTCACTTAAAAAGTATGTCGGGATATGTGCCCCAATAGCCGATGGAATTCACCGACCACCTTTTTCTGACCTGACGCTACTCCTCTCACGGCCTCACGGTGCGACTACAAATTCTAATGTCCTTCCAGCGACCGCTTAGACAATTATCGTAGAAACTTTATACTGATTTTTCTTTTAGTCACTCAGCCTTTAAACATTTAACAGACTCATGCTATTGTGGTCTTCACTCCGAAGACTGGTTTGGGGTAACTCTCGACGCTAGTCTATCCTGTGCAAGTCTCTTCATCTCTAAATAACTGCTCCAGTTTACCTCCATTTGAACCTGCATTCCCAAACCTCCCTCTACAGTTTGTACAACACACACTACCCTCGATTACCGAACAGGCTATTCTTTCATGTCTCAGGATGTGTCCTATCAACAAATAACAAATTCCCTCTTTTATCCCATTTGTGCCATAAATATCTTTTTCCCACAATTCGATTCAGTACCTAACCTCAGTTATCAGATCTATCCACCTAATCTTCAGAATTCTTCTGTAGCACCACATTTCAGAACATGCTATTCTCTTCTTGTCTGAACTGCATATCTTCCATGTCTAACGTCTTTGCTATATTTCATGATATCTGTAAGCAGTATGCAATAAATACTTGTGCACAAATGATTGTATTTCTGTATTATACAATGAGGCGCCAGAGAAACTGGTACATACATGCGTATTCAAATACAAAGATATGTGAACAGGCAGAATACGGCACTGCGGTCGACAACGCCTATATAAGGCAACAAGTGTCTTGCGCAGTTGTTACATCGGTTACTGCTGCAACAATGGCGGGTTATCGAGATTTAAGTGAGTTTGAACTTGGTGTTATAGTCAGCGCACGAGCGATGGGACATAGCATCTCCGAGGTAGCGATGAAGTGAGGAATTTCCCGTATGACGATTTCACGAGAGTACCGTGAAAATCAGGAACCCGGTAAAACATCAGATCTCCGACATTGCAGCGGCCGGAAAAAGATCCTGCAAGAACGGGACCAACGACGACTGAAGAGAATCATTCAACGTGACGGAAGTACAACCCTTCTTCCAATTGCTGCAGATTTCACTGTTGGGCCATCAACAAGTGTCAGCGTGCGAACCATTCAACGAAACATCATCGATATGGGCTTGCGGAGCCGAAGGCCCAGTCGTGTACCGTTGATGACTACACGACACAAAGCTTTAAGCCCCACCTGGGCTCGCCAACACAGACATTGGACTGTTGTTGACTGGAAACATGTTGATTGGTCAGACGAGTCTCGTTTCAGCTTGTATGGAGCGGATTGACGAGTACGGGTATGGAGACAACCTCATGAATCTATGGAACCTGCATGCCAGCAGGGTACTGTTCAAGCTGATGGAAATTCTGTAATGATGTGGGGTGTATGACGTTGGAGTGATATGGGACCCCTGATACGTCTAGATCTGACTCTGCAAGGTGACACGTACTTAAGCATCCTGTCTGATCACCTGCATCCATTCGTGTCCATTGTGCATACCGACGGACGTGGGCAATTCCAGCAGGGCAATGCGACACCCCACACTTTCAGAATTGCTACAGAGTGACTCCAGGAACACTCTTCTCTGTTTAAACATTTCCACTGGCCATCAAATTCCCCAGACAAAATATTATTGAGCATATCTGGGATGTCTTGCAACTTGCTGTACAGAAGAGATCTCCACTCCCTCGTACTCACCGACTTATGAACAGCCCTGCAGGATTCAAGGTGTCAATTCCCTTCAGCACTACTTCAGTCATTAGTCGAGTCTGTGGTACGTTGCGTCGCGGCACTTCTGCGTGCTCGTGGGGGCCCTATACGATATTAGACAGGTGTACCGGTTTCTTTGGCTCTTCAGTGTATTTTCCTATAGAAAAACCTATTTCAGTACTCCTGCGCCTACATTTTACCAAGAGATTAAAAAATATAACACAGTATGAGATGACCATATTACCTGAATACGCGTGGAATTTTTATCAAAAATGGTTCAAATGGCTCTGATCACTATGGGACTTAACTGCTGTGGTCATTAGTCCCCTAGAACTTAGAACTACTTAAACCTAACTAACCTTAAGACATCACACACATCCATGCCCCAGGCAGAATTCGAACCTGCGACCGTAGCGGTCGCGCGGTTCCAGACTGTAGCGCCTAGAACCGCTCGGCCACTATGGCCGGCGAATTTTTATCTCTGATGAGAATTATAGAAATAGTTCATTAACAAGCTTAAACGTCTTTAGCAAGTAATTCATCAAATAAAAAGCAAGAATTTGTCGCATACCTTCTCCTTTACTGTCTCTTTGAGCGTCTACGATAGGTTTTCTTTTTTCAAATATGTCGTGGAGAATGTGGTGAGCGGTGAGTAACTGCCGCGAGCTCCACCTAGTCCCTTATCAGAATAATCAGCACGACGTTAGAACGTCGCTTAAACTTCTTGCGATAAATTCCGTTTCAGTTTATCTGCTCCGGTATCGTTGTCGTCTTCAATAGATTTATGCCATAGCCGACTTACTAGAAGTTTTCAGCGTCTTCTTTCATCAGCTGTGTCTGGGCTTTCAAATATGTCATCTTGCAATGACTACTTCGCACAGTCCCAAAACTGCCTAGTTTTAAGCTACCCGTTTCATAACGTATAGATTTGATGTTAGCTGCCGTGCTATACCCTTTGTTAATCATGCCGGGATAAGAAATACTTTCGCTCTTCTGAGAACTCTGACTTACATGGCACTTGCGTACCTGTTTTTTGTTAGAGCAGTAGGCGCTTTCCACGTCTCATCTGGATTCGGCACACTACACCATTTACAATCTGGCCTGGGCGCACAGTTCTGCAGCTAGGATAATCGCCATATTAATTTGCATGAAAAATCCATTCAATTTTTTAAAACACTACTGACCTGGAACTAGATAACATTCACAGCCTGTTTGTACCCACATAGCCATCTGTTACTCACCCACCCAAATATTTAGCAACCATGAAGGCTCACAGTTATTTCACCGAGCCTCGGAACTGCCATGCGAAAAATCCAATATGCCGAGGATTCGCCGAGCACAAGGAACATTACAAATAATAACATAAAAAGTAACTGAACGCAAGTATGTTCTTGACTACCTTTGGAAAAATGGTTCCACTAAAACAAACTACACTACTAGCCATTAAAATTGCTACACCACGAAGACGACGTGGTACAGACGTGAAATTTAACCGACAGGAAGAAGATGCTGTGATATGCAAATGATTAGCTTTTCAGAGCATTCTCACAAGGTTGGCGCCGCTGGCGACACCTACAACGTGCTGACATGAGGAAAGTTTCCAACCGATTTCTCACACACAAACAGCAACTGACCGGCGTTGCCTGGTGAAACGTTGTTGTGATGCCTCGTGTAAGGAGAAAAAATGCGTACCATCACGTTTCCGACTTTGATAAAAGTCGGATTGTAGCCTATCGCGATTGCGGTTTATCGTATCGCGACATTGCTGCTCGCGTTGGTCGAGATTAGTTAGGTTTAAGTAGTTCTAAGTTCTAGGGGGGTGATGACCTTAGCAGTTTAGTCCCATAGTGCTCAGAACCATTTGAACTACTCTTGATGAACTGCGGTATCGTGTTGAAGCTGCATGGGCAGCTATACCTGTACACGCAATCCAAGTTCTGTTTGACTCAATGCCCAGGCTTATCCAGGCCGTTATTACGGCTAGAGGTGGTTGTTCTGGGTACTGATTTCTCAGGACCTATGCACGCAAACTGCGTGAAAATGTAATCACATCTCAGTGCTAGTATAACATATTTGTCCAATGAATACGCGTTTATCATCTGCAATTCTTCTTGGTGTAGCAATTTTAATGGTCAGTAGTGTATTTAGCAACCATGAAAGCTCACAGTTATTTCACCGAGCATCGGAACTGCCATGCGAGAAATCCAACATGCCGAGGATTCGCCGAGCACAGGGAACATTACAAATAATAAAATAAAAAGTAACTGAACACAATTCTGTTCTTGACTACCCTTAGAAAAATGGGTCCACTAAAAGAAACTACTCTTTCTTTTTTAAATCAAACAAAGAATATGTAAATAATATAGAACTTCCGGTAAGTCTGTGTTCAGAAGCTCGAATTCTGGACGGAAATCAACCTTGACCTTTACAAAGGAAGCATCGCAGCATTTGCCTTACGCAATTCAGGGAATGCACGGAAAAGCCGAATCTGTATGTCTGTCCTTCCGAATGAGAGTCCAGTGTCTTTTCCACTGCGCGATCTCACTCGGTTACTGTTCAGTTTTCTGAAGTGTTGCAAACACAGTTATTTAATGCGTTCTTATTTCTATGCATCAACAAATCAGTGTTCGAATTCTGTTTCGTTATAATTATTCGACAGGAACGAAAGCGACATTGGGTATCTGGAAGTATGCAGGGTGATTCAGATGTCCCTGCGAACGTCGTGTTATGCACCCTGCAGTCTTATATCTTCACTTCAAGTTTTCATATTCTCTCGCTCGCCGGCCGGAGTGGCCGTGCGTTTCTAGGCGCTACCGTCTGGAACCGCGTGGCCGCTACGGTCGCAGGTTCGAATCCTGCCTCGGGCATGGATGTGTGTGATGTCCTTAGGTTAGTTAGGTTTAAGTAGTTCTAAGTTCTAGGGGACTGATGACCACAGCAGTTAAGTCCCATAGTGCTCAGAACCATTTGAACCATTTTTTATTTTCTCGCTCGCTAGGGGCAAACTATTAGTCCTACAGAAAAAAATTAACAGAACCTTTTCTGACTATGAAACTGCTGTGCTTGTATGGATTAAGTTTGGACCGAATTGTCAACGTAATTAGTTTTACCGTAACGTTTACAAAAGTAGTTTCTTTTTTATTACTCTCATAGGCACGTTTAAACTAATGCTGTTAACGATGTAGCCGACTATGTAGTCGATTGTCGCGAACAGTTCCTGCAGTAGGAAAGTTTTTAAGAGTGGTAGGAAGGAGTACCACGAACAACATATAAGAAATCCTGACTGATGAGGGATGATTGTTGGGGTGAACGTGCGTTGAAAGGTCACTTTTGTATGTTTTTCTTGAATAACTCGAAAATCGTGGTCACTGGCGAAAACGTATAAAATTTAACAAAAAAATACCCTAATATTTTGATCGTAGCGAGTGAGAGAATATGAAAATCTCGTGCATTGTCTTTGAAGTCCATTTATAACATTGCGGGTTGCATGAAACGACATTGGTAGGGGCAGCGGAGTGTGGTGCCATGAAATTCCCAACGGTGCGACTGCTAGCAACAATTACTAATTATTACCACTTTTGAATTGGCAAAAAATTGTATTATTTTATTTACAACCACACACTTATACACAAAATGGTCTCTCTCCGAATATTACCATTTGTGATGTGGCATGGATGCGAAGTGACTTGATAAATTTAAACAGACATTATTTACTTCCAATAAATAACTGAATATATTGACTTATTTTGATACACAGGTGTATCGGTAGTTACAAAATAGTGGAATTTTTATCCTTGTGAGTAATCGTATTTGGTGAGTGGTCATTTGCCGAAAAATTTTCCCCTTGCGCACAGAAATCCGGCTGTACATCCATGAATTATTTTGTCAGCTGTAATCCTACCTGTCACCACTGTTTGCTTATGGCAACAATAATTAATTACGCGCCGACAGAACCATATTTCTGACTATATGCCACGATAAAACTGTGCTGTGTTCTGTTCTAAGATTCACATATGACTGCATTTGGCAAACTCCTTACCTGTAGTAGAGGCTGGAAAAAATCAAACTGGTGCGGAAAACATTTACAAGACTGACACGGAATTGGCCATTGTTAATGAACAGGAAAACTGCTTTCTTGAAGTAGTTTTACAATAGGGAAATTGCACATTAGCAATACCATATGCTGTAGGTATTTAAAAGAAATAAACTTCGCGTTATCGGTCTGTGAAAACAGCAGCACACAGACAAGCAAGTTGCTGTGGAATTCCCAAATATGTTGCTAGGACACCGTGAGTTGTTCGATAAGGTAGGTGACGCAAAATACGCGTGTATCTTGGTTACCAGTGAACCAATAAAAAAAAAGGATTGTTCACTGTTCGTGATTCCAGTTTTCCATCAAAATTTTCGTTTCATACTCTACTTATCTCATGTAGTCAACGTAATGGGATACTAAAGTAATTGTCAGATCAGGAAAGTCTTACGAAATACAGTTTTTCCTACAACTCGTTTTGTACCGTTTCTATAGAGATCGAATTCGAATACGAATTATCACCTGAGACTTAGACCAAGTAAAGCACTTCCTTTTTTCTGAATAACCAGACTTACTTTAATACCAGTTCTACAAGACTAAATAAAGGAATTTGACTCTGCTGTTGTCGCTTGGGAACTGTTATGGTCACTCAGTTGCACGGAGTCGTTGGAATAGCAGTGCGGCAATTTTGAAGTGACCGAAGTAGAGGAGAAACCTCGCCTGGAATGCCTACTTACGGCATACGACGGCATCACTTAGAGTGGACTGTTGTCATTTCGCTGATTGCGGCATTCCGTTGCTCCCATCTCTGCGTGCAATTTGCTGTGTTTCAAGCAACTTCGTGCATTTCTACAACTCTGTTCGAGTTCTGTAATTCCGTGATTCCAGGCTGGCAGGAATCCAGGCAGTTAGTGAAAGGGCCTGGGCTCCAGTCCTCCGTGTGGGGAGAACGCGCGTGCACGTAGGCCAAGGCAGGTTGTTGCGTCAAGTTCTTAGCGTCTGAGCTAGTAACCCATCATAAATAACCCCTAGACCATTTTTGCGCCTCCTGGCGATTTATCAAGAGTTAGGAGCAACAGAGTCTATAAACTTCATATATATTCGTCTATACAGGGTGTTACAAAAAGGAATGGCCAAACTTTCAGCAAACATTCCTCACACACAAAGAAAGAAAATATGTTATGTGGACATGTGTCCGGAAACGCTTACTTTCCATGTTAGAGCTCATTTTATTACTTCTTTTCAAATCACATTAATCATGGAATGGAAAAACACAGCAACAGAACGTACCAGCGTGACTTCAAACACTTTGTTACAGGAAACGTTCAAAATGTCCTCCGTTAGCGAGGATTCATGCATCCACCCTCCGTCGCATGGAATCCCTGATGCGCTGATGCAGCCCTGGAGAATGGCGTATTGTATCACAGCCGTCCACAATACGAGCACGAAGAGTCTCTACATTTGCACCGGGGTTGCGTAGACAAGAGCTTTCAAATGCCCCCATAAATGAAAGTCAAGAGGGTTGAGGTCAGGAGAGCGGGGAAGCCATGGAATTGGTCCGCCTCTACCAATCCATCGGTCACCGAGTCTGTTGTTGAGAAGCGTACGAACACTTCGACTGAAATGTGCAGGAGCTCCATCGTGCATGAACCACATGTTGAGTCGTACTTGTAAAGGCACATGTTCTAGCAGCACAGGTAGAATATCCCGTATGAAATCATGATAACGTGCTCCATAGAGCGTAGGTGGAAGAACATGGGGCCCATCAAGACATCACCAACAATGCCTGCCCAAACGTTCACAGAAAATCTGTGTTGATGACGTGATTGCACAATTGAGTGCGGAGTCTCGTCAGCCCACACATGTTGATTGTGAAAATTTACTATTTGATCACGTTAGAATGAAGCCTCATCCGTAAAGAGAACATTTGCACTGAAATGAGGATTGACACGTTGTTGGATGAACCATTCGCAGGAGTGTACCCGTGGAGGCCAATCAGCTGCTGATAGTGCCTGCACACGCTGTACATGGTACGGAAACAACTGGTTCTCCCGTAGCACTCTTCATACAGTGACGTGGTCAACGTTACCTTGTGCAGCAGCAACTTCTCTGACGCTGACATTAGGGTTATCGTCAACTGCACGAAGAATTGCCTCGTCCATTGCAGGTGTCCTCGTCGTTCTAGGTCTTCCCCAGTCGCGAGTCATAGGCTGGAATGTTCCGTGCTCCCTAAGACGCCGATCAATAGCTTCGAACGTCTTCCTGTCGGGACACCTTAGTTCTGGAAATCTGTCTCGATACAAACGTACCGCGCCACGGCTATTGCCCCGTGCTAATCCATACATCAAATGGGCATCTGCCAACTACGCATTTGTAAACATTGCACTGACTGCAAAACCACGTTCGTGATGAACACTAACCTGTTGATGCTACGTACTGATGTGTTTGATGCTAGTACTGTAGAGCAATGAGTCGCATGTCAACACAAGCACCGAAGTCAACGTTACCTTCCTTCAATTGGGCCAACTGGCGGTAAATCGAGGAAGTACAGTACATACTGACGAAACTAAAATAAGCTCTAACATGGAAATTATGCGTTTCCGGACACATGTCCACATAACATATTTTCTTTATTTTTGTGTGAGGAATGTGAAAGTTTGGCCGTACCTTTTTGTAACACACTGTATATTGCAAAGTGTAACAAATTCGCAAGCATATCTAGCGAACTGCATGCTGCCGACCAAGTGCTAGGTTACCTCCTGCTAGTATGGAAGGCCACGAGGTTACCACATCACCGCCCTACATCCCTCCGTAGCCGAGACAGCTAATGAACAATACTCCGCGTAGCCGCGGAATCTTGGTTTTGAAAGTGGTATCTTTGGTAGTATTTCGGCGGCTAAGAGAGGAGAGATCGACAGGTTCGTGATAACCACACCTTGAACCGATGTCTTGGCGTCGCAAACCTCTCTACAGTGTCTCGAGGAGGGAGCGCAAGACATACTGCTCATGGAGATCCGTCCGTCGGATGGAGAACCTTTGTGCTGTTTGAGGGGAGTAGTCTATTTGCAGATACCGGATTTGACACTTCCCCTTCCCTCTCTCACCGCCATTAATAACACAAACCTCTCATGTAATCAATACAGTCAGTTATGCTTAACATGTATATTACAGGCAAAACTGTGTCTAATGACGAAGGGAAGAAGCTATTATGCGTGAAGAAAGAAACCCTCTCCGCGCTGACAGCTGAAACTATTCTTCTGGTCTCCCAGACAACAATTCTACACATTCATTCTTTCTTTTTATCTGCTGATCTCGCGACACTGTGCGCAGTCCCTATACGAAAGAAAAATCCTTAGCCACTGCGGGACTCGAATCCGAGAAGCAGTTTAAACATATTGACCCCTAAATTTGAATAACATATTTTTACCGGAGAAGGATCTTTTATAGGGAAGGTGATCTGCCAAAATGGCAAGATAATAAGAAATCTTTGAATAAGTTGATTTACCAACAGACATATTCACGTGTGTGGTGTATATCGAACAATCCTCTTAACTCGTATACATCAGCCACACCTGACACAAAATTTTGCTCCCGAAGCCCCTTTCACTATAATCCCGTCATGTTTCATTTGGGCTTTCCGCTATGAAGAGAAAAGAGAGATTTGGCGTATTGTTCTAATCACTATTAAATGCAAGACACAATCGATAAAATCCCTGCGCGATGCCAGTGGTAATACAAGCAATGACAGCCCTAGTCAAGCCGCGTTATTAAACCCAGTTCTCCGAAATTCCTCCACGAAAGAAGACAAAGCAGATATTCCAGAATTAGATTCGAGAACAATTGCCTTTATGCGTAACCTATTCTCGGTATAGCGAAGTACCTTACAGCACTTAATAAAGGCAAGACGCAATCAATACCTTCACTGCGCGATAACAACGGTGAAGTCACAGATGACAGTGCCACAAAAGCAGAGTTATTAAACACGGTTTCCCGAAACTCCTTCACCAAAGAAGACGAAGTAAATATTACTGAATTCCAACCAAGAACAACTACCAAGATGAGAAATATACAAGTAGATATCCTCGGAGTAACGAAGCAGCTTAAATCACGTAATAAAGACAAGGTCTCCGGTCCTGATTGTATACCAGTCAGGTTCCTCTCAGAGTATGCTGATAAAATAGCTCCATATTTATCAATTATATACAAGCACTCGCTCACAGAAAGATCCGTACCTAAAGACTGGAAAAATGCTCAAGTCACACTAATACCCAAAAATGGAAGTAGGAGTAATCCGCTGAATTACAGGCCTATATCACTAACGTCGATTTGCAGTAGGGTTTTGGAACACACACTGTATTCGAACATTATGAAGTACCTCTAAGATAACGATTTATTGACACGTAGTCAGCACGGTTTCAGAAAATATCGTTCTTGTGAAACACAACTAGCTCTTTATACTCATGAAGTAATAAGTGCCATCGACAGGGGATGTCAAATTGATTCCATATTTTTAGATTTCCAGAAGACTTTCGACACCGTTCCTCACAAGTGTCTTCTAACAAAACTGATGACCACAAAGTATCGCTTCAGTTGTGCGACTGGATTCGTGATTTCCTGTCAGAATGGTCACAGTTCGTAGTAATAGACGGGAAGCCATCGAGTAAAACAGAAGTAATATCCGGCTTTCCCCAAGGAAGTGTTATAGGCCCTCTATTGTTCCAGATCTATATTAACGACATAGGAGACAATCTGTGTAGCCGTCTTAGATTGTTTGCAGATGATGCTGTCATTTACCGTCTTGTAAAGTCATCAGATGATCAAAGCAACTTGCAAAATGATTTAGATAAGATATCTGTATGGTGCGAAAAGTGGCAATTGACCCTGAATAAGGAAAAGTGTGAAGTTATTCACATGGGTACTAAGAGAAATCAGCTAAATTTCGATTAAGCGATATGTCACACAAATCTTAAGACTGTAAATTCAATTAAATACTTAGGGATTACAATTACAAATAAACTAAATTTGGCCGGCCGAAGTGGCCGTGCGGTTCTAGGCGCTGCAGTCTGCAGCCGACGACCGCGCCGGTCACAGGTTCGAATCCTGCCGCCGGCATGGATGTGTGTGATGTCCTTAGGTTAGTTAGGTTTAATTAGTTCGAAGTTCTAGGCGACTGATGACCTCAGAAGTTAAGTCGCATAATGCTCAGAGCCATTTGAACCATTTTGAACCAAACTAAATTGGAACGATCACATAGATAATATTGTAGGTAGAGCAACCCAAAGACTTAGATTCATTGGCAGAACAGTTAGAAGGTGCAACAGGTCTACTAAAGAGACTGCTTACACCACGCTTGTCCGCCCTATTCTGGAGTATTGCTGTGCGGTGTGGGATCCGCATCAGGTGGGACTGACGGATGACATCGAAAAATTACAAAGAAGGGCAGCTCGTTTTGTATTATCACGAAATATGGGAGATAGTGTCACAGACATGATACGTGAATTGAAGTGGCTATCATTAAAACAAAGGCGTTTTTCGCTGCGACGGGATCTTCTCATGAAATTTCAATCACCAGTTTTCTCCTCCGATTTCGAAAACATTCTGTTGCCACCCACCTACATAGGGAGAAATGATCATCACGATAAAATAAGAGAAATCAGGGCTCACGCAGAAAAATTTAAGTGCTCGTTTTTCCCGCGTGCCGTTAGAGAGTGGAACGGTAGAGAGACAGCTTGAAGTTGGTTCATTGAACCCTCTGTCAGGCACTTTATTGTAAATAGCAGAGTAATCACGTAGATGTAGAAGTATTCCAGATAGCTTACCAACAACGTTCCTTTCAGAATATGCTGATACAGGAGCCCTATACTAAATAATCATATACAACCGCTCGCTTGACGAAAGGTCCGTACCAAAAGACTGGAAAGCTACACAGATTACACTAATACTCAAGCAAGGAAATGGGAGTAATCCGCTGAATTATGGACCCATATCACAAACGTCGATTTGCAGTATTATTTTGAAACATATACTGTGTTCGAACATTATGAATTACTTATAAGGTAACGGTCTATTTACACACAGTCAGCACGGATTTAGAAAATATCGCTCTTGTGAAACAAAACTAGCTCTTTATTCGCACAATGTAGTGAGTGATATCGACAGGGGATCTCAAATTGATTACATATTTACAGATTTCCAGAAGGCATTTTACACCGGTCCTCACATGAAACTTTGAATCAAATTGCGTGCCTGTAGAGTATAGCTTCAGTTACGCGACTGAACCCGACATTTTCTCCCACAAAGATCACAGTACGTAGTAACCGACGGAAAATTGTCACTTAAAGTGGAAGTGATATCCGGCGTTCCCCAAGGAAGCGTTATAAGCGCTCTCCTCTTCCTAATCTACATAAACAACTTAGGAGATAATCTGAGCAAAGCCCTTCGATTGTTTGCAGATGATGCTGTCATTTACAATCTAGAAAAGTCATCAGAACATCGATCAAAAGAAATTGCAAAGTGACTTACATACGATATTTGAATGGTGTGGAAACTGGCACTACTACGTCAGTAATGAAAAGTGTTAGGTTATCCACATGAGTACAAAAAGAGATCCGTTAAAAAAAACTACACGACAAATTACACAAATTTAAAGGCTGCTTATTCGATGAAATACCTACAATTATTAACAAATTAAGTTAGAATGATGATATGGATAATGTTGCGGGGGAAGGCAAACAAAAGATTACATTTTATTGACAGAAAGCATAAATGATGCAACAGGTCTGCTAAGAAAATTGCATACACTACGCTTGTTCGTCCTCTGCTAGAGTATTGCTGTGCTTTGTGGGGTCCTTACCGGATGGGATTGACGGAGAATAACGAAAAAGTTCAAAGAAGGGCAGCTCGTTTTATATCGTCGCGTAATAGGGGAGAGAGTGTTGTGGATATAACAAGCGAGTCGGATTTGCATTCATTAAAACAAAGGCGTTTTTCGTTGCGGCGAGGTCTTTTCACGAAATTTCAACCACCGACTTTCTCCTCTGAATGTGAAAATATTTTATTGTTGTCAACGTACATAGGGAGAAATGATTATCATAATAAAATAGGAAAAATTAGAGCTCGTACAGAAAGATTTAAATGTTCATTTTTCCCACACGCTGTTAGAGAGTGGAACAGGAGAGAAATAATCTGAAGGTGTTTCGAATAACTTTATGATACTAATAAACCAAAACATTATGACCACTGTCCACCGTGACGCTGGATATCGCTTGGTAAGCAGACACGGGTGGAAGATCACCCTAGCGAAGATATGGACTGCAAATGGGGAAATCCATTGATATAAACGACTTTGACGAAGGGCGGATTATCATCACTCAGAGCGTGTGAACGAGTACCTCGAAAACGGCGAAGCTGGTCGAATATTCACGTGCAACTGTTCTGAGCATCTACGGAACGAGAGTGGACAGTGAAACTACCACTAGGCGCTAAATGGTCGGGCGTACACGACTCGTCATACAACGTGGGGATTAGAGACTTGTCTGCTGTATAAGGTGGAATAAATGGTGATCTGTGGCATCTCTGCTGAAAGAGCGCAATGCTGGTTCACACACGAGTGTTTCGGAGTACACCGTTCACTGTACATTGTTGAACATGGAGCTCCGCAGCAGGCCACTCTTACGTGTTCACATGTTGACCCAACGACATCATCCATTACGATTGCAGTTGGCACGGGACCATCGGTATTCGACCGTCGATCAATGGAAACGTGTCGGCTCTTCGGATGAATCACATTTTTGCTACGCTAGGTCGATGGTCGTCTCCACAAACGCCGTCATCTAAGTAAACGGCGGCTCGAAACGTGCAGTGAACTAAGAGCGCAGGCTGGTGGGAGCAGTATTATGCTAGGGGAGACATTCTCCTGCTCTCGCATGGGAGCTGTGGTAGTAGTCGAAGACAATCTGACAGCTGTGAACCACCTTCATCCCTTCATGCTTGATGTCTTCCCCGGCAGCTGTGTCAGCTTTCATCAGGATAATTGTCCGTCTCTCGGAGCCGGAACCGTTCTACAGCGGTTTGAGGAGCATTATACTGAATTCACGTTGATCCCTCAGGGACAAAAATCACCCTACCTGGGCCGCTTTTTGGCACCATCACGGCGTACGCAAATCAGCAGCCCGTTATTTATGCGAATTACATGACACGTACGTAGCCATCTAGTGCCACATACTTCCACAAATCTACCAATAAACTGTCGAAACATGCAGAAACATTGGAGGAGAAATACGCAGAAACATTGATGTATTATGTTCTAAAGACGAGCGAACAAGCTATTAAAATGGTTCAAATGGCTCTGAGCGCTATGGGACTTAACTTCTGAGGTCATCAGTCCCCTAGAAGTTAGAACTAGTTAAACCTAACTAACCTAAGGACATCACACACACCCATGCCCGAAGCAGGATTCGAACCTGCGACCGTAGCGGTCGCGCGGTTCCAGACTGTAGCGCCTAGAACTACTCGGCCACTCCAGCCGGAAACCAGCTATTAAGGTGGTGGTCTAATGTTTTGGCTCATCAGCGTAACTGTGAATTGCGAGTAGCCATGCTGATGCAGATGTAGATGTAGATGTACCTGGGAAGCCCAGCTCAGAGACAGCTTCAATCGTTCCCACTTTTTCTGCTCTCTGCTGAATTAATGGCCACTTGGACTAATTATACGACTGGCATCTTCGCCTAATTCACAGGAGATAAGTACTATTCAGCCACTTGTTCCTATTAGCAGATGAAATCCGCTGCACTGCTATTTGAGACAGAGAAAGACTGTCTCTATTCAACATCATTCAACGATACTTATATCAAATACCTGGAAGTTTTCTATTTACCTATCAGCTGTAGCTGTGTCCACCGCCCCCCCTCCTCCACCATTCCCCTCCGGAGTAGTACTGTCTTCTTATGGATGGAGTAGAACTGCTCCATCTTTCGCTGCTGCCGTCACAGTGCTGGATCCTAAGATGACACTCTCACACTGTCTCTGTTACTGTGGTTCTCTTCTACTAACGTGATACGTCAGATAAGCCGTTGTCTTATTCTCCCCATCGTGTTCCATTTGCTGTGTCTGTACCTTCTACCTGAAAACACGTCGGGTTTAACGGTCGCCGTATCCATTCCTCCTGAATACGTCCACAAGGTGGTTGAGCCACATTGGCAGGCTTTCTTCATCCGATATTGCACAACCTCATGGTGTCAAGGATGATGGCAGCTGGAGGCGCGAAGTGGGGTGGGGAACGATAAAAGGAAAAAGTAGGCGCGATGTATCGACGACGCTTGTCCCACAGCTGCCACCTGAAGATAATGGCAAGGTATGTTGTCAAAATATCGTTTTACGTAAGCACCTGCACCCGGATGGACACCAGAAAACAATACAGACAGTTTATTCGACGGAAATCTTACGACCACATCCGTGCTGTCTGTTGTAAAATGAAAGAGGTAACTAGAACTCCACCTATCAATTCTTTCTCAGTATCTACTGGGAAATTGTACACCAACGATTAAATATAACCCCGTAGTCAGTGTATAATTCCGTAGTATTTCCCATAGGTATAATAAATATAACAAACACACATAACAATGACTATAGGCATAAATAATACGAGGGTTGTCCAGAAAGTAAGTTCCGATCGGTCGCGAAATGCAGACCACAGTGAAAACCAAAAAAATGGCTCTGAGCACTATGGGACTTAACATCTGTGATCATCAGTCCCCTAGAACTTAGAACTACTTAAACCTAACTAGCCAGGCCGGCCGAAGTGGCCGTGCGGTTAAAGGCGCTGCAGTCTGGAACCGCAAGACCGCTACGGTCGCAGGTTCGAATCCTGCCTCGGGCATGGATGTTTGTGATGTCCTTAGGTTAGTTAGGTTTAACTAGTTCTAAGTTCTAGGGGACTAATGACCTCAGCAGTTGAGTCCCATAGTGCTCAGAGCCATTTGAACCTAACTAGCCTAAGGGCATCACACACATCGATGCCCGAGGCAGGATTCGAACCTGCGACCGTAGCGGTCACGCGGTTCCAGACTGAAGCGCCTAGAACTACAGGGCCACACCGGCCGGCAGTGAAAACCAGAAACGTTTTATTTGAAACAGTTAGGTACACCTCCCATCTACTTGTCTATATAGTCGCCGCTCCAGCTTCGAGTGTTGTCGCAGTGTAGCATCAACTTTCCAATAACCTCGTCATAGAAAGTAGCCGCCTGTGCTTTCGGCCAGTTATCTGCATTGGTCTGCAGCTCGTTGTCTGTGGAATAATTTTGTCTTCATTGCCAGCGAAATTTCTAACCATGCCCTCATACTTGGCGGGAGTCGCTATTCCCTACGCATCTTTACGTGCTCACTGTTCACTCAAAACTGAAAACAGCGACGCGAACCGATCGACGGGCATACTATAGACACTGCCCAACACATCTGTGCAAAGTTTTACCGGATTTTCCCAGTGGTTTCATTTCGCGAGCGATCGGAACTTACTTTCTGCACAACCCTCGTAGATTCTCCTTCACTATTTATTACAGTCTGACAACACTGGGGTAACTTTTCGATTCAGACACTGTAAAAATCTCGTAGTTTTGAGACGAAGAACTCGTTGAGCCATATTCTGAGCGCATTTTCAACCGGAAAGGAAGTTCCTTGAAGGTTGTTGGACAGAAAGAGGAAAAGATGAAAATATGAAGGCGCAAGATCAGGTGAACAAGATGGGTGCGGAATGATTTCCCAACCCAACTCCTGTATAGCGTTTTTTGGCAGTCTAGCAGAATGCGGGCAGGTTTTATTGTGGCGTAACAACAGTTCACGCAGTCTCCTGGTTGTTGTTCTTGGACTTCGTCTGTAAGACGTGTCAGTTGTTGACAAAAAACGCCAGGACTGATGGTTACACATCGGGGAAGCGATTCGTAGTACACCACACCATCGCTGTTCCACTGAATGCATAACGCTATCTTTTTGTGGATGCATGCAGGTATTTGTGCAGAAAGTTTCTGCTTTGTTTGCGCTCAACTATTTCTTTCTTTTCCTTACCTTACAAGGGAACCTCCCCATCGCACCCCCCTCAGATTTAGTTATAAGTTGGCACAGTGGATAGGCCTTGAAGAACTGAACACAGATCAATCGAGAAAACAGGAAGTAGTTGTGTGGAACTACGAAAAAATAAGCAACATATACAAACTGAGTAGTCCATGCGCAAGATACACAAATCAAGGAGAGTGTGAGCTCAAGAGCGCCGTGGTCCCGAGGTTAGCATGAGCAGCTGCGGAACGAGAGGTCCTTGGTTCAAATCTTCCCTCGAGTGAAATTTTACTTTCTTTATTTTCGCAAAGTTATGATCTGTCTGTTCGTTCATTGACGTCTCTGTTCACTGTAATAAGTTTAGTGTCTGTGTTTTGTGACCGCACCGCAAAACCGTGCGATTAGTAGACGAAAGGACGTGCCTCTCTAATGGGAACCGGAAACATTTGATCGCAAGGTCATAGATCAACCGATTCCTCCACAGGAAATCACGTCTGATATATTCTATACGACACTGGTGACGGCATGTGCGTCACATGACAGGAATATGTTGTCGACCCACCTAACTTGTACACTTGGCGAATGGGTAAAAAGATTCTTCTACCTTGCCCGATTTAGGTTTTCTTGTGGATGTGATAATCACTCCCAAAAAGTGATGAAAACATAAGAGTTTGTCACATAAACTGCAAGAAATGAATTTAACAGTTTCACAGTGGCATCGGACGGACGGACAGATAATAATTGTATGAAAATAAAAGATTAAAAGCACTCTTGGGAAGACTTGAACCAAGGACTCCTCGTTCTGCAGCTGCTCACGCTAACCACGGGACCACGGCGCTCCTGTGCTCACACTATCCTTTAAGTTGCCTATCTTCCGCATGGACTACTCAGTTTGTATATTTTGCTTAGTTTTTTCATAGTTCCACACAACTTCTTCCTGTGTTCTCGATTGATCTGTGTTCAGTTTTTCAAGGCCTATCCACTGTGCCAACTTATAACTAAATCTGAGGGGGATGCGATGGGAAGGTTTCCTTGTTAGCATCAAGACACCATTTCTCGTCATCAGCAACGATACACGGTAAGAATGGTCGGTGTTGTTCACGAGCCAGTTGATGACGAGCAAGCAGAGATGCACATGAACTATGTGATAAAAAGTATCCGGACACCTGACTGAAAATGACTTACAAGTTCGTGGCGCCCTCCATCGGTAATTCTGGAATTCAATATGATGTTGGCCTACCTTTAGCCTTGATGAAAGCTTCCACTCTCACGGGCATAGGTTCAGTCAGGTGCTGGAAGGTTTCTTTGGGAATAGCAGCCCATTCTTCACGGAGTGCTGCACTGGCGAGAGGTATCGATGTCGGTCGGTGAGGCCTGGCGCCAAGTCGGCCTTCCAGAACATCCCAAAATTATTCTATAGGATTCAAGTCAGGTCTCTGTGCAGGCCAGTCCATTACAGGGATGTTACTGTCGTGTAACCACTCCGCCACAGGCCGTGCATTGTGAACAGGTGCTCGATCGTGTTGAAAGATGCAATCGCCATCCCCGAATTGCTCCTCAACAGTGGGAAGCAAGAAGGCGCTTAAAACATCAATGTAGGCCTATGCTGTGATATTGTGATGCAAAACAACAAGGGGTGCAAGCCCCCTCCAAGGTAAACACGACCACACGATAACACCACCGCCTCCGAATTTTACTGTTGGCACTACACGCGCTGGTAGATGATGTTCACCTGGAATTCACCACACTCATACCCTGCCATCGGATCGCCACATTGTGTACCGTGATTCGCCACTCCACACAACGTTTTTTCACTGTTTAATCGTCCAACGTTTACGCCCCTTACACCAAGCGAGGCGTCGTTTGGCTTTTACCGACGTGATGTGTGGCTTACGAGCAGCTGCTCGACCACGAAATCCAAGTTTTCTCACCTCCCGCCTAACTGTCATAGTACTTGCAGTGGATCCTGGTGCAGTTTTCAACAGACGAGGACGGCCTGTACACTTTTCTGCTGTGCGTGTCCCTTCACGTTTCCACTTCACTATCACATCGGAAACAGTGGACCTAGGGATGTTTAGGAGTGTGGAAATCTCGCGTACAGACGTATGACACAAGTGACACCCAATGACCTGACCACGTTCGAAGTCCATGAGTTCTGCTCTCTCACGATGTCTACTGACTACTGAGGTCGCTGATATGGAGTACCTGGCAGTAGGTGGTAGCACAATGCACCTAATGTGAAAAACCTATGTTTTTCGGGGTGTCCGGAAACTTTTGATCCCATAGTGTATGCCCCCGATGATTTTGGCTTAGAGAATGTAGCCCACAAGTTGTTGAATAATCGTTGCTAGTCATGCGAGGCGAAACTGGCATATTGATTTTAGTCACTGTAAAAATTAAACTCCGTCTTAACAGGCCTTGGAAGGCGCAACGGCACCGACCGGCCGTCGTGTAATCCTCAGCCCACAGGCGTTACTGGATGCGGACATCGAGGGGCATGTTGTCAGCACAACGCTCTCCCGGTCGTATGTCAGTTTACGAGACACGAGCCGCTACTTCTCAATCAAGTAGCTCCTCAGTTTGGCTCACGATGGCTGAGTGCACCCCGCTTGCCAACAGCGCGCGGCAGACCGGATGGTCATCAATCCAAGTGCTAGCCCAGCCTAACCACTTCGGTGTTACCACTGCGGCAAGGCCGTTGGCTTTCGTCGCTCTAGACGTGGCTATCAGGCAGCTGTAAACACTATTACCGGCCTCATCCGTGAACTGCATAAACTTCAGGAAGTTAAGAAATTCGGTACTGTACTGGATAAACAGCACTGAAATATGGATCAAGTTCATTTGGTCCCATTTCAGCCTCACGTCAGTTATAACAGGGCTTTAACTACAGCTCCATCAGTACTTTCCACACTGTTAATCGAGGTGTGCATTTCAGCGGCAGTCGACGTGCGCTTATTCTTGAATCTTCACCCGTACGAACCTCTCTTCTACTCGTGTGCAAACAATAACTAGTCGCAAACCTTTGACAGTTACACGTAAGTTTCTGTTCACGGTCATAAATGTCCTCCTGTTACGGAAAGTTTTCTATATACATTCACGGTTTGAGGCGGCCTGTGATGTAATTTCAGTGATTACAAAATCGAGCCAAATTTTCAAATAACTTGCCAGTATTAACCGTTTCATCACTATGACCTTTCACCCTCTCTGTCATAGAAACATGTACTCATTCTATGGGGAAGGGTGTCTTAACGCCGTGAATACTCTCCTGTGGTAAGCTGGCCCACAACTGTTGTATCTGGTCCTTGATATCACTATACGGCGATCCTCCCTTATTCTGGTGACGTGGTCGAGTGGAACCTTGACGATGAGATGACGGCCTCCACGTTCCCATGCAGTCCAACACCAGGCCATTGTTATATACAAATGTCCCATAAATCTGGATATTGCACGATTCGACCATCTGACCAAATTGATACCCGCACAGCGGCCCCTTTCAAACACTGCCAGGTGCTGGTAACGCTGTCTGGCACGAGTACGCGGCATCTCCGTGTCTTTCACAGTGATCACTCTATATCTGATTCTGTTCACGCCCGTTATACACCCTGCAAGGCCTTGCAACGACACTAAATACGGAGAAACCCTAATTCACTTTGGTGGCCATTCGCCTGTCATACAGAACTGGAACTCAAATCACTACGTAGCCGCCGATGACGTGTACGTCTACAAAGCTGCAGACATATCGGGCCGCGTACTTCACTTCTTTTGTCAGGCAGTGTACACTAAATGAATGCCTGCGGGTTTCTATAACGAGTAGCGCTTCAACCATTCACTCTAAGCCACGGGTCTCCAAACTACGTCCCGCGGGCCGAAACCGGCCCGCGAGGGCCGGCAAACCGGCCCGTGTTAGCTGGCCTGTACTGTAACCATAGCTTTGTTATTTAAATTAAAGTGATTGCAGAAATATAATCTCATGAGGCAATATACAGGGCTATTACAAATGATTGAAGCGATTTCATAAATTCACTGTAGCTCCATTCATTGACATATCGTCACGACACACTACAGATACGGAGAAAAACTCATAAAGTTTTGTTCGGCTGAAGCCGCACTTCAGGTTTCTGCCGCCAGAGCGCTCGAGAGCGCAGTGAGACAAAATGGCGACAGGAGCTGAGAAAGCGTATGTCGTGCTTGAAATGCACTCACATCAGTCAGTCATAACAGTGCAACGACACTTCAGGACGAAGTTCAACAAAGATCCACCAACTGCTAACTCCATTCGGCGATGGTATGCGCAGTTTAAAGCTTCTGGATGCCTCTGTAAGGGGAAATCAACGGGTCGGCCTGCAGTGAGCGAAGAAACGGTTGAACGCGTGCGGGCAAGTTTCACGCGTAGCCCGCGGAAGTCGACGAATAAAGCAAGCAGGGAGCTAAACGTACCACAGCCGACGGTTTGGAGAATCTTACGGAAAAGGCTAAAGCAGAAGCCTTACCGTTTACAATTGCTACAAGCCCTGACACCCGATGAGAAAGTCAAACGCTTTGAATTTTCGGCGCGGTTGCAACAGCTCATGGAAGAGGATGCGTTCAGTGCGAAACTTGTTTTTTCTTAATGGTGAAGTGAACAGACAATGTGCGAATCTGGGCGGTAGAGAATCCTCACGCATTCGTGCAGCAAATTCGCAATTCACCAAAAGTTAACGTGTTTTGTGCAATCTCACGGTTTAAAGTTTACGGCCCCTTTTTCTTCTGCGAAAAAAACGTTGCAGGACACGTGTATCTGGACATGCTGGAAAATTGGGTCATGCCACAACTGGAGACCGACAGCGCCGACTTCATCTTTCAACAGGATGGTGCTCCACCGCACTTCCATCATGATGTTTGGCATTTCTTAAACATGAGATTGGAAAACCGATGGATCGGTCGTGGTGGAGATCATGATCAGCAATTCATGTCATGGCCTCTACGCTCTCCCAACTTAACCCCATGCGATTTCTTTCTGTGGGGTTATGTGAAAGATTCAGTGTTTAAACCTCCTCTACCAAGAAACGTGCCAGAACTGCGAGCTCGCATCAACGAAGCTTTCGAACTCATTGATGGGGACATGCTGCGCCGAGTGTGGGAGGAACTTGATTATAGGCTTGATGTCTGCCGAATCACTAAAGGGGCACATATCGAACATTTGTGAATGCCTAAAAAAACTTTGAGTTTTTGTATGTGTGTGCAAAGCATTGTGAAAATATCTCAAATAATAAAGTTATGGTAGAGCTGTGAAATTGCTTCAATCATTTGTAATAACCCTGTATTTGAGGTGGTACGTATACTGCCAACAATTGAGTTTCGAGTCCTATCGCGACCAATACACCGTGACATTGTCGGAGCCGTAGCTTTACAAAGTGGAAGAGGTCATGGTTAAACAGACCATTCTCCGTGCGATAGTGAAAAAAAAAGAGAAAAAAAAAGAACGGTTAACAGACTAGTTTGGCGAAAACATTTTAAGTAAAAAATTCTTTGCATTTTATTCTACTCACGAGTCTGGTGCAAGTCTTTCAAATGGACGCCACTAGCGTTAGTAATCGATCATTATGGAAGATGTTTCTTAAGCGAGGTTTCACTTTCTTTTGATTACATTGTAAAATACACATAGCAAGTAAATCGTATAAAATATTTTTATTTAAAGGCAATTTAAAGAAAATACAATACCTGGTGTACATAATGATATTGGATATTTTAGTTGTAACTGATGTATAAAAATATATGTAATTAATTTATATCTTGAAAACTCACAGTATTAGAGTATTCACGCAAAGAAATTTAACATCTTAATGATAATTAGTGACTTTTATGTAGCTGTAACTTTCCTTTCATAATTACCTCCAGTTGTGGATCAAGTTTATTGGTAGAGATAATCATCAGCGACTTCAAATGCTCATCGCTTAATTTTGATCTGTAAATACTTTTTGCGTGTTTCATTTTGGAGAAAGTTTTTTCACACAAATAAGTAGTGCCAAATGCGGAAAAAAAAATCACGGACAAATTCATGTAAATTTTGAAACTGTGTGGATGGAAGACACTTATAAAATTCCAGTAATGTTGACTTTGAATGTTTTTCTTTAAAAAAGTCGCTACATTGCAAATCAATAATTTCAAACTGAAGTCCTGCGAGTAACGCTTCTACATCGACGTCAAAGGGATTTTGAAATATCTTGATATCGTTTGAATTTGCATCGATATCTGAAAAACGTGATTCAAAATTAATTTTTAAAGCGTACGAAGCTTCAACTGCGAAAGTTACAGGAAACGGAATATCAGTTTGCTGACTGAATGTTTGGCATGTATTAAAATGCCTGAAGCATACTTTGTTCAACTGAGATTGAAACAAAACAATCTTTTGTCGAAAGGACTAAACATGCGTGTATAAATCAGGTAGAAGCTGGTTTTCACCTTGCAATTTTAAATTAAGGTCATTCATATGTTGAGTTAAGTCTGTATAAAATGCTAGCTTCCATAACCACTCACCGTTCCGTAACTCAGCCAGAGGGTGATTCCTTTCGTTCAAAAAAATTTCAATTACTGTTCGGAGTTCAAAAAAACGGGTCAGAACTTTACCGCAGCTAAGCCAGCGCACTGCAGTATAATATGACAAGTCGCTTTCCTCAATATCTTCAAGAAACTCGCGGAACTGGCGATGGTTGAGTGCATGGGATCTGATATAATTAACAACTGAAATAACTGGCTTTAAAACTTCTGACATATCTAAATGTTTTCCACACAAAGACTGTTGGTGAATAATACAATGCACTACTAATGGTTTTAAGCCACCGTCATTTTCTACGGCCTTAGAAACGAGAGCAACAACACCTTTATTTTTCCCACACATGTTTTTGCCACCATCAGTTGTAATACATTTTAATTTCTTCCACTGAAGATTGTTTTTCTGAACTGCCCTTTCAACTCCTTTAAAAATATCTTCGCCAGTGGTCGTCCCGTGAATACTGTGTACATCAAGGAGCTCTTCATACACTTCATAGTTTTTGTCAATCCCTCGAATAAAAAGTAGTACTTGAGCAGTATCTGATACATCTGTTGACTTATCCACGACCAAAGAGAACCAGTCTAAGTCTTGATTTTTGTCGCGCAGTTGTGCTGATATATTTTGTGCAATGTCACCTATTCTTCGAGCCACAGTGTTTGCCGACAAACTTATGTTTTTAAATAAATTAACTTTTTCTGGACTCATTTCTTCTGCTGTTCCAATAATGCCGTTCTTAATTAATTCACCGTCGGTAAATGGCTTACACTGTTTCGTTACTAAATGAGGCACACGAAAACTAGCACGAGTTGCTGCATGTTGTTTGGCATTTACTTTCTTAAACAGTGACTTCTGGGTTTTTAGTTGGCGCTTCAGAGACTCATACATTTCTAATCGTTCGCATCCTGTAGACTTGGAGTAATTCTGAGAGTGCTTAGTCTCATAATGACGTTTTATATTGTATTATTTGAAGACTGATATTGCTTAATTGCAAATAACACACATTGGTTTGTTGCTTGACTCCACCAGGAAATATTGACATCCCCACTGCTCTTTAAAAATTCTACATTCACTGTCAATATTTCGTTTCTTTTCCATATTTGTACAGAACTTCACAAAAGATTGTAACCTGAAAATAAAATTGTGCTATTTAATGCTAATAAAACTAGGAAGTAGTCTGCCTAAATAAAATGTAGTTAATTTATTTTTAAGGTCCTTTAATCACTAAATTAAATACTCACAGAAACACTGTAGTTCCACTAAAAAACACAGTGAAAAAATACTCAAGTCGTGCTATACATATTTCGATTTTCTGATTTTCCTTGTCTCTTCGAATTCAAACTTTGAATTGTCCCACACTTCGTCGTCTCACCTGCTAGTACAGCGCATAAAACACTAAAAAACTCGTGAGACTCTCGCAACATAGACACAATCACGCAACAGAACTACCAAATATATGCTTTGTCTCTGCTACTCGCTACAAGACTAAGTAACTAAACTTATTGTTGCACCTCTTGAAATAACAATGCGTTGACATACTCTTCCTCTGTTACGTCTTGCAGCAATAGTGTTGCTAACAATGATTTTGAGATTTCGTTAACTTTGCAGGACGCTTTCGTGAAGAATGAGCAGTGAGATACTTTTTTGTCGGTGAAATTCGCCAGAATAAAATACGCCAGAATTTCGGCCAGGTACGTCCACCAATCAAAATTATGTAATTAAATAAAAATCGTAGTTCGTTTCAGTGCTAGCTATTCCCACAACCTTAGATTTTGGCGATTTCATCTTTTCTTTAGCCTTACATTACGGTGATCATGGAATGCTAGGGTGCTTTAATCCCACTAGGTAGATCTTGGCCCTTATGACTTCGTGGAGGAGTCAATGTGGCCCGCAGACCAAAAAGTTTGGAGACCCCTGCTCTAAGTCATTGGTCTCTAATCTCAAAATATTCCGCTTAGAATCCTCTAGCTACTGTATAAGTCTGATCATAATGGTTTGGAGCACCTTGCATGATTACTTGTATTGTTTTCTGCCAGAAAGAGTTACTGCAGACAGCTAAATTAAAAAAGGACGAAGATGTACTGACACCCAGATTCAGGTATTCCGTCAGTCACATGTATCTCAAATCGACTGTTAGGGATTGTGAAGTAATTACGAGCCGTATTCGGAAAGTAAGGTCCGATTAAGCGCGAAATGGAAACCAGTGTGAAAATCCGATGGAACTTTGCACAGATGTGTTGGGCAGTGTCTTTAAGAGTGCCTGTCGATCGCTTCACGTCGCTCTTTGCAGTTCAGAGCGCAAAGCGATCACGTAGAAATTCCTATAATACCAGTGTCTCCCACCAAGTATATGGATCTGGTGAAAGATTTCGCCAGAAGCTATGCAGCCCACATAACATAAATGTCACGCGTTTCTTTCTTCAAGAAAACTTTCAGCCGCATTCTGCAGGCTCCTGCAGCGTTTTCGATGCGAAATGTTTGATCACGCATAATACAGCCGTTAATTGGCTCCCTCCGTTGTTCATCTCTGCTCACATGAACCGCTGGCTACGAAGACAATATTTTGGCACAAACAACGAAAGGTCAACCAGCGTAGAGAACTGGCAGAAAACACAGGCGGCTCACATTGGTTCAAATGGCTCTGAGCACTATGGGACTTAACATCTGAGGCCATCAGTCCCCTAGAACTTAGAACTACTTAAACCTAACTGACCTAAGGGCATCACACACATCCATCCTCAAGATAGGATTCGAACCTGCGACCGTAGCGGTCGCGCGGTTCCAGACTGAAGCGCCTAGAACCTCTCGGTCACAAAAGGCCGGCCACAGGCGGCTGCTTTTTGTGACGAGGGTACTGTAAAGTTTGTACAACGCTACGAAAAATGTCTAAGTCGGAGCGGCGACTATTTGGAGAGGTAGCTGGAAAGTATGGCTGACTGTTGTGAATAAAAATTTTTTGATTTTCACTGTGGTTTTCATTTCGCGACCGATGAGACCTTACTTTCCGAACAGCCCTCGTAGTATATGATGCATCGCTCACACCGACACAGGGAAAACAGTGATCAAAGTTTACAGAAGTTTATTGACCTTGGAAATTAACGTCTGTTTCGACGATAATAATAAAATCATAGTTACCAGTGTCTCACAGGTATGAAGAGTTGACACTTTGGTGATTCCAGAGTCTGGAAAAGTAACAGTTAGGATGTTAATTGACAGATACACTTACATGGAAAACATTCTAAGTCCGATGAAGATGCCCTGAATATCACTAGCGTAGAAACAGAAAAGGATATCCTGGATACAGTCTGATTGCACCATGGGAAACAATTTTTTTTTCTTTATTGGATTTCAATCCCCCCTCCCCCAAAGCGGGGTGGACAGGCTGGCAGCAGTGTAATATGCTCCTCTACAGCTTACAGAAAAGTTAAAAAACATAATGAGAATAGAAATAAACAAGAAAAAAGGGCGATAAAACGGTGACATTGTAAAAAACTGTAAAATGGCGGTAAGTTGTGGAACTTAAAATATAAAAACACTGCGGTGACGGTGCGGAGGAGGACACACAAGAAGTAAACAGGCACAATTAAAAAAACACAGCGACAGTCTGGTTTCTGTTCGCATGAGATAAGAAACAAAACTAGCGACAGTATGGCGGCTGTTCGCAACACTGACAGGAGACGCACAACATTGAACACTCACTTATAACAGCACTATACAGGTGACACAGCGGCAGATGGGGGAGGGGGGTGGGAGGACCAGGACCCATGAGGGGGAAAGGGGGGGAGGAGAGGAAAAGAAAAAAGGGGGAGCCAATGGAGGGAGGGGGATATAGAAAGGGTGGCTGGGAGGGCCCGAGGAGGAGTGGGAAAGGCAGGGGAGGGGTGGGCAGAAAGGACTCGGGGGAGAGAAGGGAGGCAGAGAGAGGGTAGGCAGGGAAAAAACTGGATGGAAGGGTGGGGGGAAGAGGGAGCCCAGGGAAACGACAGAGCAAAGGAAGGGGAGGTGAGGATCAGAGTTGATAGGAGGGATAAATGGAGGGAGAGATGGCATCATCTGGGAGGGGGAGTTGACGGAAGCCACCTTGGGAAAGGAGGAAAACAATGACGAATGCTGAATACAGCTGCGCCGGTCCATACGATGGACTTCGAGAGCGTCCTAAAAAGATGGAGCGAGTCGCACCCACCCGAAGGCTAGAAGAGGCATTCGATGCCGTAAGAACTGACCTGTGCAGCTCTGGCGCCAACCTTTATAGCGGCCGGAGGTGGAATACTAGTGACACTATTTTATAGTCACGTGTGGGGCGGCCGTGAATAGGTCCCATGGAAGTGACGGCCTCTGCTAGCGCTGGTACCGCCTGGAATCCGTCCGTTACTGCGACAGGGCGAGTTCGTGACGCAGAGGCGTGCAGTGAAAATGTAGGCTGCATGCGTGCCTGAGGTGCTCGAAGGGATACCGATCGCTTTTACGAAGATCTACCGTATAGCAGTACGGAATAGTCACTGTGAAGTAGAACATCAGAGAAGCATCAAATATAATCATCACATCGACAGGTTTAAGAATGTAATTGATAGTGACTGCATAACCCTAAAGAATACTCTGGGAAACAGTTGTCGAACATTCTTTCCAGCTTTTGAAGAGGACGTCCCATGCAGCACCGATACTAAAGTCAGTCCACCACGATACGGTGGTTCATGGTAGTATTTGTGCCCACAAGGCACTGATCACAAGAACGCATTGCAAAATATATGTAAGAGTGAGACACAGAACTGTCAGTGTTCTGTAGAATATTATTACAAGACTTCGTGAAATTATTATTCACGGTACGAGACATGGCTCTCAGACGGATATGTATCGATATGGCGAGTGGCTGACGTAAGGTGTAGTGACCATGGATTTCGCTGAAGGTGCTGCGATAACATGGGGCAATTTGTCCAGGTTTGTTTATGAAGCATTAATTTAGATCCACTGCAAAATAAAGTATCATGTTTCCCAAACTGTAGTAACAGTTAGGAACAGGACATTTTCTGTATAGGTATGAGAGCGCTCCTCAGGATAAAGCAAGAATCGTCGTACCGCGAATAGACGAAAGCCAAGTGTAGCTGCTGAAATGGCCTGCTCAAATCCTTGAGTTGAATCTCATCAAACATCCTTGGATGTAAATCGAGTGACGGTTGCCTCTCAGACCAATTGGCTCAGAAAATGACAAAAAGTATTTATTACCCTGTCACTCCAAAAAGTTTCGAAATTGGATTACTAAATAGTTTCTATCAGTTGAGAAAAACGTACGGAACGTTCACATAACCATGTGAAATTGTCCGAAAAATTCCTTCTTTGGGATGTTGTTCCACTCACTCGTCACATTGAATTTAACATCGGTTATGTAGTCAAAGCTTTGACCTTTCAGGTGAATATCTGTGTTTCGCCGTTTTGTGGTAGGTTCTTATTGATAACACCACGTCTCGTCACCTGTAATGAGTTTCTCCCAGAGAAGCACTGCCGACGTTCTTCATTTCAATCAAGTTTCGGCCGTCGTCCACGCATCGTTGTTTTTGATCGGAGGTCAAGAAGTCTGGGACAAACTTCGCATACGCTTTCCTCTCCTTCGAAACATTCTGGAGAATGTCTTGAACACTTGTTTTAGATACGTTGCTCCTTTTCAGTTTGTGACACAGCGTTGACACACTACGGCACCACACCCACTTCTTAACGCTGTGTGTTCACAACTGACTTGTCAAATGCACATCTGTTGTTTACGTTATTAATACAAGCTGCCACCGCAGTTGCTGCGCTGATGTCATTTATACGACGGGGATCAAATAAGTCTCGGAGTTTTTTGGACAGCCGGTGCATGCTTCAGTAAGGATGGCTCCGAAGTCCGTTATCGGTGTATCAGAACTGAAAATCTTTCCCGAAGTTTAAACACTGAAATACACCGTCCACTCACATTAATGTGAACACTTCTCAAAATCCTGAATAACCACCTTTTGTTGCCCGGACCGGTGTGAGTCGAACAGGAGAGAGTGAACGATGTTCTGGAAGATACCGCCAGGGATGCGGAGCCAAGCCAACTCCAGTGACGTGGCCAGCTGGGCCGGGTTTCTCGGTTGAGGATCCATGACGCGTATAGCCCGATCGATGTCGTCCCACAGAATCTCGATTGAGTTTAAATCCGGGGAGTCTGGTGGCCAGCGGAATACGGTTAACTCATCATGGTGCTCTTCGAAACACACACGTGCATGGAGCGCTGAGTGACACGTTGCATTTTCCTGTTGGTAGATCCCATCGGGCCGAGGACTGGTTCAAAATGGCTCTGAGCACTATGGGACTTAACTTCAGTCCCCTAAAACTTAGAACTACTTAAACCTAACTAACCTAAGGACAAGAAACACACACATGCCCGAGGCAGGATTCGAACCTGCGGCCAGCCGGGCCGAGGGAAAACTAACTGCATGTAGAGCTGGCCATGGTCCCCAAGGACAGATGCATTATTGTGTTGATCCATTGTGCCTTCCTGAAGGACGAGGTTACCTAGGGAATGCCAAGAAAATATTCGCTAGACCATAATGCTACCTCCTCCAGACAGGACTTTTCCGAAGATTGTTGCAAGATGTTCACTTTCAGACGCTTCACGACGTACACAAAAATGGCCATCTGTCCGATGGAATATAATACGTGACGCATCTGGATAGGCCACCTAGCGTCCCTCAGTGGAAGTCCAGTTGTGGTACTGGCATACAAATTCCAGCCTTCTTCGCCAATGAGCAGTAGTCAACATGGGTGCATGAACCTGGCGGCTTCTGCAATGGCCCATACACAACAACGTTCGCTGAATGGTGGTTGAGGAGACGCTGTTGGTAGCCCCTTGGTTCATATGGGCGGTCGGTTCCTCTATAGTTGCACATCTGTTCACCTGTACACATCTCCGCAGCCGTTGTTCAGACCAGTCACCTATGGCCGTTGCGCACCACAGTAACCTCGATGCTTGTTTTGGACAGCTCCATTTTGCCATGCACGGTATATTTTAAACTCGGCGGCACGCGAACAGTTTACAAACTTAGACGTTTGTGAAATGCTTCCACCCTTCACATGAAAGCCAATGAGCGTGCCGATTTGGACGTCATATAAATCGCTCCCTTTCCGCATTACAACAACGACTACACGCATTATATACCCTCCACTGCTAGTGCTGCCACCGGCGGTCTGTGAGTCGTCATCGCATGTTGACGTCGCATATAGGCGATGGTCACATTAATGTGACTGTAACGTGCAACAGCAAAAGGAAGTTCTTCACAATATTAGTTAGAAGGCTGGCTATCTTGGAACTAGTAGCAACTGAGCTCCGGAGACATTTGGGCACATCATATGTATTGACGTTTTGGGAACTATTGTGTGAAGAACCGACGAGATTAAACATTTGTAACTCTGTGTCCAAGGTGGCCACTGAAACGCATCACGATGGTATGAGTTTTGACGATATTATGGCTCTGAGCACTATGGGACTCAACTGCTGAGGTCATTAGTCCCCTAGAACGTAGAACTAGTTAAACCTAACTAACCTAAGGACATCACAAACATCCATGCCCGAGGCAGGATTCTAACCTGCGACCGTAGCGGTCTTGCGGTTCCAGACTGCAGCGCCTTTAACCGCACGGCCACTTCGGCCGGCTTTTGACGATATTCTTTGCAGTAAGTTATTTTAATACGTGACGCCACTTGTAAGCATAGATACACTACTGGCCATTAAAATTGCTACACCTCGAAGATGACGTGCTACAGATGCGAAATTTAACCGACAGGAAGAAGATGCTGTGATATGCAAATGATTAGCTTTTCAGAACATTCACACAAGGTTGGCGCCGGTGGCGACACCTACAACGTGCTGACATGAGGAAAGTTTCCAATCGGTTTCTCATACACAAACAGCAGTTGACCGGCGTTGCCTGTTGAATCTTCGTCGTGATGCCTCGTGTAAGGAGGAGAAATGCGTACCATCATGTTTCCGACTTTGATAAAGGTCGGATTGTAGCCTATAGCGATTGCGGTTTATCGTATCGCAAACATTGCTGCTCGCGTTGGTCGAGATCCATGACTGTTAGCAGAATATGGAATCGGTGGGTTCACGAGGGTAATACGGAACGCCGTGCCGGATCCCAACGGCCTCGTATCACTAGCAGTCGAGATGACAGGCACCTTATCCGCATGGCTGTAACAGATCGTGCAGCCACGTCTCGATCCCTGAGTCAACAGATGGGGACGTTTGCAAGACAACAACCATCTGCACGAACAGTTCGACAACATTTGCAGCAACATGGACTATCAGCTCGGAGACCATGGCTGCGGTTACCCTTGACGCTGCACCACAGACAGGAGCGCCTGCGATGGTGTACTCAACGACGAACCTGGGTGCACGAATGGCCAAACGTCATTTTTTCGGATGAATCCAGGTTCTGCTTACAGCATCATGATGGTCGCATCCGTGTTTGGCGACATCGCAGTGAACGCACATTGGAAGCGTGTATTCGTCATCGCCATACTGGCGTATCACCCGGCATGATGGCATGGGGTGCCATTGGTTACACGCCTCAGTCACTTCTTGTTAGCATTGACGGCACTTTGAACAGTGGACGTTACATTTCAAATGTGTTATGACCCGTGCCTCTACCCTTCATTCGATCCCCGCTAAACCCTACATTTCAGCAGGATAATGCACGACCGCATGTTGCAGGTCGTGTAAGGGCCTTTCTGGATACAGAAAATGTTCGACTGCTACCCTGGCCAGCACGTTCTCCAGATCTCTCACCAATTGAAAACGTCTGGTCAATGGTGGCCGAGCAACTGGCTCGTCGCAATACGCCAGTCACTGCTCTTGGTGAACTGTGGTATCGTGTTGAAGCTGCATGGGCAGCTGTACCTGTACACGCCAACCAAGCTCTGTTTGACTCATTGCCCAGGCGTATCAAGGCCGTTATTACGGCGAGAGGTGGTTGCTCTGGGTACTGATTTCTCAGGATCCATGCACCCAAATTGCTTGTAAATGTAATCTCATGTCAGTTCTAGTATAATATGTTTGTCCAATGAATACCCGTTTATCAGCTGCATTACTTCTTGGTGTAGCAATTTTAATAGCCAGTAGTGTAGTTAATCTCAAGCATATCGAATTGTTGAGCACTTGAAAAGTACCCAGTAGAAGCAAGCAGAAGTAAAGATTCACATGTACGTATTGACGCATAGCTCGTCCTATAAAGAAGCTACCGAGCACTTTGCTGCAGTGGTTAGCACATTGAACTCGCATACGGGAGGACAACGGTTCAAACCTGCGTCCAGCCATCCGGATTTAGGTTTTCTGTCATTTCCATAAATCGCTTCAGGCTAATGCCGAGTAGGTTCCTTTGAAAGGGCACGGCCGACTTCCTTCACCATCCTTCCCAGATCTGATGAGACCAATGACCTCGCTGCTTGGTCCCCTCCCCCAAATTAGCCAACCAATAAAGTAGCTAAAATCGTCGGGCTGGAAACACAAAATCCTAAAAACAAAAGTTACGCTGTGGAAACATCGAAGATCGCATCAGTGGCAATACCTTCGGAAAAGAAAGTGAAATCAGTACTTAACTTTCAGTATTTTACCGAAATATTTGTGAAGATTAATAATATATTGTCTAGCGTTTTGAAAACAATGGAGAAAATAACTGAAGTACAAAGAATTCGGCACCGCTATGTGAAATATGACTGATCGACGCAGGAACATACGTCAATCATTTCACCAAGCGTTCACCATGCTACACTGATCAACCAGAACATTATGACCACCTACCTATTAGCCGGTATGTCCACCTTAGGCAGGGATAACAGCGGCGACGCGTCGTGGCATGGAAGAAATGAGGTCTTGGTTGTTCACTGGAGGGAGTTGGCACCACATCTGCATACACGAGTCACTTAATCCCGGTAAATTTCGGGAAGGGGAGCGATGACCTCCGACGCCACATTCAGTCATATCCCATGTGTTCGGACGGATTCAAATCAGGCGAGGAGGGTGAAAGGGGCAGCACATCTATTGAAACTCACCACTGTGTTTATCGAACCACTCCATCACACTCCTGGCTTTTACCCTGTTAACAAATGCCACTGCCGTCGGGAAACATGATCGTCATGAAAGGGTGTACGCGGTCTGCGGTCTTCAATCAGTGTACGATACTCCTTGACCTTACTGGTGCCTTGCCCGTACTGCACTGGGCCCATGGATGCACAAGAGAATGTTCCTCAGAGCACAGTGAAGCCGCGTTCCACAGTACAGGTACCAAGGAGCTGTTCCCCTGGAAGACGACGGATTCGAGCCCTCCCGTCGGCATGATGACAATAGTATTGGGATTGAAACTTACTGGCAGATTAAAACTATGTGCCGGACCAAGACTCGAAGTCGGGACCCTTGCCTTTCGCGGGCACTTGGAGACGAGGTACTGGCGGAATTAAAGCTGTGAGGACGGGGCGCGAGTCGTGCTTGGGTAGCTCAGCCGGTAGAGCACTTGCCCGCGAAAGGCAAAGGTCCCGAGTACGAGTCTCGGTCCGGCACACAGTTTTAATCTGCCAGGAAGTTTCATGTCAGCGCACACTCCGCAGTAGAGTGAAAATTTCATTCTAGTATTGGGATCCATCAGACCATGCAACCCTCTACCACTGTATCAGCGTCCAGTACCGATGGTTATGTGCCCATTCCAGTCGTAGTTTCCGATGCTGTGGTGTTAACATACACGGGTCGTCAATTCGGAGACCCATCGTTGGGAGTATCCGGTGCACTGTGTGTTCAGACACACTTGTACCCTCCCCAGAATTAAAGTCTGATGTTAGTTGTGCCACAGGTCGCCACCTGTCCTGTTTCACCAGTCTGCCCAGCCTACGACGTCAAACATCATTAACGAAGGGTGGCCGCCCTCTTACGGGAATCGGCAACGCGCCGCGAGTAATGAGTATAATGGGCGGGGGCACTACGAATGTAGTGCGGGACAATACGTTGAGAATGTGGGTTTCGCGGGAGGCGTGCCAGAGATAAATCCCTGCAGTCGCGCTATCCTCTGTGTCCTCGGTGGCTCAGATGGATAGAGCGTCTGCCATGTAAGCAGGAGATCCCGGGTTCGAGTCCCGGTCGGGGCACGCATTTTCATCTGTCCCCCTTGACGTATGTCAACGCCTGTAAGCAGCTAAGTGTGTTCATTTCATCGTAATTTCATTCTAACGAGCTGCATGGTCACCGATGGTATCTGTTCTTTCGGACATGTCCGAAAGAACAGATACCATCTTAGTATATATATACAACCCCACGACGTCTGAACGTGCCTTCACATTGGTTTAGACAGTTGTTGAAGACACTCGCCACAGCACTAATCGAACACCCGGCAAGTCGTACAGTTTCCGAAATCCTCGTGGCGAGCTTCCGGTCTATTACAATGTGCCCTCGGTCAAACTCAGATAGATAGCACGCTTTCCCCATTCTACACACGGATAGCTCGCTCACTGATACTACATGCACCGTGCGTACGTCTGGCTCAGGTCATTCCTTCTCAGGTGACGCTGCTACCGCCTGGATTGGTTTATACCGATAGTAGGTCGGTGGTCATAATTTTCTGGCTTATCAGTGTATATCTCACATAGTGAGACGCCTAAGATACACCACGTTCTAAATCAACAAGAGAAAAGTTTATTACAACACAAAAGGGCATTGGCAAAACAAAAACTTTTTCTTACGTAACTTAATACCAAACTCTCTCAGTATTTTTATCAGGAGTTCACTCGGAAAATAACAAAGTGAATTAAGATGACGAGACGTAGAGACTAATCCTACGAAGTTTCCCACTGGAAGGGAAGGAGTGTACTCGGCGGCAGCTGGCCGAAGGTACTTTGCGAGACGACATTGCAGAAGTTCAAAGTTGCTCGGTAGTGGTACCAACAGGGCTCTGATTGAAGGGCTAGGATTAGCCAGCACACGAGTTGGCTCAGAGCGTCGGCCGAGAACGGCCAATGAGGGGTTTTATTGTTATTTCAATCCGTCATATCGGGGACGGGCTGGCAACGGACAAAAACCACTCTTCAGCCAAAGCTTATAAAAATTGTACTTAAAAGTGGTTAAAACCTATAAAAGAGATAACAGCAGATGATTTTGTAAAAAATACATAGGGGGACGATAGTGACGGTGACAATGAACGAGGGCCGGCCGGAGTGGCCGAGCGGTTCTAGGCGCTTCAGTCTGGAACCGCGCGACCGCTACGGTCGCAGGTTTGAATCCTGCCTCTGGCATGGATGTGTGTGATGTCCTTAGGTTAGTTAGGTTTAAGTAGGTCTGCGCTCTAGGGGACTGATGACCTCAGATCTTAAGTCCCATAGCGCTCAGAGCCATTTGAGATAAACGAGGTTTTGTAAAGTATACACAGATAAAAATACTGATGGTTTTTAAAACTTGTTTGACGATTTTATACTACAGTTAAAATACAGTCAGCTTTGAACGTGAATGATGCCATGGTGTAATGGTGATGCAAGGTGACATACGAAGAAATTGTTATAACGAAGGTACGATGAGGAATATGACTGTGGGACCCTGTAGAATCACAGGTAGCGGGTAGAAGTCAACTGATGGCTCTCGATCTTCCGCCATAATCGAGTCCATCAACATGAGGTGGCAAATATGAGGTATCCAAGGAGGTGGAAACGTGGGTTCTACTATGTCAAGGCTGATTGGTAGCTACAACAGGAAAACACAATTAATTAGCATGAGTACAAAATAAGAAAGTATTTATTACTTAACCTTGCTGTAGTCCATGATCAGCTGGTTGACAATTTTAGAAGACGCGACTAAAAAAAATTGTTCAAATGGCTCTGAGCACTATGGGACTTAACAGCTGTGGTCATCAGTCCACTAGAACTTAGAACTACTTAAACCTAACTAACCTAAGGACATCACACACATCCATGCCCGAAGCAGGATTCGAACCTGCGACCGTAGTGGTCGCGCGGTTCCAGACCGTAGCGCCTAGAACCGCTCGGCCACCTCGGACGGCTATCCATTCATATCAGTGCCTGCAAACCGAGAGCTAGTAATGGACTCGCTGCAACATCGTGCTTCATCCTGCACTATTGGTCTGAGCCTAACAGCAAGAACTAGGAAATTACTGTCCCATGTGTAAGCTGCCTTTAACATCACAACGCTGACGGCTGCGTTTGACTAGTGCCGTGATTGGGAAGCATGGATTGCTAGTGAATTGCGCTGCATTGTGTTTAGCGATGTATCGCGATTCTGCACTACCCGTATATCCATCTTCGGCGAGTATGGCGGTGAGCTGGGCTGAGTTCCCATTCTTCCAATGTTTTGGAGAAGCACAGAGGAGCTACTTCCAGCCAGCGTCATGGTGTGGGGAACCATCGAGTATGGCTTTTAGTGATGGCTGCTAGTAACTGAGGGAAGTCTCACAGCATAAAGAGGGGTCACGGACGGCCTGTTACCTCGTGCGACAATATCATGGTGCCATTTTTAACAGGGTTTTTCAACACATTGCACCTGTCTCCATGAACTTTCTGCGTGATGTTGAAACACTCCCACGACCAGCAAGATCCCCAGATCTGTTCCCGATAGAACGAGTGTGTACCAGCTTGAAGGTCAGCTCTCGTCTCAGTACCAGTATCCAGGGTATAAACGACCAGTTACAACAGTTCTGGGCCACCTTACCTCAAAAGAGGATACAATGGCTGTATGACACTCTTCCCAACCGAATCAGTCCCAGTTTCCAAGCCAGAGCGCGTGCAAAGTCACACTGATTAGCGTGCTTATACTGCCACGTTCTTTGTGCATTTGACTCCCTTTTGTAATCGGTGAAATAACGTCACAAAGCATCTCAAACCGTGCAATTTAATTTTGTCTCTTCTCCTCTTCAGGGTGCTTCACTTTTTTTGTCAGCCAGTGTAGTTGAGACCTTGTCATTCTTCAATAAATTATGTCAAACCCTAAGTCTAGTTTACACGACGACACTAGGTTGCAGGCAACTGCGCTACCGTCCACTGCGCTTGCGCGCCGCGCGTTTGTGCGACTCGTCGGTGAAACTAAACACATTCGGCCTGTTCCAACTTTGGCGACACTAGTTGCATGAGTTTTGAGTGTAGAAAAATTGAAATATGAAGTGGGGAACGGAGAATAATGTTCACTTTTTGGAGGTCTATGCTTTGCATAGGTGTTTGTGGGATTTCAGTGATGCTGATTACAAAAATAAGCAACATATTGCTGCTCCTGAGACCATCACGTGCGATCAGAACACAGATAGTTTGACAATATCTGAGCTGCCAGCAAAACTTATTTAATTAGGAGCACATATACAACTGAATTAAGAAAAATACAAGCAAATGTAATTCTAGATGTGGAAATGCTCTCGTCTACAAGGCTAAAATCCCATCGTTCGAGTTGGCCGACTATTTTTTTTTAGGGGATATTGTTGACAGGAGGGAAGGCTGCAGAAATCAAGGAGCTGCATTCCTTATTCAATATTTATCTATTTAAAACGTCGCAGCAGTGCTCCCCATTGATATATGTTTTTATTCTGAAACATTGCCACTGAACAGATCTATCTTCAAGAGAGTAGTTTGCAAACAATTCTCTTCTTAATGCGACCTGCTTCGAATAATTACAGCTGTCAATGCTAGTAACTGCTACTGTTATTGTTAATAATTATTGGTGTTCATGAAGAAGCGTCATCAGTAACTAAAATCGCATCTTATAGCACGCCGAGTGTTCTCGATTCCAAAGTACGCAATGTGATATGTAATTTCAGTTCTGGCGGCAGTGGTTCATGCATTACAGTATCTTTATTCCTTATCGCATAATTAACTCTATTTAGAAGAAACGTGAACAGTTCTGGTGACATTCTAAGGTAACTAAAAGAACTTGTTGGGTCTTCCATTATAAATTATTTCAGCAACGATGCTGAGCAACCGAGCTGACATGTTTTCTTCGTCCAGCCACGATTCGAAAGACGTTTCTTATTTTTTTTCTTATGCAGCGATTCTACGCAACACGCTTTAACTCCATCACAACTCATACGACTTGCAGCTGCCAAATCTTTCATTTCAGACACGACTCAGGAACCAACAAAACGATGAAACTGAAGTATATACCGGTTTCGCCGTGTCTACAGTGAAATATGAAACCATTTCCGTGCAACTCATCCCACGCAACGAGTGGCGCAACCCAATGTTGTCGTGTAAACTAGGCTTTACTTTCATTTCTGACGAAATCATCTCATTGATATTTGCATACCGTCCAGCCGCATAAGTGGCCTGATATACTGTAGGAACGTGTACTATTCACTAGTTAGTAGTGTGAAATTGTATCAAAGGCCTTCGGGAGGAATAAGGTATCAGCTTTTGATCCACTGTGTTCAGTGCTCATGGTGCTGTGAACAGACTAAGGAAGCTGACTTCCCGATCGATTACGAACTGTACAGTGAGTGTACGAGAAGATTCGTTCGATCTCCAAAACAATCACAATACTGCAATACAAACCAAATTACACAATAACAAAATATAGTGCTGTCTGTCGTAAAATTAGTGAATAATTTAGCGCAAGATATTAAATTTGGGTGCGTAAAATTTCTCTTCGAGCAATTCAATAGCTAAAGAAAACGAGCACGTACCCTTATGTGTTTTCCTGTTGCATGCGCAATATGAACATTGAGAAAATTTTGACAATCAGGGCAAGTAACAATGATCACAACTTATTGTCCCTGACATTCCCAAATTCATAGAAAATAAACTTAGTCTGATATGCATGCAAAAAGTTTCTTTTTAAGTGACACAGAAGTGCCAGAACCGCTTAATTTCACGTTCCAAGAAATGAAAAATTGTCTTCCTCTCCAGTAGTGGAATTTTAATTGGGTCGCATTACATTGCACCGACACTCAGAGGTAACCGATACGAAAACGAACATTCAGTGCCAGTTTAAGATCTGTTTTTGAACGCGCAAAGAAACTGAGAACTCTCTTTATTCCACGAAGAAGGACGAGAAGTCGAAACGGAAGAGTGAATAGCGATGCCGGGGGGAGACGCGGCGAGCAGGAGCTGCGGGGTCGATGGCAAAGAGGATTTTCCAGTATAGGCGCCAGGGAATGGTGCTAATTGAAGTGGCTTGCTGCAACTTAGCACCGGCACGCCCTCCTCTAACGCCCTTGTTCAGATCACATCGTGCGCTGCCGGTCGCTGCTTCTCGACACAATGCTGACAGTTTTATTAATTGTGGGGAACGTTGGCGGTAACTCCCGAGAGAGGGCTGAAGTGGACAGAAATTATGGCGCACTGCTTCGGAAAGCCAGACAGTAACGAACTCGGAGCTAATCTCCAAGTGCTCGGTAAACTGGAGGACTTCCATTGCAAGGTGGCACGATACGGTAACATCGGAGCGTCTGTCACAAGTTCGGAGAAACGACACAAGTTTCAAAGAAGAGTACGTTCTCTCTTATAGCCGTCGTTTTGGAGCTATGTCGTGCAGACTGAACGGAACAAGTAACTTTTGCAGTTTAATCACATTTGTTCTACTTTTTAGCGCAATCGGTAAATAAGAAGTTCTTACTGAATCACTTTTTTGTACGTCCGTCAGTCCGTCTGGCTGTCTCACTTTTAAGATCCCTTTTTTATAGGAACGGCTATAGGGCTCTAGTTGAAATTTATGTTACATACTAACATCAATGGTCCCTTGGCGGTGCGAAATCCTTAAGCTTCTAAGTCATTGAAATCGCAAGATATAGTCATTTATATCACATATTTCGATACCAAACTCACTCATCAAAATCCATAGGGTAATTCCTGCTGACCTACAACCATAAAATTTCACAAGAAGTAAAATTTCAAAGTAAAAGTACAGGAAAAATGTCCGAAAATTGTTAATTTGTAGTAATATGAGATTAAAAAGCATTTTTTGCTATTTGTTGTCCGTCTGTCTAGACTCCTTTTCCCCATGAATGGATAGAGGTATCAAGCTAAAATTTATGTCAAATGCTACGGTCTCCGGTCCGTTGGCGATGTAGAAACGTTAAGCTTCAAAGCCAATACAATTACATTGTAAGGCCATTTACGTCAAACGTTTTGATACCCACAAACTCATTCATCAAAATCTATAGAGCACTTCACGCTGACCTACATCCATAAAATTTAGCGAAAAGTAAAATTTTAACTACAAGTACAGGAAAAAACTTCGAAAAACTGTTAATTTGTAGTCATATCACATAAGAAACATTTTTTGATGTTTTTTGTCGGTTTGTTAAGACCCCTTTTTCCCAGGAGCGGGTACGGGTATCGAGTTGAACTTTGTCTCCAATCCCTTGGCGGTGTAACAAGCTGCAACTTCAGAGTCAATACAGTCAAAAGATAGGGCCATTTACGTCAAATATTTCGATACCCGAAAACTCACTCATAAAAATCTACAGGGCTCTTACCGTTGACCTACAAGAAGCAAAAAAAGTACAAGTACAGGAAAAAAATCCGAAAATTGTTAATTTTTAATCATACCGCACAAAAAATATTTTTTGACATTTTTTGTCCGTCTGTCTGTTTGTCCGTCAGTCCATCTCTTTGTTGAGATGACTTTTTCCCAGGAACGGGTAGAAGTATCAAGTTGAATTTTATGTCGAAGTCTTGGGATCGAATATCGATCGGAACACAGATTTAGCGGTCTTCGTTTTAATCTAACCTTCACATCTCAAACATGTACGCAATAGGCAGAAACAAAACGTGGTTCGCATCACACGTTAAACTGTAGGTCCCTCTTTCTCCGGTTGGTTAACTGGAGTAGGTTAGGGTCAGGCAAGTCACCGAAGTGCCGTCCAATAGAAATACATGCAGCTGGCCATTGAGCTACACGAAAAAATAAATAAATAATAATTATAATTATAATTATAATTGTAATTATAATAATAATTATTATTACTATTATTTCTTTCTTTTCTCAGACGTTATGTCTGGTCAAAAATGGAAAGTGACGCGGACCTTGATCAAGCGTGACTTCCTTTTAACTGTACGGTATATGTTATATTCCATTTAGGAACTTTCGGGTAATTGAACATGTATCAATAATTATGGATTTCTGTAGTTGTATATATAAGTTTGGATGTAGCTGTATTGCATTCATGTACTGGTGGATATTGTGTGGTATGACTCCTGTAGTTGATAGTATAATTCGTATAATGTCAACTTTATCCTGATGCCACATGTCCTTGACTTCCTCAGCCAGTTGGATGTATTTTTCAATTTTTTCTCCTGTTTTCTTTTGTATATTTATTGTATTGGGTATGGATATTTCGATTAGTTGTGTTAATTTCTTCTTTTTATTGGTGAGTATGATGTCAGGTTTGTTATGTGGTGTTGTTTTATCTGTTATAATGGTTCTGTTCCAGTATAATTTGTATTCATCGTTCTCCAGTACATTTTGTGGTGCATACAAGTATGTGGGAATGTGTTGTTTTATAAGTTTATCTTGTAAGGCAAGCTGTTGATGTATTATTTTTGCTATATTGTCATGCCTTCTGGGGTATTCTGTATTTGTTAGTATTGTACATCCGCTTGTGATGTGATCGACTGTTTCTATTTGTTGTTTGCAAAGTCTGCATTTATCTGTTGTGGTATTGGGGTCTTTAATAATATGCTTGCTGTAATATCTGGTGTTTATTGTTTGATCCTGTATTGCAATCATGAATCCTTCCGTCTCACTGTATATATTGCCTTTTCTTAGCCATGTGTTGTATGCGTCTTGATCGATGTGTGGCTGTGTTAGATGATACGGGTGCTTGCCATGTAGTGTTTTCTTTTTCCAATTTACTTTCTTCGTATCTGTTGATTTTATGTGATCTAAAGGGTTGTAGAGGTGGTTACGAAATTGCAGTGGTGTAGCCGATGTATTTATATGAGTGATTGCTTTGTGTATTTTGCTAGTTTCTGCTCGTTCTATAAAGAATTTTCTTAAACTGTCTACCTGTCCATAATGTAGGTTTTTTATATCGATAAATCCCCTTCCTCCTTCCTTTCTGCTTAATGTGAATCTTTCTGTTGCTGAATGTATGTGATGTATTCTATATTTGTGGCATTGTGATCGTGTAAGTGTATTGAGTGCTTCTAGGTCTGTGTTACTCCATTTCACTACTCCAAATGAGTAGGTCAATATTGGAATAGCGTAAGTATTTATAGCTTCTTGTCTTGTCGCTTGCTGTCAATTCTGTTTTCAGTATTTTTGTTAGTCTTTGTCTATATTTTTCTTTTAGTTCTTCTTTAATATTTGTATTATCTATTCCTATTTTTTGTCTGTATCCTAGATATTTATAGGCATCTGTTTTTTCCATCGCTTCTATGCAGTTGCTGTGGTTATTCAATATGTAATCTTCTTGTTTAGTGTGTTTTCCCTTGGCAATGCTATTTTTCTTACATTTGTCTGTTCCAAAAGCCATATTTATATCATTGCTGAATATTTCTGTTAACTTTAGTAATTGGTTGAGTTGTTGATTTGTTGATTTGTTGCTGCCAGTAGTTGTAGATCATCCATGTATACACAAATGTGTGATTTTGTGTGGGTATGTTCCAGTAATATTGTATCCATAATTTGTATTATTTAGCATGTTGGATAGTGGGTTCAGAGCAAGGCAGAACCAGAAAGGACTTAATGAGTCTCCTTGGTATATTCCACACTTAATCTGTATTGGCTGTGATGTGATATTATTTGAATTTGTTTGGATATTAAGCGTGGTTTTCCAATTTTTCATTACTATGTTTAGGAACTGTATCAATTTAGGATCTACTTTGTATATTTCCAATATTTGTAGTAACCATGAGTGGGGTACACTATCAAAAGCTTTTTGGTAATCAATGTATGCGTAGTGCACCGACCTTTGTTTAGTTTTAGCTTGATATGTTACCTCTGCACCTATTATCATTTGCTCTTTACATCCTCGTGCTCCTTTGCAACAGCCTTTTTGTTCTTCATTTATAATTTTGTTCTGTGTTGTATGTGTCATTAATTTCTGTGTAATGACTGAAGTTAATATTTTGTATATTGTTGGTAGGCATGTTATGGGGCGATATTTAGCTGGGTTTGCTGTGTCTGCTTGATCTTTAGGTTTCAGATAAGTTATTCCATGTGTAAGTGTATCAGGGAATGTGTATGGGTCTGCAATGTAACTGTTAAATAATTTGGTTAGATGTGAATGTGTTGAGGTGAACTTCTTTAGCCAGAAATTTGCTATTTTATCTTTTCCAGGGGCTTTCCAATTGTGAGTAGAATTAATTGCTTGGGTGACTTCATGTTGCAAAATTATCACTTCAGGCATTTGTGGTATCATCTTGTATGTGTCTGTTTCTGCTTGTATCCACCGTGCATGCCTGTTATGTTGTACCGGGTTTGACCATATGTTGCTCCAGAAGTGTTCCATGTCTGTTATGTTTGGTGGATTGTCTATTTTAATGTCTGTGTTATCTATTGTCTGGTAAAATTTCTTTTGGTTTGTGTTGAATGTTTGGTTTTGTTTCCTTCTATTTTCACTTTTTTTTTTGTATCTTCTAAGTCGTTTGGCCAACGCTTGTAGTTTCTGCTTCTTTTCATCTAATTGCTCTATCGCTTCTTGTTGTGAGATTTTATCTAACCTTTTTCGTTTTTTTTCTGACATTTCATTTAATATAAATTGTGTTAGCTGTCCGATGTCTTTTCTCAGTTTTTCTATTCTGATCTGTAGCCTGTGTTGCCAAGCTGGTTTTGTGGGTTTCTTCTGTTTGTTGGTTGGTTCTGATCTCTGCCTAGTGTGTATATTTAGTGTAGTGAGTGCTCCTATATAAACCAGTAGTTGTAACTCTTCCATAGTTGTGTTTTCATTTATTTTGTTGTGTATGATTGTGTTGATAGTTTTTATTGTTGTTTCGACTTGTGGGTTATTTGGCGGTCTATGCAAGAATGGTCTAATGTCTGTATTTGTGTCTTTGTATTCTATATATGTCAGCTGAAATTTTTCTTCTATATCTAACTTGTGTGTCATTTCGTGTTCTATTTGTGCTTGTTCTGGTGGCTGTCTTAAGATTTCGTTTTCCTCTGATTGTAGAATTGATGCGTGTTGTTCTTTGTTTGTTTGCTCTGGGATGTTTGAGTCCATTACTGTATTTTCTTCTTCTTCTGATTGCACATTATTTTGTTCCAGTATTTGTTGTACTTCTTGTTTGATGTTTTCTAATTCTGACTGGGGTATCCTGTTATTTTTTATTATTACACGGATCTGATCAGCTAGTCGTTGTTCTGTTAAAAATTTTAATTCTGGGTATCTGGTAATAAATGTTGTGTATACTTGTGATCTGTATCCAGTTGTGTTGGTTCCTAGGTTTGTTGCTTGGTAATAACAGAACATGAGGTGTCGATTAACTTCATCTGACCATCTCATCCTCTGTCTTTGTTTTCCTTCTAGGGTGGTTGCAGGAAGCATATCCTGCAAAACACCTCTATTTGGATTTAAATCATTTTCCAGTTGGCTAGCAGTGTCGTTACCATTGTGGGCGGGCATAGGGTTCAAGCGTCGTCCCCGACCATGACGGCGCTTGTCCGAGGCTTCTTTAGTTCTGTCCTGAACCAACTAATCACTCTAAAAGGGGGGTTAGCCCTATTAGTGGTTTGTTCTTTTCGTCGCCTTTTACGACTGGCAGAACATACCGGAGGCCTATTCTTTTCCCGGGCCTCCTCAGAGTGCGAGTCCTACTGGCACTTGTCCGAGTTTTTTCCGAAATAATTTCTACTGTACTCTGAGCATCACTTCACCTTCCAAATCCATTCACGAAACCAATGTTTGCAAACTGGGCAATCTTCATTCGATAAGTAAAGGAGAACTTCATCTACTGGAAATCACTGTGCTTTCAGCAAAACCTCCGCTTGTGAAAAAATAAAGATAAAATGTGGCAACATCGAAGCTGTTCGAAGTACCTCAAAAAATGTCATACTGCAGTTAAACAGGCATTGCCAATTTTTGAACAATGCTGGTGGAGTACTCTCACTAGGAAATAACTAACATTCAGGTTTCTGCCTTGGGCAGATATATCTATAACTTTAGACAGCTACTGTCCTGCATAGCACTTCAGATTAAATTTTTGATAAAACTAGCAACTGATAAGTTCCTTATGAAAAAGATATTCAATGTTAGTCTACCGTGATGAAAACAAACTCCTAGTTAAAGGAGGAGGTAAAAATGTGGGTCAAATGTTCACCATTAAACACGTCTGTGACAATCACTTACACCGCTTTGTGAATAAGTAAATCAGCCTTACGCGACCTGACGAATTACGTAACCTTGAGTTTTGTTGTTCCATAGGTAGTACATTTACAGTATCTGCTGTGGAATATAAAACATTGTAGGTAGTCTCTGGGTCTTTAATACAGACTAAAAAGTAAACTATCTGGCATCAATCAGGGCAATGATTTCACTTACACTATGCGATCAAAACTATCCGGACACCCCCAAAAAACATATGTTTTCCATATTAGGTGCATTCTGCTGCCACCTACTGTCAGGTACACCATATCAGCGACCTCAGTAGCCATTAGACATCGTGAGAACAGAATGGGGCGCTCCTCGGAACTCAAGAACGTGGTCTGGTCATTGGGTGAGATTTTCACACTCCTAAACATCCCTAGGTTCACTGTTCCGATGTGATAGTGAAGTGGAAACGTGAAGGGACAAGTACAGCACAAAAGCGTACAGGCCAACCTCGTCTGTTGACTGACAGATACCGCCGACAGTTGAAGAGGGTCGTAATGTGTAATAGGCAGACATCTATTCAGACCATCACACAGGAATTCCAAACTGCATCAGGATTCACTGCAAGTACTAAGACAGTTAGGCGGAAGATGAGAAAACTTGGATTTCATGGTCGAGTCGGTAACTGCCAAACGACGCCTCGCTTGGTGTAAGAAGCGTAAACATTGGACGATTGAACAATGGATAAACGTTGTGTCGAGTGACGAATCACGGTACACAATGTGGCGATCCGATGGCAGGGTTTGGGTATGGCGAATGCCCGGTGAACGTCATCTGCCAGCGTGTGAAGTGCCAACAGTAAAATTCGGCGGCGGTGGTGTTATAGTGTGGTCGTTGTTTTCAGGCAGGGGGCTTGCATCCCTTGTTGTGCGTGGCACTAACACAGCACAGACAGACATTGATGTTTTAAGCACCTTCTTGCTTCCCACTGTTAAAAAGCAATTCTGGAATGGCGGTTGCATCTTTTAACACGATCGAGCAACTGTTCAAAATGCACGGACTGTGGCGGCTTGGTTACCCGACAATAACGTCACTGTAATGGACTGGCCTGCACAGAGTCCTGAACTGAATCCTATAGAATACCTTTGGGATGTTTTGGAACGCCGACTTGGTGCCAGGCCGCACCGACTCACATAGGTACCTCTCGTCAGTATAGCACTCCGTGAAGAATGGGCTGCCATTCCCCAAGAAACCTTTCAGCACCTGACTGGACGTATGCCAGCGTGAATGGAAGCTGTCATCAAGGTTAAGGGTGGGCCAACACCACATTGAATTCCAGCATTACCGATGGAGGGCTCCACGAACTTGTAAGTCATTTTCAGCCAGGTGTCCGGATACTTTTGATCACATAGTGTATGTTAAGTTAACTGACTTTTACAGATTGGGGGATTCGTCATCAAGGAAGTTAAGGTATTGTCTACCTATAATTTACCAGTATTACATTCCTACCTCAGTGATTCACATATAAGTGAACCAGTTACTGCAAATGGTTCGTTATTAATAAATTATGGTTCATAAATAACTCTCTTTGATCACCGTGAGAAAGCTTGAAACGAATGGATTCAGGAAGTGCCTTGTCAGTTTGCTGGTAGCTGTAGGTTATATTCAGTTTTATTTTGGCAGTAGCGAAAGTTCGTCACACATTATAACTCTGCACCAAACTATGATAGAAACTTACATCATCGGATTTCTAACATCTTATTTCCATTAAATGAGTGCACCTACTGCACTGATACAAGGCTTTTTTATGACAATGGGGACTAGCTTTACTAAAACTATTCTTCACCATTTTAGCCGGCCGAAGTGGCCGTGCGGTTAAAGGCGCTGCAGTCTGGAACCGCGAGACCGCTACGGTCGCAGGTTCGAATCCTGCCTCGGGCATGGATGTTTGTGATGTCCTTAGGTTAGTTAGGTTTAACTAGTTCTAAGTTCTAGGGGACTAATGACCTCAGCAGTTGAGTCCCATAGTGCTCAGAGCCATTTGAACCATTTTTTTTCACCATTTTATTCCCGCGGGTTATCAATGAAGTTTGTAAGAGTAGAGAAAAAGTTGTTGTTGTCGAGATCTTGTAAACAACAAACTTCGGTGTGTTATCGCTGTCTGCGAACGACTTTTCGTAAAATTTTTGTTTGCCATCCTGTTAGCTGCGTTATTTGTGATTGTTTTCTTTTACGAAACAAATGCGTTTCGAACTGATGGTAGGTCCTTATTTGAGTGATATAACATTTAAGTACCGAGCAATTCTACGAACAGTGAACCCGACATCAATCCGATCGGGTAGCCGCGCGCATTAGTACGCCGCTTTCGGGATTCGGGGAGACACTCCGGGCCCGGTTCGAATCCCTATCCGTCCGGCGTATTAACGACGAAGGCCGATGTTCCAGAGACCTTGGATGTGGTTTTTAGGTGGTTTCCCACATCGGACTAAGTGAATACCAGGCTGGTACCCATGTCCCACCTCAGTTCCTGGGGGTTGGGGGATGGAAGTGATGATGACAGGAAGGTCATCTAGTCACCCTCTACTACTAACATTGACAAATCTTGAAAGGTTCCATCTACTACTTCAGTTTAACACTACGCGCAACGGATTTATTTTCGGGACCTTTGCATAAATGCCCTAACTTGAAATCTATGTCAATTCTGCTTGGCCCAATGATTGATATTCAAACATTTAGTAAAATCATTAAATAAAATTTCTTTTTCAACAGATAATAAAATAAAATAATGAAAGGTCTGTCTACTCATATAGAAAGCATGTTCGCGACTCAAATTTGAATTGTATATAACAAATTGGTTTATTCATTAAACACTTCAGATAATTATAAGAACAAAAACATTCCCTTCTTTAAGCAAATCTTATCGCATCTGATCTTTACACTGCATTAAATTTGCATCAGATTCCACAATGTAAATTAAACGCATCTGACTTTCTTATTAACAATGTAAAACTTAACGCATCTGACTTTATATTAAAATTTATCGGTAACGCATCTGACTTTTTTTTTTTTTACTAAAACTATGGTCTCCTACAGAATGGTATCTCTTATTACCACAAATGCCCACTTTTAGATCGGAAGAAAAGGATAGTCCACAACTGTATCCAACAATCAACATGCACACACAATTACTCGTACTGCACCAACATATGCACAGGAGAAACGTGAGGATCGAGCCGTTAGCAGTTCCGATATTCACCATTCAGTAACTATCTCTGCTCAAAATTATCCCACCGAAAACCAAAATTATTACATATAAATTCCGCACCTATTTGATCATTCACTTTCATAGCCACTATTGTACTGCTGTCTACTCCCGACACAAATTCACCCATTGAAATATGAAAACCCTTCCACAATTACACATACAAAAAACACACACTCAAGTTGAACTACTTACTTTGTTGCAGCAAAAGTTCATGGCTACGTTATCGATTTACTAATCTCTTTCCGCGCTTTGCAATATTATTCAGAAAATTTCCCCACGTGATTCTACATTCCAATAAACTTGAATGAACAGGCATCATCTTCACTTGGTTTGCTAAAATTCGACACACGCTTTCCCACGAGATACCACGTGTCCTTAACAAAGGATCCACGTTATTCAATCTTACAAGGTTACAGATATGTAAGAAAATTTAAAAATTATAACAGTGCTTAATTCCACACGCATATTTCATGTAATAGGACACTTCCTGCTTACATGTTATAGGTCCCTGGCACTCGTGCCTCCACTGGTTATAAGATTCTTGATCAGCCCCACGTGGTGAGTGCCAGGTGGAAAACTAAGTAAATTGCCACACGCACTTAAACATTTCATTTTTCCTAATGAACTTGCTTGTTCAACAAATTAAGATTAAATTATTCACAGAGAAATTGTTATAAAACCCCGAAACTGCGAATTACTATCACAAAGCAAAGCAAAATTTCTACATCACCACCTATTGCACACTACCTACCTAAATAAACTTTCCCCCAAAATATTAATATTAATTTACGTCTAGCTGCTAAAAGAGGGTTGTTCACCTAATGTGAAACCAGTAATCATAAACAAAGTACATTCCCCACATTTAAATCGAGCATCGCTCGTCCCATCTTAGAAAAGCGTCCCCTCTCGTCCAAGTCTTCAGCAACAGTCCACGACTCTGGCCCACGCTACTGCTCTGCTCGCCTGACCGCTCATAGTGGGGGCGGCTCCCAACCAATCATCAGCTCAGAATTTCCCCGGTTGAGAGTTGTCGGACAAACCTCCCTTCTACACAATGGGAATGATCCCGCGCTTTGCCTCCCAAAGACTGAAACGTAAGTTTTTCAGACTACCCAACCTTCCTGCACCTCGCTACAGCCAAAGGCTGAAGTTTCAAAGCTTCCAGAATCGCTGCCTCTCGACTAGTTGTTCCCTATCGTACACCCACAATCGCTAAATGTCGTTCGAACCTTATTCTCTCCCCAAACATTCTTCCTGCAGTTATTTTTATACATTCATTTCTTTCTCCCTCCTGCTGTGGACTCAGTAGGATAAGGAAATATAGGAAACAGTGGGCATTCTTAACTTATTCAATCAATAAAACAGTTCGATTCCTCTGGTCATTCTTTTATGATTTGGTGTTGGTTTTCAGACACCGTCAGTAAGTCTGTGCTAAGTAAATTAAATGATATTATTACGATCAAAAATGATATTATTACGATCAAACTCGTGTTCCCAGAAGAACACGACGATCAATTGCATTAAATATTGTTACATTATTAGAAATATAAGTGAGAGTTGCTATTGCCAAAGACAATGGCCACCTCTCAATCTAATAATTAACATGCCGACACCGTGAAAATGGGGCATAACGACCACCAAAAAAATGAAGAAAGTGAACCTTACATTACGCCACTTAGCTCTCGGTAACAATACCAAGCAAAAGACAATTATTCTCATTAATGTGCAGCTGGACGTTACTGCACTTTTGGCTCTTGATGGCATAAAAACTGTCCAACAGGCCTACAACATCACAAAAACCACTCATGTCAACAAACCCTAACATCCCTTAAATGACGAAAATAGCAATCATTGGCTTCTTCCATCTTCACCCTAACTCGCGAAATCATTTTTCTAGGTGTTACTTCAGCAAGAGCGCACAATTCATGGATATTTACTGATGAAAACAAGACAAAGTCAAATGGATCAATATCAGAGTTGTAAACGAAAGGAAGGAAAACTAGTGTTCACGTTGGTGACTTACTAAACATGGACCACAAACTAGCAGTTGACAAGAACTGGGGTGGAAATCGACCGTGTCCTTCTCAAAGGACATACCAACATTTGCCTTTAACGATTTTAGGAAACTAGAAAAGTGAGACTTTGTGTTAAGGTTATGATTAGGTGACAAGTGCCTGTTGGTGATAATTAAACTTTCCCAATGTAACACGTTACAACACTGAAACTAATTACCTTGTGGGTACCAAACTTGGTAGCATTAATGTTCAGGATATGGGGTGCATGATTTCCATACGTCACAGCTCCACCGTCCAGTTCCTGCGATGGTGGCCGGCCGAGCAGTTCTAGGCGCTAGTCTGTAACCACGCGACCGCTACGGTCGCAGGTTCGAATCCTGCCTCGGGCATGGATGTGTGTGATGTCCATAGGTTAGTCAGGTATAAGTAGTTTTAAGTTCTAGGGGACTGATGACCTCAGGAGTTAAGTCCCATAGTACTGAGAGCCATTTGGACCAGCGATAGCCACCAGGTGCCGTGATCAGTCATCGTGATTAATAATCTCACACACCTGACCAGTTGCAGTGTACTTGTTGACGTGTCAACATGAGCTTGAACAAAAGGAGCAGGGCATTATTGGTGAAGCTCTATTATCAAAACAACAAAAAATGGCTCTGAGCACTATGGGACTTAACTTCGGAGGTCATCAGTCACCTAGAAATTATAACTACTTAAACCTAACTAACCTAAAGACATCACACACATCCATGCCCGAGGCAGGATTCGAACCTGAGACCGTAGCGGTCACGCGGTTCCAGACTGTAGCGGCTAGAACCGCTCGGCCACCCCGGCCGGCTATCAAAACAACAGTAATGCTGAAACTTCCTGTCAGATTAAAACTGTGTGCCGGACCGAGACTCGAACTCGGAACGTTTGCCTTTCGCGGGCAAGTGCTCTACCAACTGAGCTACCCAAGCACGACTCACGCCCCGTCCTCAGAGCTTCACTTCTGCCAGTACCTCGTCTCCTACCTTCCAAACTTTACAGAAGCTCTCCTGACAGAAGTGAAGCTGTGAGGACGGGGCGAGAGTCGTGCTTGGGTAGCTCAGTTGGTAGAGCACTCGCCCGCGAAAGGCAAAGGTCCCGAGTTCGAGTCTCGGTCCAGCACACAGTTTTAATCTGCCAGGAAGTTTCATATCAGCGCACACTCCGCTGTAGAGTGAAAATCTCATTCTGGAAACAGTAATGCTGCGTCTGCACTTCGAGAATATCACCGACTGAAAGGATTACGGAAAGGTCCTGTTTCTCCACATGCTGTGCGGAGCATGATGAAGTTCGAATCAACTGGAGAACTGGGCATCGCTCCGGGAAGAGGCCGACGACCGGTTGCACCACAGGTGGTTTATGAAATCGCTACTGCTATGGCAGACAACTCTGCGCGCAATTCTCGATCGTCAGGCAGTGCACGTGCTGAGTCACGACAGTTGAACAACCCGTGGTCCACTGTACGGAAGGTGCTTCGAACCATTCTCAAATGGTACAAGATCCATATCGTACAGCAGCTTGCACCGCAGGACAAACAACGACGTGTTGACTTCGCTTTCCACTTTCTCGCAAGGATTGAAGTTGACGAGTACTGGCCCTGGATCATCCTATGGACAGCCGAAGCTCATTTTTCTCTGACGGGTGAAATGAACACACAGAATTGCCGATTGTGAGAATCTTCACCTCCAGTCACTGTGCACATAGGTCCTCTGTATGGGAACGTGTCACTGTATGGTGTGGCTTCACAGCTAAGTTCATCATTATCCCATTCTTAAGGACCAAAGACGTGCAGTGTGACTGACCAGCGTTACTACGATGTGCTTCGTCGCATGTCATACCCGCTCTACAGGAGAGACACGCATTGAACTCAACAGCTTTCAAGTAAGTTGGAGCCCCACCGCACATCGCTCGTGAAGTTCACCTGCTTCTCCGAAACACATTTGGAAACGATCGAATTATCGTCCGATCGTTTCCAAATGCTTCGCCGGCACGATCACCTGATCTGTCTTCCTATGATTTGTGATTGTGGGGCTGCCTGAAGGACAAGGTTTACCAGGGCAATATTCACAAATGTGCTGATCTGAAGCGCAGCATAATAAGAGAGGTAGCCAGGATACCTAAGGACATGCTTCGTTCTGCTGCGCAGAATGGAATCCTTCGCTTTCAGATTCTTCTGGACAATGATGGCCGCCATATTGAGCCCCTTTTGTAGCAGTAATGATACTGATATGTAATGGTATGATGTACAGTAGCAGCACATTAAAAGTGTTTCAGTTCTCTTCTCCATGTCCTTGACATTAATGCTATCAAGTTTAGTACTCGTACGGTAACAAGTTTCCGTGTTATAACGTGTTCAATAGAGAAAGTTTAACTATAACCACCCGGCATATAAGCTCGGATGGGAGCTCGTGGAATACATGCACGCTGAGAAACTGCTGAATTAGACATGGTGTATGGCAGCCACGTGACATGTCTGACCGCGACCAACCTAACTGGGCGTATGAAGCACTGCCATGGTCAAACAGACGGATGATTCACATATAATGCACTCAAGCATTCATGGTTAGGTCTAACCGCGTAGAGTTTTCACTACTCGTGACGTCCTGGATTACATGGCAATAACGGAAGTTCCGCAGTACGGTTAATTAAACAAGCTCACGTTTCACATACCGTGAAAATATGTTCCGAATCTTTTGGATGGCACAGAGACCAGAGGAAGTCTTCCTACATGTGATAACAGTGTTTTCTGTCCAGTAGAGGTGTTCATCCCAAATTCAAGTGACGTAATGTTTTCTCCCACGCCATTAGAATATCGTCGAGAAGAATATGAAGTCACAGTTCGCTGGATTCAGAACTAATTAATTTCTGCTGGGATACCAAAATTACTTGGGACTTTTTCGCGTTTAATTTAAATCCCAGGCTTTGAGCCTATCTGTACAATGAAAACAGATAGTCATTCATGCAGTGCAGCGCTGACATCATCAAATCTGCGTCGGCATAAAGACGAGATGTCATTGACGTACAAGGTCCCTGGGCTGACCCCTGTAGCGCTTCTAACAAGGGAACCTCCCCACCGCACCCCCCTCAGATTTAGTTATAAGTTGGCACAGTGGATAGGCCTTGAAAAACTGAACACAGATCAATCGAGAAAACAGGAAGAAGTTGCGTGGAACTATGAAAAAAATAAGCAAAATATAGAAACTGAGTAGTCCATGCACAACATAGGTAACAACAACAACATCGTGGGCTCAGGAGCGCCGTGGTCCTGTGGTTAGTGTGAGCAGTTACGGAGCGAGAGGTCCTTGGTTCAAGTCTTCCCTCGCGTGATAATTTTAATTTTTTTATTTTCAGACAATTATTATCTGTCCGTTCGTCTGTCCGATGCGAGATAACTGCGCCGTAGTATGGGGACGCTACACCTAAACAAACATCGAAACACACGACGTCAGTCGACTACAGCGCACGGAGGAGAGTATTCCTGCTAACGAGGCTCCCTGGCTGGCAGTTGACTGTTCGCTACTTTGGACGAGAATGCATTAAATACGTGAGGTGTATTCCGCGGGCAATGTGAGTCCAGCAAATACAGCTCGCGACTTCATCGGAGAGGCACCTCATTTCGTCTATTAACCGCACTATTTTGCGGTGCGGTCGCAAAACACAGACACTAAACTTATTACAGTGAACATAGACGTCAATGAACGAACGGACAGATCATAACTTTGCGAAAATAAAGAAAGTAAACTTTTCACTCGAGGGAATCCATGAACCAAGGACTTCTCGATGCGCAGTTGCTCACGCTAACCACGGGACCACGGTGTTCCTGAACTTACACTATCCGTGATGTTGCCTATCTTGCGCATGGACTACTCAGTTTCTATATTTTGCTTATTTTTTTCATAGTTCCACACAACTTCTTCCTGTTTTCTCGATTGATCTGTGTTCAGTTTTTCAAGGCCTATCCACTGTGCCAACTTATAAATAAATCTGAGGGGGGTGCGATGGGGAGGTTCCCTTGTAAGAGAACTTTCCAGGACAACATTTCAGTCCCGAAGACAGTAAAATGCTGTCTGTTTCTCAGGTAGCTTTCAAAGCACTTCAGCCTTTTCATGAAAAATCAGTAGCAGGAAGGGCAATGGAGCAACATGGTATGTGTAATTTGTAATGCGAAGGATGTACATCTTTCCCGTGCTAAGCTATAATCACACACATAAGGGTCCGCAGTTCGTGGTCTCGCGGTCGCTTTCTCCCTTCCCGAGCACGGAGTTCCGGTTTCGATTCCCAGCGGGGTCAGAGATTTTCACGTACCTCGAGATGACCGGGTGTTTGTGTTGTTCTCATCATTTCATCATCACTCATGAAAGTGGCGAGATTGGGCTGAGAAACGGTTAGGAATTTGTACGGGCGCTGATAACCGCGCAGTTGAGCGCTCCACAGACCAAACATCATCAACAACACACATATGGAAAGAGCATTAGAGTTTTAATCAAAAGTTCATTTTTTCACATAGAGTGCGTTTTCGGTTTGAATTAAAGTTGGTATATACTAGATCTTATCAAAGGCTGTAAAACAAATTATTTGTGGCTAAATAATCTTTACCCACGGAGCGCGATATAAACAAAGCTTTAACGGACATGCACACATATTTCCTACCCGACAATAAGGTGTTAACCGTAAATTTACCAAACGAATATTGGTTTCCCAAACTAAAAAAATGTAACACCGAGTGCAAATGATATTCATAAAGCTTTATAGTATTCTTTCTTGTCGCTTGTATAAATCTGAGTTTCAATAGAATGAAGTGTTTTGATCTGTATAGTTTTATACTCCAACACAGACCTCTTATATTTTGTAAAGAGCGCAACATAGCATGACGACTGCACTTTCGAAGAATATCTCCATACCTTTATTGATACATCATTAATCTTCATAAACAGCTTCCTGTACTCTTTTCAAATTCAATTTCTTGTTGATTACAAAGGCGTTGAGAAAAACGGTTCAAACAGTTGGGAAGTCCTTCAGCAGAGTCCTAGCAGGAACATGTGGGTAGGGGTTTGCTAGTTACTGGGAACTCCAATGTTAGGCACATTAGGCAGACCCTTAAGAAGATAGCGTTCAGGGCTGGAAAGAAAGCCAATGTACACTCGGTACGTCTGCCGGGGGTCACATCCGAGTTGTGGAGGCGGTCTTGTCTACGGCTATCTAGAGTACAGGGTGCTGTCGTCTGCAAGCTGTGGCACCAACGACGCCTGTCGCACGGGTTCTGAGGCCATCCTCAGTTCTTACAGGCGGCTGGCGGAGGTGTTGAAGACTGCTGGCTCCGCAGGCGGGGTGTAACAAGAGCTCGCAATTTGCAGCGTCGTTCCCAGAGTTGATCGCGTTCCTTTGATTTGGAGCCGAGTGGAGGGTCTCACTCAAAGGCTTTGTCGTCTCTATGACGGTCTCGGCTGTAATTTTTTGGCCGTGCGTTATCGGGTGGGGATTTTTAGGTCTCCCCTTGATAGGTCAGGGGTACACTACACAAAGCAAGCGGCTAGTCTGATAGCAGAGTACTTGTGGAATGCACATGGGTTTTTTTAGTTTAGGCGGTAGTCTGAGATACTCTCATGAACACGCGCCAGTCGATACGTATCTAGCGAAATCAGACCACGTTCAGAGCAAAAACAGTTCGACTGTAAAAATTTTATCATTAAACTGTTGAAGTATTTATAACAAAGTTCCAGAATTTACAACCCTTCAGGAAAGTTCTCAACCTCAAATTATTCTTGGGACTGAGAGCTGGCTAAAACACAAGTTCTGCGATATTTAGCGAGTATTGGAATGTTTATCGGAAAGGCAGATTAGACGCCGTATGAGGAGGAGTATTCATTGCAGCCTACAAAAATATTGTCTCTACACAGCTGAAATTGAGCGTGATAGTGAAGTTATCCGATCGCGCTTAACAGGTCTAAGTGAAACCAAGTTATTTGTTGGATGCTTTTGCCGACCACCCGACTCTGGTGTGGCAGCTCTAGAGTCATTCAAAGAAAGTCTATAGTCAGTTATGCATAAATACACAGACCATGTAAAACTAGTTGGTGGTGACTTTAACCTACAGAATATAGACTGGGACGAGTACGGCTTCATTGCGGAGGGGGAGGGGGGGGGGGGGGGAGCGGAAGTACAGACAGAGGTTTTCCGAAAACTGTCTTGAGCACCTAGTTCGGCAGCCCACGCGCAATGGAAGTATCTTGGACCTTGCAGCTACAAACAGGGCGAGCCTCTTTGTTGGTGTCAGTAGAGAGACGAGGATAAGTGATCATGATGTTATCATAGAGACTGTGGTTACAAAAGCTAATAAATCGGTCAATAGGGCTAGGAGAGTGTTTCTGCTGGAAAGCACCTCACTTAGACAATGAATCATTTAGTTCCAGAATGATGGCCATAGATGAAATATAGGCAAAGTTTAAATAGATTGTAAATCATGCTGTGGACAAGTATATGCCTAGTAAATGGATTAAGGACAGAAAAGACCCACCGTGGTTTAATAACAAAATTCGGAAAATGCTGAGGAAGCAAAGGCTGTTGCACTCTCGGTGCAAAAAGGATGCGCAAAATAGCGACAGGCAAAGATTAGCAGAGATGCGTGCGTCTGTGAAAAGATCTATGAGCAAAGCGCACAACAGCTACCACAGTCATACCTTGGCTAAAGATCTGGGGGAGAACCCGAAAAAATTCTCGCCCTATATAAAATCTCTAAGCTGCTCTAAGGCTTGCATCCAGCCACACATTGACAAGTCTGTTGTGGCAGTAAAAGATAGCAAATTTTTGAATTCGACGTTTAAGAAATCGTTCAAGCAGGAGAATCGTGCAAACAACCATCGCAAAGAACCCCGTATAGATGGCAAGAAGATAAGATACGAGAAATTATGTCTCATACGGAAACATATAGATTGTCGTTTTTCCCTAGCTCTATCTGTGAGTGGGACGGGAATGGAAACGACTTGTTGTGTTGAAGGCTACCCTCTGCCACGCACCGTACGGTGGCTTGCGGAGTATGTATGTAGATGTAGAAGTTTCATGGCTACTGCCTAGGTACGACGCGGTGTTCTGCAAGTATTCCTTGATTTCCCGATTAGCATCAAAACTGAATATATAAAACGCAGTCAAATATCCGATCTGGTATCAGGCGAAGCTACTAGGTTGCCTCTATTTCTTTCGCTTACGGTATCACGTGTGGTGTGTTCGAGTAGGGTTTAGCATGTCATATATCTGCGAAGTCTATGTTCTTTGCAGCAGGCAAGGTCGTTTTGTTCGAAGTAGATCATTATGTGTGAACACATAGTATGATCTAGGAGTTGCTGCAATATGAGTTATATGGAACGGTAATTATAAACATATGGTCAGCTTCCTTTCCTTCCTGCATGATCATTTTGGAGTTGATTTATGGGACATATCTTAAATATTCTATTCTAAGTCAAACTGTAAACTAAAGGCGAACTACATGTATTGGTGTTCCTTGTCTCATGGATATCGCGAATGAGCATTCCGATTTGATGCAAATTTTCACATACAGTGTGTAATAAAAATAAGTTCTACACGGTTTTAGTGCGTTTAGGGGACACAAAAAGTCACATGTATCACTAGAAGTCCATGAAGGTTTCGACGCTGTTGATGTTCACGGACGGTGATCAAATTGCCGTGTGACAGATATTGTTTTAGAGACGCTGAAAATGCCGTCCTTTTACATTAATTCACAACTGGCACCCGCGTGATAATGTTTGTCTTAACAACCAGGTGTTTCATTAATAATGGCTGCAGCTTCAGCCAGGTAAAACATAGTGGCCACGGTAATGACCCACGACTCCCAATCCTGCAGTTGAGGAAAACATTGTCTAAGTAGTCTCTGACATCAACGAGAAATTGTGGAGGGACCCGACCATGCTGGAACCATTATCGTTGCCTGACTGCTAGCGGGATATTCTCCAATATTTCCCGTAGTTCTTTACGTAGAAAGATATTGTAATTTCCTCCACCGAGCCCGTTAGGCGGAAGACGCAGTCCCACAGACTTACCGTAAATCTGTTCACGGTGGAACACACAAATTGCCTTATGATTTTCCATCTTCCAGACATGGCTGTTGTGGCAGCTGACTATACCTTTCCTTGTGAAAGTAGCCCCGTCAGTAAACAAAACACATATCTGGAAGTCATTAATATTTAAAATTTGGTGTAGATACAACTGGCAGAATTCCACGCGCTGGAGAAGTCATCAGCTGATAGGTCTTGTACCTTCTAATACTTGAACAGGTGCGTGATCATCTCGTGTAGGATGTTGACACATCAGCATTGGAGGTATGTAGCTCCTCGGCTATGGATCGTGTGCTTCCTCAAACTGAACAATTCGCACAAGCGAGGTCTACCATTTTCCTGTAGATATGATCTGCTTCACGAAGACGGCCATTAAGTCTCTTAAATGTGACATGTTCCGATAACTTGCCCCCTAGAAACACTCGTGCATACAAGGGCCTTGCTGCTCCACTGTTGCATCGGGCCTCCACATAACTGAAATACGTATCATCTAACTCGGCTAGAGAGTAATCAACCATCAAGAACCAGTAAACACCAATATAAACTTTCATGTAAACACAAGAAACGTAAACAATAACTACGTAATTTTTTACCCAAGGACGGGTACTCTGCTAGCAGTAATGAAAACTTACCTTCCTAGCAATAAGATGTAAATATGTTGTTAATTACAATCCAGTGTCAATGAGTTGCATTCAAAGCAGTCAAAATAACTATGAAGGTTGACCTGAACGAAGTTCAGCATCAAACACTTCAACGACTCCTAGCGAGGAAACAGTGCACGTGTGACTTTCGTGTCTCGTAACAAAAGTGTTCCTTTTCATCCCTTCCAATTCCTCCACAAATGTTTATACGTAGTTTTTTACACTCTATATGCAGCAGACTTTAACTTAAATGAAATCTTTTTATTTCTTACGAAGACGAAGTTTAAATACTTGAACTTCAGCTTACTCGTACAAAATACGTATTCCATTTCTCCAAAAAGGTAAAAACTTTCTTACAAGGAAACACCACCAACATGACCTCGTATTTTAAGGTGAAAAAAGGGTACTTGCAAGATATAAGCCCCATCAGTCGATCCTGCGCCAAAATTTGTGCCATAATTCTGACAGTACGTAGCTACGATCTCCTGAATGTATAACTTTTAAACTTTCGCGCTCACCAGTTCTTTATCACTCGCGCCCTCTACAGCCGCCTGATGCCCGAGCACGAAGTACTGTACAGTGGAATGACAACTATAGCCCTCCTGTTCGCGGGATGTTGTAGGTCGGGAAGAGAAGGGGGGAGGTGGACACATCTGCCCAATGTGTTTTGAAGTCTTACTGGAGAGCACACGTCATTCTACACGAAAAAATAGTGAGTAATATGGGTACGTAAAGAGGTATGTCATCCTAACACAAACACATTCAATATTATTTTAGCAACATACTCATGTTGATATATTGCGGCTATATATACGCCTCAGAATCAGAATGAATAAACCTATGCAACTGGAGAATTATTATAATATTAAGTTAATGATTTTCATTTTACAAGTGAACGATGCCAATCACGTTGAAGAATAGTGAATTTCCTGCAAATGTGCTTCACTTTAACAATGTCAGCTTTAAAGTGTAAAGAAAATAACGTACAACAGCGATGTTATTAATTAAAATGCGCTGCGCTACTTTATTAATGACACTGCATTTGCGAATTGCAATACAAAAATGTTCAAAGCAAAGAGACCACAAGCACCATCTACGGGCTAGATACCGCACACTTTGACATACTGGTCAAAGCATGTTATCAGTATCTAAACAGTATTTCAGAAAACTCTTAGGCCGGTATTACACTATCAAATTTCTTTGTCCAATATCTATGTCAAAGATATTTGATAGTGTAATAGGGACTTTGTCAAATGTCGTCCAATATTTGATCAAATCTAGGGCCTCGCTGTATATTTGATCAAAGAAACCGCTTGTCTTCTGTTCACTGCAATGTGACATGTTACCACATGGAGCGCTAGCATCGCTGCAGGGTTCTGTCATCTGTAGTGTTTTTATAACCATTGCCGGTAAATACAATTGGTGTGTGCCGACAACTACAAAATTAATAGAGATGTCTGAAGCTGTTGAGGCGCTTTACAACGTGAGGCACTCTGAATACAAAAATAGATTAAGAAGATTGGAGACCTAACCTGACCTAACCTAACATAACCCTCTCCTGTAGCAAGGAATCGGAGTGTTATAGTGAGCCTGTCTTCTGAAGATGTAGCAGTTCTTAAGTGAATATTGTGCTTTGTGATATGAGGATACACTTCATTGAGCACATACAGAAATGTATGCTCATCCATTCTTAAGTAATTGATGTACGACTTGACGTCTTCCACTGTAAGCTCACGTAACAAGTTTTGTTGAATGCTTTTATCGTGTCGTCGTAAAACCCACGGCTTCACCCAGATTAGATTAGTTTTTCGTTCCATAGATCCGTGCTGAGGAGATCCTCGTGGATGTGGAACATGTCGATTTTTTTTAAGCTGAAATAATAATACTAATAGTATGAATAAATACATCATTTGTTTCTACTAAAAAGTTCGCCAATGGAGTAGAAGGAGTTGGCCAGTAGTAAGCCTTTCAGGCTCCTTTTAAACTGATCTTTATTTCTAACTAAATTTTTTATGTTTCCTGGCAAATTATTGAAGATGAGTGTTCCTGAGTAGTGGACCCCTTTTTGAACTAAAGTAAGTGCTTTTAAGTCCTTGTGCAGATCATTTTTGTTCCTGGTATTGTATGTATGAAATGAGTTGTTTGTTGGAAAAAGAGATATATTATTTACGACAAATTTCATTAAGAAGTAAATATACTGAGAGGCAGTAGTTAGTATACCCAGTTCTTTGAAGAGGTTTCTGCAGGAGGTCCGTGAATTTGCTCCACAAATAATACGTATTACACGCTTTTGGACCTTGAAAACTTTTGTTTGACTTCAAGATTTACCCCAAAATATTATCCCATATGACATTATGGAATGAAAGTATGCAAGCTTTTTCATTTTTATGTTGCCTATGTCTGCTAACACTCGAATTGCAAATACAGATTTGTTAAGGCCTTTCTGCAGTTCTGTGGTGCGCTCCTCCCAACTGAATTTATTATCAAGTTGTAATCCCAGGACTTTTATGACTGTCAACCCCGTATGTATGGTTCCATTTTTTCCCCCCACTTCTTTTCCGCATGTGGACACAATGCAATTGGAGTACGTAGAACTGCTGCGGTTAATAACAAGTTGTTGTCAGCCATCTTGAACTTTGACGAAAAATTTGATGACAGTGTAATACCCTTTCTAGCGCTACGTCAAAGATCTTTGTCAAATATATTGGACGGAATATTGGATCACATCTTTGATCAAATCTTTGACAAAGAAATTTGATAGTGAAATACCGGCCTTACTCACTGCAGTGTACAATACTTGGTGCACGGGCATTAGGTGGTTGCAGTGTGGCGGAACCAGTGACGAACAACAGGTACGCGTGGAAGTTTAAAACCTGTATTTTCAGAAGGTCATAACTGCCTACTGTTGCGCGGGATCGATTCCTGGAGTTGATATCTTGCAAGTGTGCTTCTTTCCCCGTAAAATTTGAGGTCAAGTTGGTGATGTTTGCTTGTCAGAGTATGACAAGAAACTTCATAGTTCAGACAAGAATCTGTTGTTACGAATTGACTTTAGTGTAAAGTAAGTAACTCTACTGATTCGTGAACACAGTGGTGCAAGTAGGCATAAACTATGGAGAATCTGTTGACGTAAATACCTTTAAGCCGCGCGGGATTAGCCGAGCGGTCTCAGGCGCTGCAGTCAGACTGTGCGGCTGGTCACGACGGAGGTGTGTGTGTTTGTCCTTAGAATAAATTAGGTTAAGTAGTGTGTAAGCTTAGGAACTGATGACCTTAGCAGTTAAGTCCCATTAGATTTGACACACATTTGAACATTTTTTGAAACACCTTTAAGGACAAACGAAGTAGCTCTAAACGTATACAATGTTTAGGTACATCTGCTTTCTTTGTTGATGGAAAGTAACATAACTTTTGCTATTTGACGGAAGTGATTATATCTTGAAAAACACTGAATCTTGTTCACTCTTTGTCAACGCTGTGCCGCTTAGTAGAGATAAATATTTGACTGCATAATATGTAATGTAATGTAATTTAGTTACACGAAAACGGAGTGGCCACTTTGTTTCAATCGCCAAACAAATGGCGCCGGAAATTCATGAACTTTCACAGAAGACACATATAGTCAAACAATGAGCCAAAACATTAGAGAGTTATTCAAGAATATACGGCTCAGCTGATTATGAACTTCGAGTAGATCTGTGATCCAAGTACACAGTTTCGATTATTAACAATAATGATGTATCATGTCCGAGGTCGTTAGACAGAGTACAAGCTCGGCTAGGGCAAGAATAGAGAAGGAAGTTGGATTTGTCATTTGAAGGAACTCTCTCTTCACTCGCACTACTACAGAAAGTCTGATGAGGATGGCTGAACGCGGATTTATAGTTCGTTCTTCCCAATAGCGAGTACAATGCTCAGAAACAGTCGAGATCAGTTGGGGGTTTTAGCATCCGAATTTTATACTCCATCATGGATATCTCAAAAAAATCGGTGAAGGTCGAAAAAGTACGTCTTACCCAAGAAATTTCGCACAATACTTTATTCATAATGGGATGCATGTGTTCGTAATTGTACGTTATCAACTACCACTTGTCACAAAGAGAATTATATTCCACTCCCACCGAATTTAGGAAACTGTACATGACGTCGTTGGTCGAATTACACTACAATCACAACAGAATAACGTCTTAACCAACACCACAGTACGTCACTGATGGCTCGATAATTATGAATTGACATTCACCTTCACGCTTGTACAAAACGGCGTTTCGGGTATACAGGATGAGACTGGATATCGAGTAGTGAGTTGTGGTTCAGAATTAGTGTTTTAATTGAAATTCGCTTTACGTCTTGCACAGTGTCTTGAGTAATCCCGCTAAGAGATTTTTTTTTAATTATTGAGTGATCTGGAAGGTTTATATTCCCCGAAATGCAAAATAACTAATCTCTAAATTCGTATAGTATACGCGTTACTATACCTCACCAATGAATTTTTGGGCTTCGTCGAAGCCTCCCCTTTTTCTTAGAGGACGTTATTTAACACAATATATTGCTTTTTAAAAAAAGAGACATTTCATAGGATGATACATACGTATTACAAGTGTCTTTTCCCTGACAAGTTTTTGCACAAAAGTGGCTTGATTGCCGGTACTTTGTCACTTCTTCGTGAGTACGATCATTCACCAAGATTTATCTCCATATCTTATAGAAGTTCCAAGACTCTCTATATGTTAAAGGCAATGAAAGAAAAATTTATTAGAAGTATCATAGTGCTGTCTATGGTGCAGTTGAGATTTCGTGTGATATCGATAGCCACATACTATCGAGCAATCGTTTTCAAAACCCGATGAAGGAGCTGGACAACAACAGCCCTGGTGTCCAGCCGATTGGCTAGTACTAGAATTTATTGGAATTCATTGTGTATAATTGACTGTAGGCGCCTGATGTTTATATTGTTTTTATAGATTTGAAGTCAGGCCAGCAGCGGTATGCTACTTGACTCAGTAATGAGTATAGTTAATTTCATATTTCTAGATTTTCAGAGGGTATCTGACACGATTCCTCAAAAGCGTCTTCTAACCAAACCACATGCCTATGGAGTATTATCTCAGTTGTGAGACTTGATTCGCGATTTCGTGTCATAAAGGACGCAGCTTGTAGTAACTGATGGGAAGTCGTCGAGTGAAACAGAATTTATATCTGAAATTCCCCTAGGAAGTGTTACAGGCCGTCTGCTGATTCTAATCTATATAAATAATTTGGAACAAAATGTGAAGAGCTCTCTCAGACATCTGCAGATGATGCTGCTGTTCACCGTTTGGTAAAGTCATCGAAATGTTAATGCGTGCCGGCCGGAGCGGCCGAGCGGTTCTAGGCGCTACAGTCCGGAACCGCGCGACCGATACGGTCGCAGGTTCGAATCCTGCCTCGGGCATGGATGTGTGTGATGTCGTTAGGTTTAAGTAGTTCTAAGTTCTAGGGAACTGATGACCACAGCAGTTAAGTCCCATAGAGCTCAGAGCCATTTTTTTTTTTTTGTTAATGCGAATTGCAAAACGCTTTTGACGAGATACTGATACAGTGCAAAAAGTGACAATAAATAGTGTGAGGTCGTCTACGTAAGTAGTAGCAAGAATCCCTTAAATTTAGGTTAAAAAAATGGTTCAAATGGCTCTGAGCACTATGGGACTCAACTTCTGAGGTCATCAGTCCCCTAGAACTTAGAACTGCTTAAACCTAACTAACCTAAGGACATTACACACATCCATGCCCGAGGCAGGATTCGAACCTGCGACCGTAGCGGTCTCGCGGTTCCAGACTGTAGCGCCTAGAACCGCACGGCCACTCCGGCCGGCTAAATTTAGGTTGAACAATAAATAATATAAATTTAAAGGTTGTCGATTCAGTAAAATACCTACGGAATACTGTTACGAACAAGCTAATCTGGAACCATCACATAGAAAATGTTGCGGGGAACGCGAACCAAAAGCAGCGTTTTATTGGCTGAACACTTAGAAGATGCAACGAATATACGAAAGAGACTGCTTACACTACGCTTATACGTACTGCTCCGCGGTATGGGACCCCTACCAGATAGGATTGTGGCGGAGATCGAAAAAGTTCAGAGAAGGGCTGCTCGTTTCGTGCTGTCACGAAATAGGAGAGAGAGTGTCACCGACATAATAAGTGATTTGGGATGGCAATCATTAAAACGAAGGCATTTTCCGGTGCGGCGAGATTTTTATATGATTTCAATCACAAACTTTCTCCTCCGAATGCAACAATATTTTGTTGACCAGAATGAGAATTTCTCTCTGCAGCGGAATGTGCGCTGATACGAAACTTCCTGGCAGATTCAAACTGTGTGCCGGACTGAGACTCGAACTCGGGACCTTTGCCTTTCGCGGGCACGTGCTCTACCAACTGAGCTACCCAAGCACGACTCACGCCCCGTCCTCACAGCTTTACTTCTGCCAGTACCTCGTCTCCTACCTTCCAAACTTTACAGAAGCTCTCCTGCGAACCTTGCAGAACTAGCACCCCTGAAAGAAAGGATATTGCGGAGACATGGCTTATCCTCCAGGTTCGCAGGAGAGCTTCTGTAAAGTTTGGAAGGTAGGAGACGAGGTACTGGCAGAAGTAAAGCTGTGAGGACGGGGCGTGAGTAGTGCTTGGGTAGCTCAGTTGGTAGAACACTTGCCCGCGAAAGGCAAAGGTCCCGAGTTCGAGTCTCGGTCCGGCACACAGTTTTAATCTGCCAGGAAGTTCCAATATTTTGTTGACTCCCACCTACATGGGAAGTAATGACCATCGTAATAAAATAATAGAAATCAGAGCTCACTCGGAAAGATTTAGGCGTTCATTTTTCCCGCGTGCTATTGGAGAGGTGTACACCCGAGGAATAGTATCAAAGTGGTCCTGTGGACCCTCTGCTGAGCACTTGGATGTGAACTGCAGACTAGGGATGTAGAAATAGAAGATACGGTGCTGTTACTAGGCATCAGTAGAAAGTCCTTTATACCCCGCCACTAGTGAGGCGTTACCAACAAAGCGGCCACTCAAAGTTCGCGCAGCGAAAATAAATGTTGGGTTTTGGTTTGTGGTTGCAGATGTGGAGACGGCAACGCGGGAGCCGCTGGTTAAGAGTTTCCCCACGTTCCTGCCGGCTCCGCCGCTGCCAGACCTCCCCCCCATGCCGCCGGCAGCCGAGGCGACGCCACCCCCTCCCCCTCCAACCACCCTTCCCCTCCCTTCCACTCCTCGCCCGGCCACTGCCGCAGGCGTTACAACGAGCACTACTAACTTCAGATCCACTATCTCGACAACCACTTCAGCGTCACTCTACTCGTACAGGCCACGCCAAACAACTAGTGTTACTTACCCGGGAAATCGGACATCAACAGTTACCCCTACTTTCAATGTCAGCAAACTTCGTACAGTGATCACAGAGAGACCACCTATCGTTGCAACTACGGAGAGAAACGTATCTAAACTTACCAGTTCTAGCGTGGGAACAAAGTACAGGTCCGTCGTTCCCGTATTCACTAAGCATATGGGTACTACCCGAAATCCAAGTCCCAGTGCCAGTACGTCAGCTTCCTTCAATAGGACGACGCGTCCTACAACTAAACCCACTTCAGCTCGTGTCTCCGCTTTAACTACACCCACGGTTACTACAGCTAAGAGTCCTCCAACTGTTCCGATAACGCGAAGGACAGTGACTTCAACGACCGTCACCACTCGTCGCCCAAGCACTTCAACTTCTGTATATGTGACCACCTCGAAACAGCCCGTAACGAAAGTGGATTATAAGAAAAAGTTGGTGACTAATACAACTGTAATCCCTGTTTTGCCCTCAAAAGTTACGACACCATCTACAACCTCGTCAACTCGTTCCAAAGTACAAAGGTTCTCAATTATTTTCAAAACAGCATCTACTCCTACGACCACGTCCACTCGTTTCCTTCCTACCACTGTTGTGAAGACCACTCTCCTTCCTTTGACAACTATTGGATCTACTAAACCAGCATCGCCCTCTTTCCAGCGAGTTGTAAAACCAAGATGGTCATCAAATAGAATTCAAGGTAATATATAATTAAAATGTCATATTTTGTCATTGTTTTCTGTAACACTTTACTGGGCTAGAAGATCCGCTAACATGCTGCAAACTCGAGTGCCCTATATTTGGCTGGTTACGACTCGCCTGCCAAAAGGAGGGACATGTGAATAACCGAGGACGACATTATGGGCTGCACAAATCCAACGCCTCTCTCTCTCTCTCTCTCTCTCTCTCTCTCTAACACAAAAGCAACACTTCCAAGAACGCTTACGTGACACAGACAGTCGGCCGCAGTGGCCGAGCGGTTCTAGGCGCTTCAGTATGGAACCGCGCGACCGCAGGTTCGAATCCTGCCTCGGGCATGGATGTGTGTGATGTCCTTAGGTTCGTTAGGTTTAAGTAGTTCTAAGTTCTAGGGGACTGATGACCTCAGAAGTTAAGTCCCACAGTGCTCAGATCCATTTGAACCATTTGTGACACAGATAACTCCGCACAGCAAGTGGAAAATATTTTAATACTTGAGGAGAATCACAGGAAAAGATAAGACTCATTTCGAAATAGAAGCCTTATTTTCCCTGTCAGTAATAGGAGATTCAGCAGGAAACTGTCTTTATAAAAGAATCATCCTAAAACATTATGTATTTACTGCTCTAACTTTTCACTTTTTCGTTTGCTTGTAAGGGAGGACAATTTATAGTTACTTTTGTTCAAGAGTAGATCAATGCCTTATTCTGGATTTCACTGACTCTGGTGATTTTTTTAATAACGGGTCAACTTTAATAAAGCATTCGCTAGGTGTGCTTACCATTAGGAATGGATAAGTAAGATACAATTCAGATGTGGAAATATTTAATTTTAGTGTGTACTGCGACTTACATCAAGGCTGGGTCTCATAAATTAGTCTTCCAGTAAATCACATCGTCTCTTTGTTTGTGTACTTGCCTGCTTACATGCTGTTTTAGCTAACAAGTATTTTCTGCAGTGACAACCCTAGTCATTTTAGTTATACGATTTCGATCTCTTAGGCCTGGCTTCTAAAGTCAACTGTTATTTCATTATGCTATTTGTAATTATTTAGCCATGTAAATAGAATTGGAGTTCTTACTTTGGATTCGATAATCATGTTAAGGCACTACTTTGACGGATATATGTGTATGTGGAAAATAAAATTGCAATATTTCATGTAAACATTGCACTTTTTGCGCTGGAGACATGTTTGTGGAGACTTCTCTACTTGGAAAGAACGCTGCGACACTTGACAAGCATCATAGACGTGCCAAATAATTAACCTGAGGTACTCTTGTGTCTTAAACCAAGCGTGGTAATCTGAAAGAATTACGAATGTCGTAAATCTTAATGTTGTTCATGAGTGCTATCGACAAGGGACGTCCACCGATTCCACACTTTTAGATTTCCAGATGGCTTTTGACACCGCTCCTCACAAGCGACTTATAATCATATTGCATGCCTATGGAGTTCTATGACTGAATAAATGATTTCCAGTCAGGAGGATCATAGCTCGTAATAATTTGCAGGAAGTCATCAAATAAAACAGAAGTGGCGTCTGGTGTTCTCCAAGAAAGTGCTGTAGGCCCTCTGCTGTTCCTGAGCTACATAAACAGTTTAGGAGACAATCTAAGCAGACCTCTTCGATTTTTTGCAGATGATGCTGTAATTTACCGCCTTGTAAAGTCATAAGATGTTCAAAACGAACTGGAGAATGATTTAGAGAAGATATCTGTATGGCGTAAAAAGTGGCAATTTCCTCTAGATAATGAAAAGTATGAAATAATCCACATGAGTACCAAAAGGAATCCGCTAGATTTCGGTTACACCATAAATCACACAAATATAAAGGCTGAAAACTCAAGTAAGTACTTGGAGATTACAATTACGAATAACTTCAATTGGAACTATCACATAGATAATGTTGCGGGGTACGCAAACCAAGGACTGCGAATTATTAGCATTACACTCACAAAATGTAACAGGTCTACCGAAGATACTGCTTACACTACGCTTGCCCGCCCTCTTCTGCAGTATTGCTGTGCAGTGTGGGATCCGCATCAGATAGTATTGACGGAGAACCTCGGAAAGTTCAAAGAAGGACAGCTCGTTTTGTATTACAGTGAAATAAGGGAGAGAGTTCACAGGTATGCTACAAGAACTGGAGTGGCAATTATTAAAACAAAGGCAGTTTTTCACTGCGGCAGGCCCTTCTCATGAAATTTCAACCACCAACTTTCTCCTCAGAGTGTGAAAATATTTTATTGGCGCCCACCTACATTTAAAGAAATGATCATCATAAAAAAATATATCAGAGGCCGCGCGGAAAGGTTTAAGTGTTCATTTTTCCATCGCGCTTTTCGAGAGTGGAACGGTAGAGAAGTAGCTTGAAAGTGGTACGACGGACCCTCTGCCAGGTACTTAACTGTGAAATACTAAGTAATCATTTAGAAATAGATGGTGATGACAAGCTTACATGAATAGTTGAATTTTTTTCTCATTTTTAGGGTTTTGCGGAATAGTATTTAATTCCAGCAATACCAACGCACTTTTCCATAAGGCGTATAGGCGTACTACTAAGGGGGAGGGGGAAGGTACTTAATGCACTATACAATAAAAATTAAAGAAACAAATTTCATTGTCGTTAACTTCTAGTAATGAACCCTTTTTAAATAGGTACTGAAGTATACTAGGGTCCAGAACCGGAAAATATCTTTTAGCACAATTTTCGCAATAAGAACACATTTTCCGTTAAGTGTTGACTGGGAGAAGTTTATGATGATCACGAAAAAGCTTTTAAAAGATAAAGATTTCGTTATTTGTCATTGAATTTTCTTCACAACGCAATTTTTAAAGAAATATAGCTGTGTAAGACGGGTCCTGAACTTGAAAATAAGAGTATGACATACGTTGCAAAAAGTCAGTCACTACAAATACTTAAATTTTTGATTTATGTTTTATTGAAAAATTCGAATGATAAATAGCTACCAATTAAACTTACTGATATGACTGGTGAGCAAGTCCATAACCGATCTTTTAAAGTTCACGATAAGAACATACCAGGGTTGTCCAGAAAGTAATTTCCAATTGGTCACAAAATGGAAACCACTGGGAAAATCCGGTAAAGCTTTGCACAGATGCGTTGCGCAATGTCTCTAGTATGCCTGTCGATCGTGTCGTGTCGCTCTTTTCAGCTTTGAGTGAACGTTGAGCACGTAAAGATGCGTAGGGAATAGTGTCTCCCACCAAGTATGAGGGTCCAGTTAGAGATTTCGCCTGTGTCATGCAGCCCACATAACAACTGTCGAGCAGTTCCTTCTTCATGCCAATTCTCGGCCACACACTGTAGGGGCAATGAAGACGCTCCTGCAGCGTTTCCGATGAGAAGTGTTTGATCACCCACAATACAGTCCGTAATTGGCTCCCCCTGAGTCTCATCTCTGCTCACAAGAACCGCTGGCTATGAAGACAAAATTTTTCCACAGACAACGAGCTGCAGAGCAGTTCAGATAACTGGCCGAAAACACAGGCGGCTGCTTTCTATGATATTGGGAAGTTGATACAACACTACGAAAAAACTCGAAGCTGGAGTGGCGAGTATGTAGAGACGTAGATGGAAGGTGTACCTAACTGTTGCAAATAAAGCGTTTCTGATTTCACTGTGATTTCCATTTCGCTACCGTTCTGAACTTACTTTCTGGACAACCCTTGTACTTGATAATATTTTTGTCATTTTACTAAATTCGTATACTTTTTTTAAGTTTGTGATGTACTGTTTGATAAATAATTCAGGTCATTCAGCTCTGATTCATGGACAGAAGAGGGAATTTGAACATTATACTGTGTTTGTGTGTGTGTGTGTTTGTGTGTTGTTTTACATATATTTGTCTTTTTTATGCATCATTTGAATGGTACACTGAGATTTGCTGGAGGGCAAGGGGATTGGTGAGAGGAGGGGGTTGTGAGTTAATGATGTCATCGAAAGGTCAGTGACCTAGGGGCATGATGGCAATGTGCACTAACACTTGAACTTTCAAGGTCACGTTTACGCCATCTTGGACTATGACATCAGTAGCGTTGCATACTTCATTACCACATTTAAGAGCAAAGTGGGCCAGAAGCCCCATAGTCTTACTACTTAACTATGGACCTACAACTTGTCAGTCAACCCCATGGATATGTTACATGCAAAGATGATGAATAAAATGCAATCCTTCTGGACAACCTTACGAGATCATCGACTACGACATTCAGACACACTGCATATGGCCCATTTCTTTAACATCTATGTTTTATCTAAGCTCAACCATGTTGCATTAAATACCCCATCCTAGTAAAAATAACGAAACAGATTCTGGCAGCCGCTTCGTATGTATTATGGTCATGTAATATCTTTAAACCACCCTAACGACAAACCACTCTTTTTCGAACGCGGTTTGGGTTGTGCAATTATCTAGTACATTTCAGTATTACTTACGTCAGAACTATTTTCAATTTCTTATCAGCTACTAGAAATTCTGTGGCAAAAATCTTGTTCAACCCTCTAGTCTATTCGATAGCCCGAACCTCCAAAACGTTCCGAGACTGTTTTTATTCCTGCAATATTAGTGACATCAGTGCAGTAACTACGGTGGAAATGTGTATTAACCACCCTAAACAAAAGACGCGCATTCGACCAGGCAGTTGCAAGAAGGCTGTGTTAAATAGTGGACGTGCGGCCGTAGTGTGCGAACATCGTTGTTTGACGCATCGCAGTGGAGGAACAAACTAATCATTTCTAAATCAAGTGTTCAAGAAATTCTGTAGACTCTTTTGAAGAAGATAATATGCGTGCAAACTTCTTACCATACACCTTGACTCAAGAACAAAAACGATGACTATTGGTTGCCTGTCTCGACTGTACTGAAATGAGAAATTCTGACAATTCCGTTCTGGAAAACAATCATCATCGATGACGAGGCTTGGTGTAATCAATACGAACCTACCAAACATGTCAAATAGCAGAATGGATCTCTGAAGGTTCACCAAGTACAAAGAAGGTGCGAATGTTACACGCGAGTTGAACAAAATTCCAATGAAGGAAATTTCTGGCAGTTTCACATGGTTTTATGAAGTTCTGTGTGTTGCTCTCTAGTTGTGTGAGACTTAGTAGAGCATCTGAAGCATTAAAACCACCATCTTAACTTTTCTATTTTTTTATAATTAATCCAGTCACGAAACTTTTTCCAGCTGACGGGGTATGTCTCGGCCAGTATTTGTACCTGAAACAGAACTCCCGCCACCTTATGTGCAATGGTATTTCATTATGGCAAGTTACATAGGGAGGGATCTTTCCACAGTTCCAAAACTTTTTTGTATCAACAAGCGCTGCAGCACTCATCGATACATACGCTTTACGGGAGCTACCGATCGACAAACTGGCGCATGGTTTTTGTCTGAATCTTCAACAAAAATTTATGGCAATAGATGCCATATCAACTTGGTCGGATATATTTTATGGGCAGGTTCTAAGTGTAGAGAAGTGACACCACATGAATCCAACACCGGACCCTCTCTCCAGAAATTGCCAGTTCAGGATACGCTCGCGCACAGATTCATTTGTTGGGACCAAAATGCAGTTTCGTCATGGACAAGGAAGAAACTATATATTTAAGATGCCTGTTGCGTCGGGCATTTCCCGGTCCGGCACAGATTTTCAATTTTCACCATCGAATTATTTCAGCGCCTCGTTGTAGCTGGCGTCGGTCTCTCCTGCACAGTTTGGAAGGAAGAAATTGACTTTAATCACCAGAACGAGCCCTACCGTCATAGATTTGAATCTCATTTTCCAGAAGGAATCGCACTTGGTGTGAGGATCCAAACACAAGTCTTATACACGGTAGTAGCCTCATTTCAATCACTATTCGATAACCACAGAGAGCCCAGACGTAAGAAAATTTCGGTATTATCTGCAACAGGAATATTTAATCATGCGAGAAACTCACTACGGAAAAAACGCTGAGTGGATACAAAAGTTTTTCTGTCAATCTTGGTTTGCATTGCCGAGGAATACAATTTAAAATTCGACAAGGACCGTCGACGCTTTTAGTGCACTAACACTCTTTACTGGACCAGAAAGAATATCCTAAGTCGGAAGTAGGGACATTATCTTCCGCTTCATGCATGAAGAAATTTAATTTCGAGAATTAAAGATTAGAAAAGAAAAAGAACAGGGGAAAAAAGGAAAAAAAGCATTGAAGAATATAGCGCGAGAAGCTAGCCATAGACGGTATTTTTGGAGAGAGACAGGATGGGCTGTACGGTGAGGTGAGATGTAGACACACACACACACACACACACACACACACACACACACACACACAACACACAACACACAACACACAAACAAACAAACCGACTCTGTGGTGAGTCCATTTCTATTCGCCGTAGAGTGCAGTCGTGCGCTGCGACCTTTATGACAAAGCTTCCATGTTTACAGTGAGCGCACTCACCGCTTCCTTTCGTGGCGTCTCTTCGTAATTGTAACTTCAGTACAAATGACTTTTTCGCGGAAAGCAGCGTTGAGGTTTAGCTTTGAGAGGAACAGTGTACTCTCATCTCAGTTCTCCGTTTGGAAATGGCTAATACGTGAAATAAAATTGAACTAGTTGACACGTGCGATAATTCTGTTCTGATTAAGTCAGTAATACAGTAATAGAGAAATAAGTAAAAGCATTTGTTAATAAAATATATTATGTTTTGATTACTGGTAACAAATCTTAGTCTCGTTGTAAAAAAGTCATTTCATTATGTATAATATGGTTAATTCTAAAACATATAAAAGCAGTATTGTCTTTGACAGATTAATTTTATTTTTTAGAACTTCTTTATTTTAGAAAACTTCTTTGAAAAGAACTTTAGCAGTTATAACATGATTATACTTCACTTTTTGGCTATATGAGTCTCAAGCGCAAACAAATATCACTGAATATGTGAACTCTTGAAAAATCCATGCGAAAAAGCAGGTTCTGGTAGATACAGTTCTGCCCTTTGAAGCACATGACTTTATACTTTATTAATAGACATAGTGAAGGCTAAATTCATTTGTAGTTGTAGTCCTGTCATTTGGAAAGACATGGTTGGATCAGAAGGTGTGAGGTTAATGCGGGGTATGAGGACAGTTCTATCAGCGTCTGCAAATTTAACAGTGATCTACTCACCTAAATGAGTTACCACTACTCTTACACCATTAACTAATACAAAATTAATGTTAAGATTTCAGATGAACATACTAATAACATTTTAAAACAACTTATCAGGTGATCATCAGGACGGACTTAATGACTTCAAAAATTCGACGGGTTTCAATTAAATGTTGTTTATTTTTTTAAGTTGGACGAAATCAAAACTGAGGCAAACCTTCGCCACTCGACGTAACAAATTAGTAATGGCATACGCATTAACTATTGTATAATAGTCATTTTTTGGACACAGAATTGTTATTGAATAGAATTGCGAAGTGCAGTATTTCCTTCATTGATTTCTGTCGCGCTGAATATGATGGTAACGAAACAATAGTAATCACAATAGCAAAGTTTAGGAATTTTGATGCAGATTAAGGTATTGAGGTTAGGAGAAGTGTAACATGACGTTGCAAACACAATAAAAGTTAAATAAATCAAATTATAAAAGTAAACGGTGTTAACCGTGATTATGAACGTTGATGTAATTCAGCATATTTTCGCATTACACAACGCTTGCTTTAAGGAATTTAAACAACTCCAACCGCTTTTGTGCATAATAGTAAAATTAGATTATCAACAGATGGCGCCTTTAGAATTCTTTACATCGACATGTACGACCGAAATCATGTAACAGACTACGCTTGCGTATAGAATCCAAACAACTGTAACAACTGTTGTTAATGGTAGTTAAACAGATTGTCAATAGATGGCACCTTCTACATTGGCTTTTGAAAAATGTTTTCAAAATAAAGCTTTCAAACGAAAACAATAACTTTCAACTAATTGTGTATTTTTCGTCATTGGACGTGAATGAAATCTTGAAAATGATGTCTCAATCATTAATTTTGGTTAAGAAACTTAAGAGATATGGCGTACCAACAAAAAAACTTCGTTGAGAAATAATACATGGTGATGAACGCAAATTTTTGCTTTTCAAATGTATAGCGCTACAAAAAGCTTTCTTAAAGTGTATCAGTGCTGAAGTTCGTGGAAGTTTAGCACAAAATAAAAATGATACAGGTAAATTTCAGCGCGAAAGTGATTCTGTAATCACAGTCGCAGTTCGTTATGCTGGTTTAGGTTTACTATCTGTCAGAATTTTGCAATTTACCGTCTGAAGATCCATATGATAAAATACGAGGTAGTCTGAAGATTTACAGTGATCTACGATGTAAAGGAGGATACATGATCGGAGAATTGTTTGTATAGCAAACTAAATCGAATAAGGTATCTAGAGTAGATATGCAGAAGCATATCCCGTCCTAACTGTTTATTTGTGGCTGCAGAGCGAACGTAACATGAGAAAAATCAGCTTAGGACTTCTTTATTGTGCAACTCAGCGGAGCATTTGAGGGATTCTTCTGAACGCAGGAGGACTGTATATCTTCGTAGTGACACGGGTTACCATCGGATAAGTACGTACGCAATCTACCCAAACAATCAAGTGGAACGAGTAAAAGAAATAAATAATGCAGTGGAAATAAGTCGCATTCCGGCATGAAAAGTGACATAAGTCGAAAAACGGCAATTTTTATTTTCTCACTGAAAAATTCTGTAAAAAGCCCCATGGTTCACGGAAAATTTAATGTAATTTGCTGCTAACAATACTTACTTGAAATTTGAAACGAGTTTATAGTTTTTCAACATACGTTTTAAAGAATAAATTCTTCAAATCTACGTTTCTCAAGTACTGTATTTTTTTAAATGTGTCACTGTTCTCGCTTGGGTGCGAAATGAAGTGGAAACAGTGACCACATCACAGTCATCTACATTCGAAAGAGGCAAACTTAATATGTTCCAACAGTGTGACGGAAATTCAAATGAGCAAACAGAAACAGATGGAGTAGCATGAAACAAGCCGAAGAAACTCAGCAAGGAATCCATGAAGAGGACATGACCTGTACCCTTGATCAAGAAACAGGCGAGTCGCCAGTAACTATGGAAGATGAGGAGAAAATTATGGGAACTATGAGTGTGGAACGCGGGTGTGGCTGTAAACCAGTACGAGGACTGTGAAATGAAGAATCTCCCTGCGGCTAGCGACGCACAAAACAACGTCGTGATACAACCGAAAAGGTTGGCCTCACCAGTCGCTACCAGGGGAAGACCCAGAAGCAGATAACGAATAGCGTGATCCCAAAATCAAGGAAAGAGTGTGAGAAAGGATACTGAAACTCCAGTTAGTAACAGAAAGAAACAATGTCGAAAACAAAGATCACGTAGACAGAGGCTATCAGGCAAATAAAAGTTTTCTTTGTGGGCAACCACAGCTTAATCTGTGGATAGTTAAAAACTTTTTTTAATTTTGTAGTAAAATCTAAGAAATTGTAGAGAACGTTTGTAGCTGCTAATCGTCGTTTATTGTCGAATCAAGGTACAACCGGTTTCGCGATAATGAATCGTAATTTCGGGTTAAACTTCGCTGGATTACGTTAACCGATTAAACAGATGCGATCTCCCAACGTCCTTTAAGGCATATATCCTGGCATTCCTGACACTGGTCCAAATTAAAGTGTGCGTCAGTGATGACGCGTAATTATCTAAGATTATTGAGGGATCTTTCAACACATATTGCATTTGATGATGACAGGACATGTGCCTTACAGAACGCTGCCAGATCATGTGTGTTTAATGGCCTAATACAATCCAGCCAAATTTAACCTGTAGATGTAATTCACTATCGTGAAACCGGTTGTTCGAAGTCGTGTATGCACAGGAGTGTGAGGACGTGGGATAGATGAGTGGCATTCAGAAATACGGATGCTGGACAGATGTGCCTCCAGGCTCAACGGAAGATTTTTTAATTCTTTTTAAATTTATCCCCAAACGCGCTAGAATTTAATGAAACAGACCCATACATTGTACAACAAATGTAAATGAACTGACGAGTGTATTAAAAATTTCATTATTCGCTGATTTTCTTTACTACTATGCTGTTGACGCAGCACTCTTACAGTGCGTTTGTAGAGAGGAAACCTAGGGGACGGCCACGAATCTTACTTGAATATCGTGGGGACTATTATAGGATGACAGATATGCTAGTGAGAAAAGGAATTCTATTTTCGGAAATAGAACACTTGGATTCAGACATTGGAATATCCAGACTTCTGTATGATACTCTATCAGTGAATATACAGGGTGGTCCATTGATAGCGACCGGGCCAAATATCTCACGAAATAAGCATCAAACGAAAAAACTACAAAGAACGAAACTCGTCTAGCTTGAAAGGGAAAACCAGATGGCGCTATGGTTGGCCCGCTAGATGGCGCTGCCATAGGTCAAACGGATATCAACTGCGTTTTTTTAAAATAGGAACCCCCATTTTTAATTACATATCCGTGTAGTGCGTGTTTTAGTTGGACCACTTTTTTCGCTTTGTGATAGGTGGCGCTGTAATAGTCACAAACGTATAAGTACGTGGTATCACGTAACATTCGGCCAGTGTGGACGGTATTTGCTTCGTGATACATTACCCGTGTTAAAATGGACCGTTTACCAATTGCGGAAAACGTCGATATCGTGTTGATGTATGGCTATTGTGATCAAAATGCCCAACGGGCGTGTGCTATGTATGCTTCTCGGTATCCTGGACATCATTATTCAAGTGTCCGGACCGTTCGCCGGATAGTTACGTTATTTAAGGGAACAGGAAGTGTTCAGCCACATGTGAAACTTGAACCACGACCTGCAACAAATGATGATGTCCCATTAGGTGTTTTAGCTGCTGTCGCGGCTAATCCGCACGTCTACATCAACATCGATTGCACCGGTACCATATTTCTATGCACCAGGAATTGCATGGTGACGACTTAGAACGTCGTGTACAGTTCTGCCACTGGGCACAAGAGAAATTACGGGACGATGACAGATTTTTTGCACGCCTTCTATTTAGTGACGAAGCGTCATTCACCAACAGCGGTACGTAAATCAGCATAATATGCGCTATTGGGCAACGGAAAATCCACGATGGCTGCGACAAGTGGAACATCAGCGACTTTGACGGGTTAATGTATGGTGCAGCGTTATTTGAGGAAGGATAATTGACCCCCATTTTATCGGTGGCAGTCTAAATGGTGCAATGTATGCTGATTTCCTACGTAACGTTCTACCGATGTTACCAGAAGATGTTTCACTGCATGACAGAATGGCGATGTACTTCTAACATGATGGATGTCCGGCACATAGCTCGCGTGCGGTTGAAGCGGTATTGAATAGCTTATTTCATGACAGGTGGATTGGTCGTCGAAGCACCATTCCATGGCCCGCACGTTCACCGGATATGACGTCCCCGGATTTCTTTCTGTGGGGAAAGTTGAAGGATATTTGCTATCGTGATCCACCGACAACGCCTTACAACATGCGTCAGCGCATTATCAATGCATGTGCGAACATTACGGAAGGCGAACTACTCACTGTTGAGAGGAATGTCCTTACACGTATTGCCAAATGTATTGAGGTTGACGGATATCATTTTGAGCATTTATTGCATTAATGTGGTATTTACAGGTAATCACGCGGTAACAGCATGCGTTCGCAGGCACGATAAGTTTACAAAGGTACATGTATCACATTGGAACAACCGAAATAAAATGTTCAAACGTACCTACGTTCTGTATTTTAATTTAGAAAACCTACTTCTTACCAACTGTTCGTCTAAAATTGTGAGCCATATGGTTGTGACTATTACAAAGCCAAAAAAGTGGTCCCACTAAAACATTCATATTTCTTTACGTACTAAACGAATATGTAATAAAAAATAGGGGTTCACATTTTTAAAAAAACCGCAGTTGATATCCGTTTGAGCTATGGCAGCGCCATCTAGCGGGCCAAAGACAGCGCCATCTGGTTTCCCCTTTCAAGCTAGACAAGTTTCGTTCTTTGTAGTTTTTTCGTTTGACGCCTATTTCGTGAGATATTTGGCCCGGTCACGATCAATGGACCACCCCGTATCCCCCATTCTGTGTCAGGTACTAAAACAGAGAGAACAAAATTTTTCAAGACAGGAGTAGTATACTTGTAGCAGAAGAACCCACAGCAAATTATCTTAGGCAGTGATTTCAGCTGCACATTAAATGTTATTCGTCAAAATCCGAACTTCAACATCTCGGCAAAAATAAAGACACTCACTGACACTAGCTTCCATGATATGCAGAAACCAACAAATGAATCAGTACCAACTGTTGTGGCGTCGCAAGACAGCCACGCCACGGAAGTAGCCGAAAGACACGCGTTTAGTTCACGCAGGCAAGTAATAGGTCTGTAACAGGATACGTAATGAATGCTATAAAGAAAAGTACGTAGCTTCTGGCATACTTAACTTTAATCCATCCTTGGTACATCGCTATTGACGATATAAGTGAGACTCCATAGGTACATGCAATGTTACTAATGGCGCCTTGCTAGGTCGTAGCCATTGACTTAGCTGAAGGCTATTCTATCTGCTCGGCAAAGGAGCGAGGCTTCGCCAGTGTAGTCGCTAGCAAAGTCGTCCGTACAACTGGGGCGAGTGCTAGTCAGTCTCTCGAGACCTGCCTTGTGGTGGCGCTCGGTCTGCGATCACACAGTGGCGACACGCGGGTCCGACATGTACTAATGGACCGCGGCCGATTTAAAGCTACCACCTAGCAAGTGTGGTGTCTGGCGGTGACACCACACCAACTTTCACGGACATAGGGAGTACATCAACGAGCAGGTTGGGTAGAATATACAGTGAGGTGACAAAAGTCATGGGATACCTCTTACTATCGTGTCGGACCTTCTTCTGCCCGGTGTAGTGCAGCAACTCAAAGTGGCATAGATTCGATACGTCATTGAAAGTCCCCTCCAGAAATATTGAGCCATGCTGCCTCTATAGCCGTCCATAATTGCGGAAGTGTTGTTGGTGCAGGATATTGTGTACTAATTAACCTCTCTATTAAATGTTCGATGGGATTCACGTAGGGCAACATGGGTGGCCAAACCATTCTCTCGAACTGTCCAGAACGTTATTCAAACCTTTCGCGAACAACTGTGGCGCAGTGACATGGCGCATTGTCATCCATTAAAAATTTCGTCGTTGTTTGGGAACATGACGCCCATGATTGCCTGCAAATCATCTCCAAGTAGCAGAACATCCAGGGGACCCGGCCCAATCCACGTAAACACACCCCACACCATTATGGAGCTACCACCAGCTTGCACAGTGCAGTGTTGACAACTTGGCTCCATGGCTTCGTGGTGTCTGCACCACCCTCGAACTCTATCATTAGCTCTTACCAGCTGGAATCGGGACCCAGTCGTCTAGGGTCCAACTGACATGGTCACGAGCCCATAACAGGGGCTGCAGGCGATGTCGTGCTCGTGCTCTTGGCAAAGGCATTCGCATGGGCCATCTGCTGCCATAGCCCATTAACGCCAATATTCCCCGTACTGTCCTAACGGATACGTTCGTAATACGTCCTCCACCATTGATTTCTACGGTTATTGAAACAGTGTTGCTTGTCTGTTAGCAGTGACAACTCACGAAGACGCCATTTCTCTCAGTCGTTAAGTGCAGGTGGTCGACCACTGCGTTGGCCGTGGTGAAAGGTGATGTCTAAATTTTTTTTATTCTCGGCACACTGTGGATTGCAGAATATTGAATTTCTCGAACAATTTCCGAAATGGAATGTCCCTTGCATCTAGTTTCAACTAGTAATCCCAGTTCATAGTCTTAATTCCCGTCGTGCTGCCACAATCACGTTGGAAACCTTTTCACGTAAATCACCTGAGTACAAATGACAGCTCCACCAATGCCCTGCCCATTTATGCCTTGTGGACGCGATACCACCGCCATCTCTATACGTGCATATCGCTATTCCATGACTTTTGTAACCTCAGTGTATATACCAGGGCCGATAAAAACAAAAATAACTCCTCCTGCTTCCTCTGATCGTTGCTGTCACGTGATATGTATCAAATGCAACCACAGGAAATCAAACTTGTGAGGGGAATATGGAAGCTGAATGTCAATATACTCTTGCACAGAGAATTAGAGCACGTATTTCATGGCATATGGCGGACCTGTAAGAAGCAAGTGCAGAAATATCCTATAGCGTGGGACCGCTGGGTAAAACAAAGATCAGGATTAGGATGTTTTTAATACACATTTCAAACTACAAAAGCAGGGAACAAGAAGAAATCTTACATTTCTACTGTTCATGTATCCGTCAATTATATAGCATACGTACAGACCTGGTATATGATAGTGTGTTAATAAGGTTAAGGCTAAAATTTTACGTATCAAATCGCGATAGCTGAATGATCTGAAAGTAAGAGCCAAAGTAATCAACGAAGACAAACAAGAATAAACATCCTTGCAACGTTTCTCTAAGATACAAAAAACGAAATCAACAGATAGTTAAAGACATATAAACGGAGGAAGACACTGTGGTGAGAAATCAGAAATGCTTCATAAATACTTCCAAAATCTCTGTGGAGAGTGTTACCGATCACATGACTTTTTATGGCAGGTGACGAATAAGCTCTATGCAGAAAATAAATCGGTCACCGTGCAAGCCTTTCATGGAGGAAGAAATTCTTGAATAAATAAGACAAGCAGTGGAAATTGGTCAACAGGCTCACATAAATACCCGCAGAATTTTATATGAAATTTTTGGAGACGATAAACGATGTCATGAACTGTATTTGGACATACAATGATATTCCACTAGATTTTAGAGAGGGGCTAGTAGTGCTCATTCCAAAAAAGACGAAGACGAAACATCTATGCAATTCCAAGCTCATATCCCTTTGAGCTCTGTTTATAAGATATTAAATAGAGCCTGAATTTTATCATTTTAAGAAGACTGAAGGAGCGATCTGTTGTACGTGCTAAAAAGTTTCAATAGCCAAGGACGTATAAACATTTCTTTATTTAAAACAACCGGTTTCGACAGACTTCGCTGTCATTTTCAGGTGTTAAAATTTTTTTTCGTATAAAATGTGCTCATATTACGTTGAACATCATGCCAAGTTGCCATGTGGATAAAAAACATTACATTAAAAAGTCAGTCATAACTAAAATAGTAAAAGTATAAATAAATATATATTCATAAATATATTAATAATTAAAAATATATTCATGTTTTTAAATATTTTTAGTTACGACAAAACTTTTATAATGTGCTGTTTTTTATCCACATGACAACTTTCACAACAACAAAATTTTAAGACCTGCAGATGGCAGCAAAATCTGCCAAAACCGGTTGTTTTAAATAAAGAAATATTTATGCCATCTTGACTGTTGAATGTTTTTAGCAGTTAAATAGAGCATAGAAGGTTAAACTGAAACAAACAACGAGACAAGCACTAATCCAAAAAATCTATATCACTGGCCATAACTGACTATAAAAGCTTGGTAGGGACAATTTCAACAACAAAAGGGAACGCAGCCACATTATCAGATGGCTTCTCGAAAGCGTTTGACGGAGAATGTCGCGAGTATCTGTGTGGCATAATGATTGCCAAAGAATTTAGTCAAGGATTCGCAATCGTCATTAAAACAGCATACAGTTTGTCAAGCTCAAGAATAATGACCGACCGAGCGAGGTGGCGCAGTGGAAAGACACTAGACTCGCATTCGGGAGGACGACGGTTCAATCCCGCGTCCGGCCATCCTGATTTAGGTTTTCCGTGATTTCCCTAAATTACTCCAGGCAAATGCCGAGATGGTTCCTCTGAAAGGGCACGGCCGACTTCCTTCCCCATCCTTCCCCAATCCGATGAGACCGATGACCACGCTGTCTGGTCTCCTTCCCCAAAACCAACCAACCAACCAACCAATAATGACCGAACGATGCAGCCCAGCCGTTAACTCGCTGGACTGGCATTTGGATGGATGAAGGTTCAAATCCCCGACCAGCCCTGCAGATTTAGGTTTCCCATGATTTCCATAAATCGCTTAATGCAAATTTAAGGATGTTTCCATTGAAATTACATGGTCGATTTCCTTTCCGACTCCGAGCTCGTGCTTCGTCTCTAATGACATCGTTGTCGACGAACTGTTAAGCTCTGATATTCCTTGCTCACTAATTCTGATCGTTATGGCGCTTATCCGATGGTAACATCCGTTCCCGTCAGATCACCGAAGTTAACCCACTTGGGTGTTTCACCGTCCAGTCTGCCGAGCGCAGTTGGCAAACTGGGTGCACTGAGCCCTTGTCAGACAAATTCAGAAGCTATTTGACTGAGAAGTAGCGGCTGCGGTCACGAAAAATGACAACGGGCGGGAGAGCGGTGTGCTGACCACACGCCCCTCCATATCCAGTATCCAGTGAAGCTTAAAGACTGACGATGACACGGCGATCAGTCAGTGTCGTTAGGGTCTTCCGAGAACTGTTCGAAGTTTAATTCAGTTTGTTTTTTAATCAAACTGAAAATAAAATAAAAGAGCAACACCACAACGTCTGTGGTGCAGTGCATTTACCGTATAACCACACTGCTGCGCTGCGCTAGGCAGCTTCATCGTGACGTGAGCGTCCTCCTGCCAATAGCGAACATTGTTATCGGAATCGGTCCTTATAGTACATGGTACCCTCTGCCATGTACGGTATGTTGGGTTGGGAAATATCTATATCGATTTTAAGTACACTACTGGCCATTAAAATTGCTAGACCAAGAAGAAATGCAGATGATAAACAGGCATTCATTGAACAAATATATTATACTAGAACTGACATGTGATTACATTTTCGCGCATAGATCCTGAGAAATCAGTACCCAGAACAACCACCTCTCGCCGTAATAACGGCCTTGATATGCCTGGGCATCGAGTCAAACAGAGCTTGGATGGCGTTTACATGAACAGCTGCCAATGCAGCTTCAACACGATACCACAGTTCATCAGGAGTAGTGACCGGCGTGTTTTGACGAGCCAGTTACTCGGCCACCATTGACCAGACGTTTTCAGTTGGTGAAAGATCTGGAGAATGTGCTGGCCATGGCAGCAGTCGAACATTTTCTGTATCCAGAAATGCCCGTACAGGACCTGCAGCATGCGGTCGTGCATTATCCTGCTGAAATGTAGGGTTTAGCAGGGATTGAATGAAGGGTAGAGCCACGGGTCGTAACACATCTGAAATGTAACGTTCACTGTTCAAAGTGCCGTCAATGAGAACATGAGGTGACCGAGACGTGTAACCAATGGCACCCCATACCATCACGCCGAGTGATAGGTCAGTATGGCGATGACGAATACACACTTCAATTGTGCGTTCACCGCGATGTCGCCAAACACGGATGCGATTATCATGATGCTGTAAACAGAACCTGGATTCATCCGAAAAAATGACAGTTTGCCATTCGTGCACCCAAGTTCGTCGTTGAATACACCACCGCAGGCGCTCCTGCCTTGTGATGCAGCGTCAAGGGTAACCGGAGCCACACTCTCCGAGCTGATAGTCCATGCTGCTGGAAACGTCGTCGAGCTGTTCGTGCAGATAGTAGTTGTCTTGCAAACGTCCCCATCTGTTGACTCAGGGATCGAGACGTGGCTGCACGATCCGTTACAGCCATGCGGATAAGATGCCTGTCATCTCTAATGCTACTGATACGAGGCCGTTGGGATTCAGCATGGCGTTCAGTACTACCCTCCCGAACCCACCGATTCCATATTCTGCTAACAGTCATTGGATCTCGACCAACGCGAGCAGTAATGTCGCGATACGATAAACCGCAATCGTGATAGGCTACAATCCGACCTTTATCAAAGTCGGAAACGTGATGGTACGCATTTCTCCTCATTACACGAGGCATCACAACAACGTTTCACCAGACAACGCCGGTCAACTGCTGTTTGTGTATGATAAATCGGTTGGAAATTTTCCTCATGTCAGCACGTTGTAGGTGTCGCCACCGCCGCCAACCTTGTGTGAATGCTCTGAAAAGCAAATCATTTGCATATCACTGCATCTTCTTCCTGTCGGTTAAATTTCGCGTGTGTAGCACGTCATCTTCGTGGTGTAGCAATTTTAATGGCCAGTTGTGTAGATTTTTCAGAGATCATCAGGCGATTTTGCCTCAAAAGCGTTGCGAAGGTCAATATGCAACGAAGGAACTTGATTTCCTTGGATTCATGGCACATGGCATGAAAAGGGACGAGCTATGTTTTGCACGATAGATATTGTAGGAACTCACTCTAACATGCAGGTTATTTTATTCCAGTTGGGTCATAATAGACTGCCGGAAAAAAAATAGTACACCTGGAAAGACGACGTCGGTTTTGCTCTGATGACCGCGTATGCCACCTGGGGATAGTAGATGAACTGACACTGGTTTCAACAGCGTCCACCAACAGACAGCTTACCGGCATAGCCATCAGAGTGCTATCTGTGTCTACCCCTTAATAGGGCATACTCGCAACCAGAAGAGTTAGTGTGGTACAAACGTGTTATGCAAGCAGGCAACCATGACACGGAGACGCATTCGTGCTTCCTACAGCCAACTTGAGCGAGTTTGAAAGGAGTCAAACTGTAGCCTTCCAAGTGGCTGCGTGGTCGTGTTGGAAAATTGCTACACAAGTTGGATGTGCTGCGTCAGTTGAGCAACGATGCTGGTATCAGTGGTCTCGTAAACATTCTCACGCCTGTAGACGTCCACACAGCATAGACGCCCGCCAGGATCGTCGTAGTGTAAGGGCAGCAGCAGATCGTACAGCTACCGCAGCACAGATAGGAGGCCTTGTGAGCCCAGACGTGCCAACACGAACTGTTTCGAGCCGGCTATTAGCAGTGGGACCATGGGCACACGCACCTTTTGCTCATCTTCCATTAACGCCACAGCTTCGACGTGCACGTCTCGATTGGTGCCGTCAGACCACTTGAAAGATGGAACAGCGGACCTTGGTCTTCAGCGATGAAAGTAGATTCTGCCTGCCTGCAAGTGCTGGTCGTTTGTAGGTATGACGTAGACCTGGTGAGGCCTGTCTCGCAGAGTGCATCCGTCCAAAAACACTGGCCCCACCCAGGCCTTACGGTCCGGTGTGCGATAACCTACAACTCTCGTTCACTTTTGGCGTTTCTGGAAGGGACGTTTACCAGCGCTCGGTACTTTAAGAATGATTTTAGATCCATTTTTTGCCATTTTCTGGCCAGCACGATCTCTGGACTTGTCACCAATCGAGCACGTGAGGGCTATGATGGGCCGAGAAGTGACTCGTGCGACTTGTCAAGCAACAACTCTTACAGAACTACATGAACAAGTCGAGGAGGCGTTTCATAACGTATCCCAGGAATGTATTCGTCGTCTGCACGATAGACTGGATGCAAGAGTCAACGTCTGCATTGCCACCCGTGGATGATGATGGTTTGTGCGGCGCTCAACATAGTGGTCATCAGTGCCCATACAAGTTCCAAAACTGTCCATTTCTAATTTCGGCACTTCCCGAATGATGATAACATAATGAGGACAACACAAACACCCAGTCCCCGGGCGGAGAAAATCCCCGAACCGATAGGGAATCGAACCCGGGATCCCGTGATCTAGAAGCAACAACGCTAGCCACTAGACCACGAGCTGCGGACGCCACCCGTGGAGGCTACATTTCGTACTAATATGTGTATTTCAGCATGGGTCGATACCTTGCCTCAGAACTGCTTGTGCTATTGATCTGTAAATGTAATCATTTCTACGCTCGACATGCACTGTTGCAATTATAAATATTGAGTGAATTGGAAACCTCTAAAACGGTGTACAAACTTTTGTTTTCTGGCAATGTATTTGAATTCAGAAGATGTTCTAGTATTCTGTAGTAATCTGCTTAAAATAATGTGAGTGATGTAGTTCTGTGCACCATGTTTCTCTCTGTTTCGTAGATGGATATGACCTAAGCTCTGTTCCAATAACAGCAAACATAACATTGTTCAAGGTATCTGCGGAACGTTATGGTCAAGAGTGGAGCTCAAAAAAAGGTTCAAATGTCTCTAAGCACTGTGGGACTTAACAATTGAGGTCATCGGTCCCCTAGACTTAGAACTACTTAAACCTAACTAACCTAAGGACATCATACACTTCCATGCCCGAGGCAGGATTCGAACTTGCGACCGTAGCAAATGGTTCAAATGGCTCTGAGCACTATGGGACGTAACATCGGAGGTCATCAGTCCCCTAGAACTTAGAACTACTTAATCCTAACTAACCTAAGGACATCACACACATCCATGCCCGAGGCAGGATTCGAACCTGAAGCGCCTAGAACCGCTCGGTCACTCCGGCCGGCAAGAGTGGAGCTATTTCATTGGCAAATGATGCACAAAACCTGAGAAGGGTTACATCGGGCCGTAGTATCTTTTTGATTTATAGTGATTTAAGCTACATTTAGACAGCACTAGAAGTGATTACTTTGTCGCTCATCAATGGTACGGCTACTGCATGATGGCGATAGTCCTGGTTATTGATAGTGAAAGGACATTTCAAGATACAAGTCAATACTTCGGTGTTTGTTTTATTCAAGGAGTATTAAGACTTGGGTCAAATATATGTGATAACATTTTGCTACGATCGCTTCACGCAGTAGACTTCTGCGATTCCATTTATCAGCTATCTATCTAAAAATTTATGATTTGTTTGTTACATATTGCGCAGTAAGCGCTGCTTCTTATGAAGCTTCCTGAAATTGTTTTTATATTAACGGAAATCTCTGTCACCTTCAGGTATTCTAATAGGTGCATATTTTTTTTTTTAGAAATTGGTCTATTATGCCTTTGAACTTTAGCCACAGTTCCTCTGCATGTTCACTACCTGAATCAGACGATTCTAGTTTCTGTCTGAAAATACGGTAACAATCCCCTTATCGATTTTACTGAACATCTAGATTTTTCTAATGACTTTCATAGCCTTTAGCATGTTGGTGCTCTATGTTGCTAGAACTCCATCATGTTCACTGATCCCTGGCGCACTATCAACGTCCTCAACGAGAGTGGGGCTGTTTGTTGCCGATAACAATAGTAGGCGTCTCAGATAATTTTCGCAGAAAGCTTTCATAGCTGTTTCGCCACTTCTGAAGTTGTAATTTTCCCAGTCAGTTGTGGAGTGACTGAAATCTCCTCCAGCTATAATATCATAACTTGGAAACACGTCTGCAAAGAAACAGTTTTTCTCTGAAGTTACCAATTGAATCGTTTATTTCAGAAACCCGTCAAGTGAAATTTTTTTCGCAAAATGGTGCTTTTACAGAATCGATAACTCATACTGTAAACACACATTTTTCTACAGAAACCCGTCAGCTGCCATTGCATCCTGTGGATTATTATACAAACTAAAGATTGAGTTTAGTGCAGAAATCTGTCAAGTAATATCACATATCGTGTTTCTGCATTAAAGTTTCCCGTATGTACATAACGCTGTACTGTGGACGAATTCGGTTGTTTCTGTTTTCCCAGCTACACAACCTCTGTCTTTTGTCGTCATTTCTAAACAATCGTCTTTGAGCTATTGTGGGCAGGTTTAAGTAGTATTGTTATAATAACTAGTGTATTTCTAATTTTGTAGGGTTTCACAGTTTGTTTACAGTGCCTAGTAGTAGCTGTGAGGATGAACCTTAAGCAAAAAGAAAACGGTGTTATTAATGAAGACAGTTACAAATGAAATGTTGGACGAGGTACAAAGATAAAATAGTGTCAACGAAATTTGATCGTGACGAAATTATGTGCCACTGTCGACGTAAATGCAGTTTATCAATTTATGATAAATCAAGAGATAAGCCTTTGAATTATTTTTGTGTATTAGATACTAAAACAGCCAAGATACATATTTGCAAACATAATTAGAAGGAAAGTAAGTACAATTTAAGTTTAAAACAAAGGCCGAGGTCAATTTGATACTGTTACAACTGAAACTTCATGATAAAATGAAAGAAACTCTAAAGATTGTTTATAACTTTGCCTTTTTCTTTTCAAAACAGAATACACACCGAAATTAAGTCATTTAGGTTTTTCAACATTTTTTCAGAAAAATAGTTTTTATTTGCAGAAACACTTTACCTGAAGTATTTATACATATAATTTAGGTATAGTCAATATCTATTTCGAAACATGTTAACTTCCATTCTTAATTATTTTAAACCAAACAATCTGTTACTGGAAATTTGTGGTAAGTTTCTTTGAGACCAAACTGCTGAGGTCATCGGTCACTAGGCTTACACACTAATTAACCTAACTTAAACTTACGCTAAGGACAACACACACACACGTGCCCGACGGAGGACTCAAACCTCCGACGGGGGTAGCAACGCGTATCAACAATAGAATTTTTTCTATGGTCTCCCTGAAGTTTCTTTCTAGCGAGTTTCTGAAATAAGCGATTCAGTTACTTCTGCTGTCGATTCTGGTGGCCGACATAAATATCCAGCTTCAATATTTATCTAATTCTTGATCGTTATTTGTGCCAAACGATTTCTCATGCAGACTTCATTTGTTTTAAATTATCGATTTGTAGCATACTTCCGCGGAATAATGGGGGCCTCTGCCATAAAGTCCAGTGGACGACCTAAATCTAAATCAGCAGCATCAGACAACTCTGCCAGTTTTTTGTAGGTTATTAAACTTCTTTCTTATCCACAGAATATCGTGCAGTTTTCCGCTCGTGGGGGCACTAGTAGAAGTTAGTTTACATGAGCGACAATTAATATGGAAATGACTTACACGAGCGAAAACAAATACCACAGCAGGATGTAGAGATTTTAACTGGTTTCATAATACATTTCGAATTAAAATCAACAAAAAGTCTGAGAGAGTCCGCGTACAACATGAAAGTTAGACTTCAATGCACTAACATTCTCCTGCGCCACAGACGGAATCTGAGTTCTAACTAGTTTTGTATTGCAGTACTTTGTAATGAGCGGCTGTTAGTACGGACAATGCCTTTGTATTCGACTGCGCAGCTAACAGGCATCCAGGCAGGCACGTGGAACTGCACACGCATACTCCAGCAGGACTGGTCTATTCAGAGCCACGTGCCTCTACTGAAGTTCCGAGAGCGCTCGATATCACAGAACTGCGAGTCCGGTTACAGTAAGCGAAAGGGCATACACTTGTATTCCCTTGCAACCTCAGAAAGATGAGGCTATGCTTACAATATGCGTAAGCTGAGCTGTAAGGCCACTAATTAGTGGTAATCTACAACATCTCTGTTTGCGTGACTACGTAAAGGAAAATGGTCTAAGCAGAATACGGCTATCGTTTACGTCAACGCATATATCAAATTAAACTGCGCATAATCAGCAAATTTTCTCTATTTCTAACACCTACTATAAGGGGCAGTCAAATGAAAGTGTGACAGATGGAAAAAACTAAGTAAACTTACTATTTTAAAAGTAATCACCGTAACTATTAATATTTATCTCATTCTGAGAAAAGACGGTCAACAAGTTTATGGAAAAATTTTTGTTGTTGCCTACGGAACCATGATTGGACCCAGGCGTGCACTTCTTCGTCTGGAGCAAGTAGACGCCCACGAATGTCATTCCTCAGGACACCAAAAACATGGAAATCGCATGGGGAGAAATCGGAATTGTGTGAAGAGCGTGTAAAGGATTCCCAGCGAACTTCTGTTGCGCACTCGTAACAACCTTGGCAACATGTGGGCGGGCCCAGCTGTTTCATTTTCACTGACATTAATAAACGTTTTAAAGCTAATTGACTTTAATTAAACTTTGAAAAGACCTACTACATGCAGTTCAGAACCTGTAAGAGATTTCCTTGCAGCACGTGTATAACTTATGAAGACATGCAGATCGAAAAGATTGACAGTTTTATATTTCTGGGCTTACAACTCGATAATGAATTCAGTTGGGAGCATACCACAGAATTGCTGAAGCGCCTAAACAAGTCTGTATTTGCAGTGAGAATGATGTCAAATGTAGGAGACAAAAATATACAAAAACTTGCATACTTTGCTTACTTTCATTCTGTTGTGTCATACGGGATATTCTGGGGGTAACTCATCAAGCCGGCCGAAGTGGCCGAGCGGTTCTAGGCGCTACAGTCTGGAACCGCGCGACCTCTACGGTCGCAGGTTAGAATCCTGCCTCGCGCATGGATGAGCGTGATGTCCTTAGGTTTAAGTAGTTCTAAGTTCTAGGGGACTGATGACCTCAGAAGTTAAGTCCCATAATGCTCAGAGCCATTTGAACCAACTCATCAAACCGAACAAAAGCTTTTAGCGTGCTAAAGCGTGTAATAAGAATCTTTTGTGGTGTAAATTCAAGATCATCATCTACAAACCTGTTCAAGGAACTTTCTATTCTAACAATTGCTTGGCAGTATGAAACTTCCTGGCAGATTAAAACTGTGTGCTGGACCGAGACTCGAACTCGGGACCTTTGCCTTTCGCGGGCAAGTGCTTCGCAGTATATTTATTCCTTAATAAAATTTGTTGCAAATAATATATCACTGTTTCCAACCGATATACATAATCTACATAAAGACCTAAAATCACCTTGGTCCATAAAGGGGTCCAGTATTCAGGAACACACATTTTCAATAAATTGCCAGCAATCATTTAAAACTCGGTTTCAGATACAGCAAAGTTTCAACAGAGTTTGAAAGACTTCTTGATAGGCAACTCTTTCTACTCTATAGATGAATGTCTTAGGAGGGACTGTTAGACCAGCTTAAGTAAAAATGTCTGTTAGATTTCACTTTTAACAGCACTTAGTCACAACATTCAGGGTTAGGTATATGCGATTGCAGTCTTTCTCGGCGTATTCCACTCATGAATTCTTCTCGGGTTATCAGCCGAGTGGTGGCGTCGTCTTGTCGCAACGTATCAATGAGTTTCGTACCCATCATCTTCTGCGAAGTGTCGGGATGCTGCTCACTCTTATCCAATACTTTCTCCTCTTTGGGGAAGTGTATGGGGGAATTTGAAGCCTTACGGATTTTATTCCACTGTGTACTTGTGTGTGTGGTTATTTCTGTAATTTTTGGGTGTCTGCGAGATGTGATGATTGTTCTGTGTGTGTCTGGTACTCGCCTGAGGTTGGCGAGATGATTGACAGTATGGAAGAGGGAGGAGGATTAGGAATTGGATATAGGGATTTTCTCTTTTACTTAGTCATCGAAGATCGTCATTGGGCGTTTCTGCTTGTCGCGAGACATGTCATACCGACCTAGGGAGTGGATAAGGACGTTTCCTGGTCTGAAAGAGCCTTCATAGAAGGCCCTTGCCAGATCTTGGAAACGCTCTTTCAGGAGTGGGATTTCAGCTGCGGCGTGCAGATCATCGGTAGGGAATCCGAGGAGTAGATGCAGTGCCCTCCTCAGGGCGCGGTTTTGCAGCCTCTGGAGTTTGTCCAGGTGCTGCTTCGCCGCGTATCCCCAGACAGGGCATGCATATTCCATTACTGGCCGTATCATGGCCTGATAAACATTCACTCCTACAGAGCAGGGAAGGGAGCTGCTTGAGTTGAGAACTGGGTATAGGATGGACATTCTGGCGTAGACCTTCCTGTGGACCTCGTCTCTGTGGATTTTCCATGTAAGACGAGAGTCCAAGGTTACGCAGAGGTACTTGGCGACTCTGCGTCAGGGGAGATGGGTTCTGGGTTCCGTTTAGGTGAAGGTGGAGAGGGGGGGGGGGGGGCGTTGAGGATGTCCGCGCCTTCCGAGCCTCCGGGTGATCAGCATAGACTGCGTCTTTTCAGAGTTGATGGTGATGCGTCAGCGACTGGCCCAAGTTTCTGTGTCATCTAAAACACTTTGTAGCCTATGAATGACCAGGTCCTTGTTCGCACTTCGAGTGTAGAAGGCTGTGTCATCTGCGTATTGTGTGGTGTGCACCAGGTGTGTCCGCAGTGTACAGACTGTACAAAACGGGTCCCAGACCCGATCCCTGTGGCACCCCAGCACGAATAAGCCTTTTGGTGGAGGTGGCAGTTTCTACTTTGACAGAGAAAGTTCTATCCATGCGATAGCTGTTGATCTGCTTAACTATGCTCCCGGGGAACCCTTGTGTGTACAACTTATAGAGTAGACCTCTATGCCATACCGAGTCGAAGGCTTTGGCTACGTCTAGTAGCACTATCCCACAGTAGCCTCTGTGATTGAAGCCCTCTGTGGCTGCTTCAACCACTCTCATGACCTGTTGTGGGAGAGTGGTTCTGCCGGAATCCGAATTGGAAATCCGGCAGAAGTTGCTCTCTGGTAATATGTTCCTGTATGGGTATTAGCAGGAGGAGCTCTTAGATCTTGCTGAGAGTTGGCAAGAGGCTAATCGGCCTGTAGTGCTGCGGGAATAGAGGGTCTTTCCCTGGCCTGTGAATCGCAACCACTTTCACGTGTTTCCAGCAAGCTGGGAACTCGTGGGAACGAGTAGTCTCACTGACGACGTTCGCGAGGTGTGTGATCGCCGAGGGTAGGAGGTTTTTAACTAACTGATTGGTGACACTGTCATGTCCTGGCGCCTTTTCTGCGTGGAGGGATCTAATTACTTTTGCCACGTCTTCGTGGGCGAAAAGTGTGGGTTTGTCCTCTGGGTCCTTCTCAGCATTGAGGAAGACAGCCAGCTGACGACGGACTACCACTTCATTTTCTTCTTCTTGGGGTTCTGCCGCTCGAAACTGCTTCTTGAAGGAGTGGGCAAGGGCGTTGGCCTTTTCAGCATGGCTGTAGACCAGACCCCACTCTCCGTTAAGTGGCGGCATCCTAGCGCGTCTTTTTGTGAATTATTTGGTTGCTTGCTATAGTGTGTGATCGTCTACTTTGAGAACTGTGAGACGGTTTTGCCATTGCTGGTTTCTGTGCTACCTTCAGCTCTCTCTGTAGACGATTGAACAGCCTCCTGGTGGGCTGATTTCTGGTGATCCACTCTTTTGCCACTCTGTTCTTATGTCGAATTTGAGCTAGCAAAGTTCCGGGAGCTGTATTTGAAGGGGCGACCCATCCCTTTGCGGGGCGGTGGCTTCTTCCGCTGCCTGCAAGATGGTACCTGTTAGGTCTTATAGTGCTTGTTCTACTATTTCGGCAGTAGGTGACGGAGCGCGAGCGATATCAGAGGCGACAGTTTCTCGGTATCGCTCCCAGTCTGTACGTTTGTAAGACGTCTGGTACCGTGGGAGTGCTACCCATTCTCCCACATCGACCTCTAGAATCACTGGATTGTGGTCGGACGACATTCTGTTGAATGTTTCGAAGTGGTGGTCGCGCGCTAGTCGTTGCAGTTTGGCGCCTGCTCTGGAGGTTACTCTACAGTTCCAATCTGGGTGTTTGGCATTGAAGTCGCCTGCTATTACGAGTTTGCCTTCAATTTTCCGTAGAATAACTATGTCTCCCTCGTCTATTTCGTCTTGTGGGGGTCGGTAGATTGCAACGATTGTTAGGGGTCCGGTGGCAGTGGTTACTTCCACCGCCACTGCTTCGATTTTATTGGTAGCTGATAAGAATACCTGGTATTGAGGGATCCCTCTTTTTATGTATATGGCCACTCCTCCACCTTGGGTTGGCCTGTCTTTACGGTAGCTAACGTAGTTGGGAACTGTCGCTTTTATTCTCGGTTTTAGGTGGGTTTCCCCCAATCATGCATAAATCGATGGAGAATTCCTTCATGAGTTCTCTGAACTCGACCTCTTGATTAATAATCCCGTCTGCGTTAAAGACGCACATTGTCAGGCCTTCGATATTAGGTAGTCTATCCAGGATCTGGTTTCGAAACTACTGAGGAAGTCACAGAGGGGAGCAACCGCTGTACTGCTGCCTGAAGGGCAACGAGGACCTGAGCGTTCTGCATCTGGGCCTCCCTGAATTCCTTCATCATTTCCATGACAAGGTTCATGGTCTGGACCGTAATGCCTAACAACTGATCCGAGGGGGTGGACTGAGTGTGGGGGTTCTCTAGAGCTTCCTCTGTCTTGGTGGACCTGGTCGTTGTTGTGTCTCTCCCGGTGTTGTTCTTATGACTGTGTTTGGTGTTATGGTGATACGGCTACGTTTTCATGGCTTCTCGAAGGATAAACCACTTCCGCGTATGTTGCCCTTGGTGTGTCTGGTCTTGGTTTTACCCAAGCCTCGTCCGTGTGTGTTGAAGTGTTTTCTTTCTTTGTGTGACTGGATGGGGTGGTGGTGTCTTGTTTGCGTGTGTGTGGGGCGGCTTTGCGCCCTTTGCCTGCTGTGAGTGTCTTGTGGACCTCACAACTTTGGTAACCCACTGTGTGGTTTTTGCCACACAGTTTGCACCTTATTTGCCGGTCCGTGTGCTTTAGTGTACAGGACCGTGTGTCATGGGCCTCGGCGCACTTTCTGCGGGAGGAGAAACCAGAAGAAGACGAAGCAAAACGTGTGGCGTTTCTGCCGTTTGCTGGACCGCCAACAACCAAGATCGCAGGAATATTAAAGAAGCACGAAATAACGACCATCTCTCGCGCACTGAAAAAAGTCAAAGATTTACTTGGCTCAACCAAAGATCAGCTGGGGTCTTACAGTATTGAGTGCGAATGTGGGATGGAGTATATCTGGCAGACACAACGATGTATCTCCCAGCGCCGTACTGAACACATCAGGAATGTGCGACTAGGACAGGCAAACAAGTCTGCGGTAGCAGAACATAGCATTATCGAGGGAGACACCTTCGAAATCGAAAAAACGAAGCAGCTGTGCAGTGCCAACTCTTCCTGGAACTCGATCTTCAAAGAGGCAGTGGAGATACGTCTGCACAACAATTTAGTAAACAGGGATAGCGATTTTCAGCTCAGTGCAGCGTGGAATCCCACAATTGACAAAATGACAAAATATGTGAGGAACGCTCCGATCTGAAGGCAGTGGCGTCCGCAGGCAGATTGGATAGCCACCGAGTCTCGACGCCGGGCCGTGTCCCCCCCCCCCCCCCCCCCCCCCGCCCCCCGCTTCCCAACACCACCGACGCGGTACCCCCTTCCGGAGGAACGTGATTGGCCGTCCTACAGAAGCGGACGACGGCCAGGCAGCTATACAGATATGCAGAACACAGCACCCCGACACTTCGCCACAAGATGATGGGTACGAAACTGATTGAAACGTTGCGACAAGACGACGCCACACTCGGCTGATAACTCGAGAAGAATTCATCGGGATTAGATATTTTGTGTACGATAAAAATACTAAAAGTGCATGACAACGATTCATTCTGACAGTGTATTAATTCTGTAAATATTAGCAGTTCCAGTTTACTGTAATGTATTCACCAATTTTTAAAATCTCCTGACAAATGATCAAGGTAGTAAGTATCATATTCAAATGTTTTATGTGTGTATACTATACTTTCTGACATCTTTCACGCCCACGAGAATCATCTGATTTTTGGGTCTATGGAACGAAAACTGCTACATAATCTTAAAAAAAAAAGCACACCGTCTTCAGGCCACGAGTGGCCTACCGGGACAATCCGACCGCCGTGTCATCCTCAGTGGAGGATGCGGATAGGAGGGGCGTGGGGTCAGCACACCGCTCCCCCGGTCGCTATGATGGTATTCTTGACCGAAGCCGCTACTATTCGGTCGAGTAGCTCCTCAATTGGCATCACGAGACTGAATGCACCCCAAAAAATGTCAACAGCGCATGGCGGCCTGGATGGTCACCCGTCCAATGCCGACCACGCCCGAGAGCGCTTAACTTCGGTGATCTCACGGGAACCGGTGTACCCACTGCGGCAAGGCCGTTGCCAATCTAATCTGAAAGTCAGTAAAAAAATCAACATTTTCTTTGTTATTATTTATGATATAAGTAAAATGCAGATTCAACAAAAAACTAAACGTATCTTTTATCCTACACAGTGCATGCTAAAAGTGTTCCATTACACATTTGTCAACGGAACAAAAAAAGTTTTCCAAAAATAAAATGATGTTGGATTAGGTTCAAAATTCGCAGTCCTGCCTGTCGGAAATTTTGTGTTATTAGGTACACGATCATAGAAGTTTGTGGTTACATGCTGAACTTTTCTGATTAAGTGACAGCTTTTATAGTGAGTGTTAAATGCAAAATTTTTCTTCTAAAAATGTAGCTGTATCCATTAGTGCTTTCCTCAAATTGCAATGGAGTAGTTATGAGGATTTCATTAGGTGCAGTAAGAATACCTAGCTCCTTGAATAAGAGACTGAGATGATTATACACTCCTGGAAATGGAAAAAAGAACACATTGACACCGGTGTGTCAGACCCTCCATACTTGCTCCGGACACTGCGAGAGGGCTGTACAAGCAATGATCACACGCACGGCACAGCGGACACACCAGGAACCGCGGTGTTGGCCGTCGAATGGCGCTAGCTGCGCAGCATTTGTGCACCGCCGCCGTCAGTGTCAGCCAGTTTGCCGTGGTATACGGAGCTCCATCGCAGTCTTTAACACTGGTAGCATGCCGCGACAGCGTGGACGTGAACCGTATGTGCAGTTGATGGACTTTGAGCGAGGGCGTATAGTGGGCATGCGGGAGGCCGGGTGGACGTACCGCCGAATTGCTCAACACGTGGGGCGTGAGGTCTCCACAGTACATCGATGTTGTCGCCAGTGGTCGGCGGAAGGTGCACGTGCCCGTCGACCTGGGACCGGACCGCAGCGACGCACGGATGCACGCCAAGACCGTAGGATCCTACGCAGTGCCGTAGGGGACCGCACCGCCACTTCCCAGCAAATTAGGGACACTGTTGCTCCTGGGATATCGGCGAGGACCATTCGCAACCGTCTCCATGAAGCTGGGCTACGGTCCCGCACACCGTTAGGCCGTCTTCCGCTCACGCCCCAACATCGTGCAGCCCGCCTCCAGTGGTCTCGCGACAGGCGTGAATGGAGGGACGAATGGAGACGTGTCGTCTTCAGCGATGAGAGTCGCTTCTGCCTTGGTGCCAATGATGGTCGTATGCGTGTTTGGCGCCGTGCAGGTGAGCGCCACAATCAGGACTGCATACGACCGAGGCACAGAGGGCCAACACCCGGCATCATGGTGTGGGGAGCGATCTCCTACACTGGCCGTACACCACTGGTGATCGTCGAGGGGACACTGAATAGTGCACGGTACATCCAAACCGTCATCGAACCCATCGTTCTACCATTCCTAGACCGGCAAGGGAACTTGCTGTTCCAACAGGACAATGCACGTCCGCATGTATCCCGTGCCACCCAACGTGCTCTAGAAGGTGTAAGTCAACTACCCTGGCCAGCAAGATCTCCGGATCTGTCCCCCATTGAGCATGTTTGGGACTGGATGAAGCGTCGTCTCACGCGGTCTGCACGTCCAGCACGAACGCTGGTCCAACTGAGGCGCCAGGTGGAAATGGCATGGCAAGCCGTTCCACAGGACTACATCCAGCATCTCTACGATCGTCTCCATGGGAGAATAGCAGCCTGCATTGCTGCGAAAGGTGGATATACACTGTACTAGTGCCGACATTGTGCATGCTCTGTTGCCTGTGTCTATGTGCCTGTGGTTCTGTCAGTGTGATCATGTGATGTATCTGACCCCAGGAATGTGTCAATAAAGTTTCCCCTTCCTGGGACAATGAATTCACGGTGTTCTTATTTCAATTTCCAGGAGTGTATGTGTACCATGCTTGCTGCTAACTTCGAGAGTCAGTACTGTCTTCGAGAGGTGGATTACCCCAGTAACTTAAGACATAAGACACTAATGAGTGTAGATGTGTAAGATACTTTCATATGTTGTGACACTCACTAAGACATTTCTTCTAGTTCAAGTTTTCACCCGTGTGTCCATCCGAAACGTAAAGCATTGTACCCTATTGTCCTACTGCTGTTTATGCGCTATACACTACAGTTTTCTAACTCAGTCGTTTGTGGTGTGGTATTGATGGCAGGCTGTTCTTGGGACGTTAATTCCCTAGTTCGGCTGCTGTTAATCTCCGACTAACGCTGTAGGATGACCCAGGGAGCCCATTACCTGCTCTCGGGTGGCAGCACAGATGTGAAGGGGTTACGATGTGCTTGGTGCACAGTACGGTGAGCGTCTCCTGTGATGGTCGGGCAGTTCAACATCGTGCCACTGTCACATCTGAATGCCCCACAGATCTGGATATTGCAGTGTTCCACCAGTAGGCCGATTGAGACCCATAATGAAGCTCCTTGAAATTCTGTCGAGTGCAGATAACGCTGTCTCACACGATTACTTGGCATTCGTTGTGCTTGACTATGATTAGTCAACATCTGACACTGTTGACGCTCCTTATTTATCCCACCAGGCCGCGTAACAAACCATGAACCCTGGTGGCCGTTCTATTTGTCACAGAGAATTCCCATCTAATCATTTACCTTCCCACTGACAGCGTACGTGTACGATGATACATTGACATCTGACCATGTGTTTTAGGTGTTTCACGTTCAAATCTTTCGCTCCCAGTACATTCACACCGGAGACAATGCGCTCTGATCTGCGTGTTCTACAGGAAACCATTGCATGGAAAATGCTTCTATTACTCGTTGTCTGGTTCTCCTCTAATTGACTAAGGACGTCCTCTTGAAAGTTATGGGATGGTTCCTCTGCAAGGGTACTGCCGAATTCCTTCCCCACCCTTGAAACTTTCCGAGCTTGTGCTCCGTCTCTAGTGACCTCGATATCGAAGGGACGTTAACCCGAATCTTTATTTCTTCCTTCCTTCCTTCCTTCCTTCTTGAAAGATATGGATGCGACGCGACCGCACTGCACCACTGTCAACCCTCCTAGTTGCGAACGTACCAGTCTCTCAGGCCGTTGTTGCAGCCGGATGAAATTGGTATTTGCTGTCATAATTACAATAGGAATTGACGACGGTGCTCACCTCAGTTTTTGTGCGTACCGTGAAGCTTGAGATCTGAAATTGATACGACCTTCAAACTTATTTTATATACAAACGGTACATTTCCGTACATCTGTTCCTTGTCAAAACTTTTAGCTAACAAGGGGTGGCCACGACATTGGGAACACAGATTTACTTAAAGCTCTGAACACCTTCAGTAGGTTATTAAAACAATATAATGTGCAGTACTCTGGCAGTTGCGAAAATATCGCAAGAAAAGGTTTGTGCGTCTGTTACGTGGCGTATGTGTCTGTGCGTAAGTGCCGGCTGTTAGTTCCTTGTGATCAAGTGATTACCGTTCGAGTTACGTAAGACGAACGTGTACGAGACGACGGTTAGATTCCCGTTCAAACTTAATTATTACTCTACTTTTTCATCACTGGTCATATTGTTTAATTTATATGGCATTTGAGAGGTAATACGAGGGTGAGTCAAATGAAAACTTTAAATTTGTAATAACAAATCGAAATTCCGCGCGGTTATCCTGTAAGTTGGTAAGCGTGCTACAAACAGCGTGCAGAATGGCCTATAGATGGCAGCATAGTGCAGATGCACACATACCGTCCCAGTATCAGTATAAAGATGGCCGCCCCACTTGTGACTTGCACCAGGGAAGAACAGCGTTCTGTTATTTGTTTTTTTTCGTAGTGAAGGTGTGAAACCTATTGAAATTCATCGACAAATTAAGGTTCAGCACGGTGATGCATGTTTGTCACAGCAGCAAGTCTACGAATGAAGTAGGAAGTTCGCAAATGGTGTGACTTCAGTGGAAGATGCTCCTCGTCCAGGTCAGGCACAACGACTTGTGACTCCACAGAACATTGCAGCAGTTGAAGTCATAATGGATGAAAACCGCCGAGTGACACTGAATGACATTGCAGCATGTTTACAGATTAGTCATGGGTCAGCACACCACATTGTGCATGATGTGCTCCAGTTTCACAAAGTGTCTGCAAGATGGGTGCCACGGCAGCTGACTCCTGAAATGAGAGAACGACGTGTTGATGTTTGTGAAGAACTTCTTCGGCGCTTTGAACGAGAAGGTGATGGCTTCCTTGCAAGAATCGTTACTGGGGACGAAACCTGGGTTCACTTCCACCAACCAGAAACGAAGAGAGCGAGCAAGGAATGGCGCCATTCCTCATCACCAAAACCAAAGAAGTTCCGAACAGAACCATCAGCAGGGAAGGTTATGCTGACTCTCTTTTGGGACGAAAAAGGCGTCATTTTGGAGCATTACATGCCTGGAGGGGACCACTGTCACCAGTTCATCATACAAAGATGTCCTAAAAAAATCATCTGCGGCCTGCAATCAAATCAAAGAGACGTGGATTGCTTTCAGCAGGTGTCCTTTTGCCACATGACAATGCAAGGCCCCACACTGCCCGTACAACAGTTGCAACAGTCACAGACCTGCACTTTGAGTGTCTTCCTCATCCGCCATACTCACCAGACCTTGCCCCAATTGATTTCCATATGTTCGGACGACTCAAAGACGCAATGGGAAGAAAGAAGTTCCGTTCTGATGAAGAGGTACGCCATGCAGTGCATGATTCGTTGCGCGGACTACCAAAAGAATTTTTTTCTAAAGGAATTTATATGCTATTTGTAAGCGCTGGAGGACTTGCATTGAGCGTGGGGGAGATTATGTCGAAAAGTGATACAACTTTGTACGACTTCTGCACAATAAATAATATTTAAAAAATATTTAAGGTTTTCATTTGACTCACCCTCGTATCATGAAAAAAATTACCTTTATTTACATGAAGTGTTTGCATGATGTTTCAATTTATGTTTTTTCACTTCTGTATAACAATACCGTCCCGCAACGTGTGATGTCGAGAGCACATTCGACGAGTAATTGTACATTACTTTTGTGGTCTGGCACACTGTGACTTACTATATTACTGATTGTGAATTAGCTGATTCGCATCATTTTTGGTCGAGGTTGACTTGGGCTTTCCGAGCTTGTCCCTCGTCCTTGAAAATTCAATAACAAATAGTAAATAGTCAAATAACATATGAAATTCACTACAACTTCATGAAAATGCACATGGTTTTTTTCATTATATTAATTTTTAAATATCATAAATTAAATAATGTGACCAGTGATGAAAAAATTTAAGCGTTCATGGGATACGAACCGTCGCCTCATGCACAAGCCTTTGCGTAGCGAGAACACTAACTACTTTGTTTTTGCATTTTGTTCGTTATTGTTCGTTGTATTTGCTCGTAGCGGACGTCACAGGATTTCCGTTGAAGTTCCTTGTTGATCCTTTCACTCAGTTTTTTTATTAAAGAGGGCAGCCAGCTCTGACAAAACATGCTGATCTATCTTACCGGTGGGATTTTTTTCTTTCTTTCTTTTTCTTAATTTGTGGGAAATTCCTATGGGACCAAACTGCTGAGGTCATTGATCCCTAGGCTAAAACACTACTTAATCTGACTTAAACTAACTTACGCTAAGGAGAACACACACATCCACGCCCGAGGGAGGACTCGATCCTCCGATGGGCCACTACTTGACCACAATGACTTCTTACGGTCAGTTCACACGGGTATATCAGGTACATAATAGACACGTAAAACTTCTCTTGCGACTTTCTTGGAGTTACCAGAGTAGTGCTCCTTATTACTTGCACATTTTGTTGTTTTAATGGTCTACGAAAGGCTTACAAGATTTGAAGTAAATCCGTGATCCCAACGTCGCGCCCTCGCCTTGAATGTCCCCTGTACACCCTCTAGAAGTCTGAAATAGGAATTGTGAAATACCTTGCATATCCTCCTCCCCACCAGTCGTGATAAAACTGACGATCTCTGCTGCAAACTGCCCTTTTTTTACTATTATTATGACAACTCTTACAGGGAAACTGAAACTTCTTATATATTTGCGTTATCCTGCTGATTACGACACCACTCAATTAGTATCTAAATTGTTTATTTATGGATTGATGAGTTCTTTTAATTTTCCTCCTGTCACTAAATAATCTTGATAACAGACACCTCTAATTATTAATAGAACATACCCCGAAAATCCAAACGTTTCCGAGACTAGATTTATAAAAATTATAGAAATGTTAGTAATGGTGATTAATGCTTCTTGTGTCCCACATAGTCTTCCCGCACTTGAGTACAGCGCACAGAATGTTCACACAGTCATGTGAAACTGTTTGAAAAGTAGTCCTTCGGGATGATGTTTAATTCGTGCGTCACATTAGCACCTTCTTCGATCATGGAGAACCATTCTGCACTTTGTCGTTGTGTGGTAGGTTCATATTGATATCATTAAACCTCGTTACCGCCGATCATTTTTTCCAGAAAAGAAATGTCCATGTTTTTCGTTTCAATGAAGTCACGGCAGACGCCCACACGTCCTTGTTTTTTCTCTGGAGGCAAGGCGTGTGGAACAAACTTCGCACACACTTTTTTCTCCAGCCAAACGTTCTGGAGGATGGCTTGAATGTTTGATTTAGAGATGTTGATCCGCTGCGATTTTTGACACAACCACCTTAACACTATACGGCCGCACGTCCAATAGTTCAGATTGCCTATTCACAACTGTTGTTTACAGTAGTTAGTTCATGCTGCCCCCGTAGTTACTGCCCTGGCTTCTCTCATATTTCAGGAATAAAAATCAGCCTGGGATCTTTTTGGACGGATACTGTAAACATATTAGATATCCGCTCCATAGGATTCTCCCCTCTTTCAGTTGCTAGTCATGAGATCATGCTGTCTCACAGAGTTTGTTAATTAATTGTGCTAATTACAATTTACAGGGCCCTTAATAGTCACAAAAACATGTAAAGCTGTTCATAGGAATGTATGATCAGCTACCTAAACAATAAATGTATCTTCTTTGTACTTTTGACAAAATTAGCTGCGTGTTATTTGTTTCTTGTTGATTACATAATTTCAGGACAAGCTTGTTTCGACATATATGCCATTACCAAATGTTCCTGTTGCCATTACATTTATATGTCATTTGTTCTACGTCCATGTAGCAGTACTACAATATTTTATGTTATACTGATGTCTAGATGGAGCTATGTCCATAAATCAGCTTGGAACGTAAGCACTTCTATGTACTATTTTCCTAAGTTGGGTCACGTATTTACTTTCTACAGAAGAATAATAGAAACAATTTCGTGTTTTTTCACAATTGTTAAATGACACATCGTTCCAATGATGCTTTACGTTTTCAAGTAAATAATATCTCAGGTAGTCAGAGATGATTTTTGCCAGAGATATTATGTATTATGTGCAAGTGCTCATCGCTCCATCTAGGCGCAAGTATAAGACAAAATCTCATACCACTGTTGCATAGGCGGAGAATAAAATGTATAAATGTAATGTCAACAGGAAAACTCGCTAATGGCACATACACCTAAACAAGCTTGTCGTGAACTTATGTAATCAAAAAGGAATAAACAATTTGCGTCTAATTTTGTCAAAAGTATAAAGAAGATGTAATATTATGACCTTATGCAAGCTGCAGACACAGCAGAGAAGAAGTTATTTCATAAAACAATAAGTGTATCCTTTTCTGGTGGGTTTCTTGGGTGTATTGCTTTCATATTGCCTGTTAACTGGTGATTAGGATTCATTATCAGAAGAATGCGCCTATCGACTAATTAATATTATGTGCAGATTATTTGAGTGTATGAATCATGAGGAGTGTCATCTCTTGCGACCCCACAGACTGTTAATTGTTCTTCTATTACTTTACAAAGAAGCTGTATATTTAATCTACTTGACTCGCCCATAGCTTCATTAAATTAGGCTAGAAATTTCCTTTCCTTAGATTGTCTTAAATCTCGAACACGTCAATCTGTTCAGCGCCAAAAAAAACCCTGGATTTGCATGCTGTGTTCTTCCTCCTCCCTGTGGCTGTGACCCAGGCAGGAAGTTGGCTCTAGCGCGCCTTACGATACCACGTGACCTACCTGGCGTCCGTGCACAGGCACAGGCAACTCGTCACGTCAGAAGCTGGAAGACCTCCCAGTACCTGAGACGCACACGTTATCATGCTCGTCCTAGGGTATCCGACCTTCCTTGCTCAACATTCAACAGAAACATGACTGAAGCCTGCTGCTGAAACCGGTGGCCGTATGACTAAAAACTGGGGTTGGCCTCTCACGCCATCTTTCGGGAACGATATTTATACTGTATTTTCCAGAGTATTTTTATCAGATCCTCACTTCCATCAGTCATGTGGCAGTCGCTGACTTTTGGTTTATCTCAACATACGAGGCCTGTTCAGAAAGTAAGCTCCGATTGATTGCCAAATTGAAACCACAGTGAACATCAGAAATGTTTTACTTGTAACAATTAGCTACACCTTTCAGTTACTTCTCTACGTAGTCGCCGTTCTGACTTAGACTTTTGTCATAGCGTTGTACCAACTTTTCAATAGCCTCATCATAGAAGGCAGCCGCCAGTGCTTTCCGCCAATTCTCCACGCTGGCCTACACCTCGTTGTTTGTGTTGTGTGTTGTGTGTTGTGTGTTGTGTGTTGTGTGACCAGAGATGAAACTCAGGGGGAGACAATTGCGGACTGTATTGTGGGTAATCTCACATTTCCATTTGAAAACGATGCAGGAGCATCTTCATTGCCCCTGCAGAATGCAGCTGAGAATTGTCTTGAAGAAGAAACAGCACGACAGTTATGCAATGCTAGCTGCATAGCTTCAGGCGAAATTTCTCACCAGGCCCTCGTACTTGGCGGCAGACACTATTTTCTAGACATCTTTACGCACTCACTGCGAGCTCAGAAATGAGAAGAGCGACGTGATGCTAACCCGGGTTATACTAGAGACACTACCCAACACATCTGTGCAAAGCTTTATCGGACTTTCATAGTCGTTTCCATTTCGCGACCGATCGGAGCTTACTTTCTGAACGCCCCTCGTATAAGCATTGGCTCCTATTTTTTCGAATCTCATTTTACTGTACACGCCTTGGCTATTCCTACTGCATTTATAAAATCGAACAGAATCGAATAATGACCGCACGCACACATAAATGTACATAAAATCGAAGTTTGCTATCGGAATTACGAAGCTACGAAAGCCGCACAGCCCAGCGTACGGCAGTTCAGTGCAGTATTTTTCTCTAGATGATTAGAAAAATACTGGGTGTTGTGTGACGTCCTTAGGTTAGTCAGGTTTAAGTAGTTCTAAGTTATAGGGGACTGATGACCATAGATGTTAAGTCCCATAGTGCTCAGAGCCATTTGAACCATTAGAAAAATGCGCGAATCCTTTCCGTTGCCAAGAAACGTCCTTGAGCAGGTGCACACAAGTATAAATAGAATTATGTCGCTCATATCAGTTTCCTGTAGAATTTTGTTACTTTCACGTATTTTGACGTATCTGGAGACCGAATACCTCCGTCGCCTAATGAACAAAATACGAGCCTCCAGAGTATTATACCAGCTTTGTGACTGGAAGTCGTAGGAAAAAGAACAATGCATGTCATACACCAAATGAGTGTCACGATACCATCAGTGTTCTTAACAGACAGGGTGAAGAAAAATTAGCTCACTCAGACCTCGCAGCGCGATTCCTCACATACTAACAATACAAAAATGTCTGCGGCAAAATTTCGTCGTACGCACATTTCCGGCAGAAATGGACGTTAAAGGTTGGCAATCTGACATTGTAATCACATGTACAGTAACTACTTTTGACAGAATATAAAAGTAGTCCTGTGCAGTTGATGCAGTGGATAGAGTTTTAGGTTAGCATCCTGGAGGTCGAGGTTCGAGTCTAGGTCTACAAGTATTTGTTTTTATTTGCCAATTTCATTCTGCCACATATTACCGTAGTATACACCGTTTCTTAAGACACATGTATCCGACATTTACATAGTAGCCTACGTGTTTGGAAATTATTTCCAAAGCACTTTGCTAGCCCTACTGGTGATGTAAGGCCATAACGAAGTGTAATGGAGCTGAACATGGCAAGAGTAATAATTGGTAATAATCGATGGGACCTTTGGGCGAGCACACACAGAAAATACGCTCAAATGGCTCTGAGCACTATGGGACTTAACATCTGAGGTCATCAGTCCCCTAGAGCTTAGAACTAGTTAAACCTAACTAACCTAAGGACATCACATACATCCATGCCCGAGGCAGGATTCGAACCTGCGACCGTAGCGGTCTCGCGGTTCCAGACTGAAGAAGCACCTAGAACCGCTCGGCCACACCGGCCGGCACAGAATATAGGTTTGGAATCTAGTAGATGCAGTGGTATGAAACATTTCGCTTCCATGACGTGCAACAGGTGCTTTAAAAACTGACCAGAGAAAATGATTGTACTTCGATTTCTGTGTTCGTAGTATGTAGTATGTGGAAGAGGCCTGGAGTCACTGGAAGGTTTCAGATAGATTATATAATGGTAAGACAGATATTTAGGAACCAGATTTTAAATTGTAAAACATTTCCAGAGGTAGATCTGGAGTCCGACCACAATTTATTGGTTATGTACTGTACATTAAAACTGAAGAAATTGTAAAAAAGGTAGGAATTTAAGATGGGACTTGGATAAACTGAAAGAACCAGGGGTTGCAGAGAGAGCATTAGGAAACGATTGACAAGAACATGGGAAAGAAATACAATAGAAGAAGAATGGGTAGCTATGTGAGAAAAGAAAATAGTGAAGGCAGCAGAGGATCAAGTAGGTAAAAAGACGAGGGTTAGTAGAAATCCTTGGGCAACAGAAGATATATTGAATTTAACTGATCAAAGGAGAAAATATAAAATGCAGTAAATGAAACAGGCGAGAAGGAACACAGACGTCTCAAAAATGGGATCGACAGGAAGTGCAAAATAGCTAAGCAGGGAGTAGGGACTAGAGGAAAAATGTACGGATGTAGAAGCATACATCACTAGGGGTAAGATAGATACTTCCTAGAGGAAAATTAAAGAGTCATTTGGAGAAAAGAGAACCACCTGTACAAATATCAAGAGCTCAGGTGGAAAACCAGTCCTAAGCAAAGAAGGGAAAGCGGAAAGGTGGAAGGAGTATATAGAGTGTCTATACAAGGGCGATGTACTTGGGGGCAATATTATGGAAATGGGAGAGGACGCAGATGAAGACAGAGCACTGAAGGTCCTAAGTCGAAACAAAGCTCCGGGAGTAGACAACGTTCTGTCAAAACTACTGATAGCCTTGGGAGAGTCAGCCACGACAAAGCTCTTCTATCTGGTGAGCAAGGCGAAATAACCTCAGTCTTCAAGAAGGATATAATAATTCCAATCCCAAAGAAAGCAGGTGTTGACAGGTGTGAAAATTACCGAACTATCAGTTTAATAAGTTACGGTTGAAAAATACTAACACGAATCCTTCACAGGCGAATGGAAATACTCGTAAAAGCCGACCTCGGGGAAGATCAGTTTGGATCCTGCTGAAATGTTGGAACACGCGAGGCAATACTGACTCTACGACTAGTCTTAGAAGATAGGTTAAGGAAAGGCAAACCTACGTTTCTAGCATTTGTAGACTTAGAGAAAGCTTTTGACAATGTTGACTGGAAAACTGTCTTTCAGATTATGAAGGTGGCAAGGGTAAAATACAGGGAGCGAAAGGTCATTAAAATTTGTACATGAACCAAACGGCAGTTATAGAAGTCGAGGGGCACGAAACGGAAGCAGTGATGGAGAAATAGTATCTTTGAAGTTTGCCGACGACATTGGAATTCTGTCAGAGACAGCAAAAGACCTTGGAAGAGCAGTTGAACGGAATGGACAGTGTCTTGAAAGGAGGATATAAGAGGAACATCAACGGAAGTAAAACGAGGATATCGGAATGTCGTGGAATTAAAGCAGGTGATGCTGGGGGAATTAGATCAGGAAATGAGCTGCTTAAAGTAGTAGATGAATTTTGCCATTTGGGAAGCAAAATAATTGATGATGTTGGAAGTAGAGAGGATATAAAACGTACGTAGACTGGCTATGGCAAGGAGCCACGCAGGGTAGCTGCACGGTCTCAGGCGCCTTGCCACGGTTCGCGCGGCTTCCCCCATCGGAGGTTCGAGTCCTCCCTCGGCCACAGGTGTGTGTGTTGTCAGTAGCGTAACTTAGTTTAAGTTGGATTCAGTAGTGTGTAAGCCTAGGGACCAATGACCTCAGCAGTTTGGTCCCATAGGAACTTACCACAAATTTCCAAATTTCCTATGGCAAGGAAAGCATTTCTGAAGAAGAGAAATTTGTAAATTTTGGGTATAGATTTAAGTGTCAGGAAGTCCTTTCTGAAAGTATTTGTGTGGAGTACAGCTATGTACGGAAGTGAAACATGAACGATAAATAGTTTAGACAAGACGAGAATAGAAGCTTTCGAAACGTGGTGCTACAGAAGAATGTTGTAGATTAGGTGGGTAGATCACGTCACTATTGAGGAGAGGAGGAATTTGTGGTACAAATTCACTAGAAGAAGAGATCTGTTGGTAGGACACATTCTGAGGCATCAAGGGATCACCAATTTGGTACTGAAGGGAGACCAAGAGATGAATACACTGAGCAGATTCAGAAGGACGTAGGCTACAGTAGTTACTCGGAGATGAAGAGGCTTGCACAGGAAAGAGTAGCATGAGAGCTGCATTAAGCCAGTCTCTGGACTGAAGACCACAACGATAACGGTATGTAAGTGCAAACGTTTTGTGGAAGACCTACTGTAATTGCTGAATGACGAATAAGACACTAGATACCGTACCACAGAGACTACATTTAGCAAATAAAAACAGATGCAGATGTGCTTCGACCAAAAATCGAACAACTGACCTCCTGCATGCTGACCCTAAACGCTATCCGCTGCACCAATTGCACAGTATTATTTCCATCTACTGGCAGTGGTAGCTACGTACATGTGATTACCGTGTTGCCAGATTGCCAATCTTTAAAGTCCATTTACTGTCGGAAATATGCGCAGGACAAAATTTTGTGACAGACATTTTTATGTTGCTAGTATGAGAGGAATCACGCTGCGAAGTCCGAGTGAGCGAATTTTTCTTCACCCTGTATATAAATGACTTAGTGGATAACGTAGAAATCTTCATGAGGCTGTTCTTGGATGATGTCGTACATAGCGGTGGTTCAGTTGATCTGGCCTTCGAAAACTACTGGCGAGGTTTCATATTCTCTCACTCGCTAGGCTCAAACTGTTAGTCCTACAGAAAAAATGAATACGATCTTTCCGTAGAAAATTTAATTTAGTTAAATTTTATACTGGGATACGTTTTTGCTAGAGGCAGTAATTCTCCAGATATTCAAGGAAAACCTGCAAAAGTGCCCTTCAAACGCAGCCCATTCCCACGCTCAGCTCCAAGTGGTCAGAAATTCTAGTGCACTCCCTCCTACCACTGTACAAAATTTGCGACTGCACTTATTTCCCACATTCGACGGTTTGTGGCATTCATTGCCTGGCCTTATTACGCCGCCAGCTTAGTCGAGCACTTTCAAATTGTAAAACTGTTTGTGTAAATTGTACCGAATTATTTTGTTAACTGTAACAAGCATAAAATGAACATTAGCATCTTTTTACTCGTCAGACCTTCTTACTACGAAACTACTGTGCTCATAAATGTTACGTTTGGATCGAATTGTCAACGTAATTAATCTTAGCGTAACGTTTACAAAATTCCTTTTTCTTTCATTACCCTCACGGGCACGTTTAAATTAATAATGTTGGCGAAATAGCCGACTATGTTTGTGGCGTAATAGTGCAATCAACAGAACCGAAAAAGGTCGAATATGGGAAATAGTTCCTGTAGTCGGAAATTTTTATGCAGTGGTAGAAGGGAGTGCCACGAACAACATAATACAAATGCCGACTGGTGAAGGATGATTGTGGTGTGTAGATGCGTTAGAAGGTCATTTTTGTAAGTTTTTTTTTTGAATAATTCTAAAAACGTGGCCTCCAGCGAAAGCGTATCCTAGTGCGATATTTGACTACAAGAAAGTCCTGTTCATTTCCTCTCTAGGGCTTTTAGTTTGCACGTAGCATGCCAGAGACTATGGAAATCTCTCGTGTGGTTTTTGAAGGTCAGATGTAACGTTGCGGTTTGCATAAAACGTCATCGATAGGGGCAGCTGAATCATCCCGTACAGAGTAGCTGCGAAGGTACAAATCTGTAGGGATATGTGGGAAAACCTGTAGAGGATTGTCACTTTTTGCAGGTATCGATCGCTGTGCCTTCAACTTAAACAAATGCAGCGTATTGCGCATTAATAGGCGAAAAGAGCTATTCGCGTACTGATGCACTATTGTCGAATAATCACTAAAAGCCACATCGATTACATATTTGGGAGTAAGTTTCATACAGATTTCGAATACGAAATAATGTGGGTGAAGTTAAGTTTCAAAGGCGCTTCACATGTGAAAATCGGATGCTTTTGTAGACTACCTGCCTTAGAAATTGCAGTGACAGCATGCTTCCGATAAAACTTGGCGAATATCGCCGGTAAATTTCCTGATCATGCTATTTTAGTAGAAAGAGACTTATTTAGACAACCGAGCAACATCTCTGATCTCCTAGTAACTAAGAGATCCAAACCTAAACAATTAACATAGCTAAGGAAGTACTCCAACTCCAACGGCACAGGCTACAAGAGAGGCGCTGTGCCTCATTGAGAGGTTGATTGTCGTAATTAAGACAGCGAACACTCAAAAAAGTGTCAGGCAACACGTTACTTTCTGCCATATACATCTCGCGAAATTACCAAGACGAGAAAAATCAGATATATTGGTGTTCATATGGGAGTTTAGTGACAGCCTTCCTTCCCACGCACTATTTGGGAACAGAACAAGAAAGGGTGAAATGATCGTGGTAGCCACCACCACACACTGTCAGGTGACTAACGGAGTCTAGATGGCAATGTTAATTTAGAACCGGCCGGTGTGGCCGTGCGGTTCTAGGCGCTTCAGTCTGTAACCGCGTGACCGCTACGGTCGCAGGTTCGAATCCTGCCTCGGGCATGGCTGTGTGTGATATCCTTAGGTTAGTTAGGTTTAAGTAGTTCTAAATTCTAGGGGACTGGTGACCACAGATGTTAAGTCCCATAGTGCTCAGAGCCATTTGAACCATTTTTTTGTTAATTTAGAGATCTGTCATCTTCACACACCATTGCTGGAAATAATACATTTGCCTTAGTTGCCTGTAACTTCGTAATATGTCTCGGTAGCATGCGCAGAGCATTCAACTATTTATACACTTGGTTCTGTTTGTTCTTCTACGAGCATTTAGTGACTTATACTTTCTATAATCAATTTACCCTCTGCAGGGAATGGTGAAATAATAAAATTGATTCTAATTTCACTATCTTCTAATTAACTCTTGGAGCAATGGTATTAAAGACATAGGTTACAAGCAGAGGCTGGTATTGAACTAATTACGCCGTAGTTTTCCCCACATTCTCTGTTTCCTGATACTTTCGATAAACTGAATGCATGATTAATAAAAAAAAAAAAAATCACGTGACGGAAACACCTACAATATACCAATTCCTGCTGAATTAAATACTTTGTTATATCCTAAGAGCACCCCTAACAAACGCAGATATGCTCCTTTTTATGCGCCTCCTCTTCATAAATTATTTTAACGTCAGTGAACTTCGCTGGCATTCAGTATTGCACAACGTGCTACAGTGTCTTCCCTTAAGCATTATTTAAAATGCTCCTTCAGTGTTGGAAACCTGAGCGTAATGAATGTCGAAGGCGTCGTTAACAGGCTAGTTTAATTTCCGCTTCCCAAAGCGATACATTGTGCGAAGGGAAAATAACACAGTTACGGAGTCACTTACTGCCGGATAATTGCGTTCCGGCCAGCAAATGGCAGGGGCACAGTTCCGCAGAAAGGTCTCAGCGTCAAAACTTAAGAACGGAAGCTTCTATACGAAATGAGGAACAAGCAAATTTACCGGCGTTTCGGCTCAGACCACCGTTTTCCTTCTATACGTGGAGCTACAAACAAATACTGACAGTCTGACGGAAAACGAAATGGTAATGATATTAATAATCAGCTTTGAACTCAGTAATAACTATAGATCATTGTCAGTATTCCGAATATATTTCTGTTTTGTCGAGTCTTTATTATTAACAGCTGGAAGCTAAATTTCAACGGCATCAGCAAATTCTAGTTCGGGCAGAAAAAGAAATAACTTGGCAGCCTACAATGATTTTTACACGAATGGGTGAAAAGTTGACTCGTAATAATGTATTCCCCAGTTTCAAACCGCACCACTAAAACGTTTCACTACAAAAAGCTCTAGACTGTTGCTACTGAGTATTTCGATTATTATTGCGGACGATTTCAGCATAAATTAAGTTCCACAAATTTCATTTATTAGTAAAGCAAAACATGTGTTTGCTAATTCACGTTTACATATTAGTTAATTTTACATAAAGTAGTAACCTACTCATAACTTAAATTTAGTTTTCGTTCTCGATTGTGAGCCTTGTTCTATTACTTTCAAATAGTTCCTCTTTAGAGTGAATTCAGCTTCATTCGCCAACTGTACTTGTTTCAACATACGCAGAGTTCCCTGAAGCTATCACATGCTGAACCACATCTCATTAACAAGTGATTTTATATCGTCGAGCAAAATACTCATCTATTGTTTTTAGAGTGCCTCAACCGTAAGTATCCGAGTTAGACTCACCGCGAGGCGACTGCTCTGATGTAGAAAAGGGACTGAAGGCGCTAATCCGAGCAAGTTAACTGTATAAATTAAAGTAGCATGATTCGAGGAAGTACATTTCTTGCCTGCGTAATAACCAGTTTGAACAGTTTCTCCTGAGTCAAAACGATGCAGTTTGGTTGTAGTTCTGGTTCTTAATGTTCTTTGATATTTCGCTACATTTTTTGTCAAAGTTAAAAAGTTTCGTTAAATTGTGGACTAAGTTACTTCAACCGTTTCCGTCCTTGAATTTTGGCGTTGGCCCAACATTCAGTTCAGTTGTTGATGAGCTTAGCATAGTTGGAGAATGATCTTTTGTTATAAGCACGCCTGTATTTCATCCCGTTTTGTTTTGACTGGCAACTCAGTTATCCATTGTGTATCCCCGTTGAGGGTGACACTTCAAGATCCCATCAGGAGTGATCCAGAATTCGACCAAGAAATCATTTTCCTTCAGTCAAACAGAATACTTTGACTATTTATTAAGAAAGTAGATAAAGTTTCGTTTGGGTAATATTTCTGATTTTATCCGAATAAGACGATGATAGAAAGAAATCTTACTATTCCTAATAATATGTGTTATCTAGTTCATGCTCCCATCTAACTCAAGCTTGTTTCCTCTTCTGTACTTTACCTCTTTTTGATTCGGCGCAAGATTTGCCTCAGAATCGTCCTTTGTTTGGCTTCTACTTGTATTTACACACTTTCTGAATTCATTACAAGATATTGCGCTGCTTATAGAGTTTCTGTTCTAATGATTATTCAGTTTTGGATGAGCTTAGCTTGGTTGGAGAATGATCATTTGTTATAAACATTTTGGAACTATGCCATCCCATATTGTTAATTACTGATTTAAAGGCCTCCTTTTCAGACATTTTTTGGCGCCATCTACTCGTATCCATTTCTCCATCTGCTTTATTTTCCTCCCGTTTAGATTTTCCTGTGCGTATTTTAATATTTTTCTTTCTGACACCTCGGATTCAGTAGTGGCTTAATTTAGAGTATAAATTATTTCTTAAGTTATTGAAAGATTCGGCTCTATGTTATAGTGGTGATTACCATAAATTCTGTGACATTTATTGCTGTTGCTAGCACCGCAGTTCCCAGAAGCAGTCTGAAGGGTTCCTGCAGCCATCCCATTGACATACAATGTTTACAAAATTAAATGTTTTCTTAATACCAATATGAGTACCTAAAAACTTCTGCAATGTGCAATTGTATCTCGAATGAAGTAATTAACCACATATTTTTATTTATTCTTACAGTTATCTTTAATATTTGCCTCATTTATCGCACATTACGAGATGTTGCATTATTCAGTTTCCATACATTCGACATCTCTCTCTATGGTGGCTTATGATCGCCTTTTGAAATACCATTGTCTATTCCTAGAATTCAACTATGTAGAGTGCAGGCTTCTGGTGCTGTATTTTTCGAAGTACGTCCTGATTTCTAGCCATGTCAAACTCCTACAACCAACTTCCACCACTGTATAGTCTCTGTAATACAATAGTAATGACGAAAGTTTCCATAACCAAAAAAATTATATGGTCTGTATATGGTTTACCTCCGAGATCGTTTGATCTCGTTTGTAGCCCTTAGTGTAGAAGAGCAATCCAATATTATTGTCAGTTTTTATTGATTATACCTACGTAAAGTAACGCAAGTGGGGGTTTAGACGATCATGCCATATGTTAGTATTCTATTACTACAGATATTATTATTTCCTACCAGAGATACAGCTTGATGGTGCAACGGTGGGTATCTTTATTTACCTCTCATTTGTTCTGTTTATATGACAGATTCTGACCACGACTGTGGCCGAAATGCGTAAAGGTATATCAAGACTGAAAATTACATAGACTACCGATAATGACTGCGTACTTGTACAATAATTTATGCCATTTATAAACGTAGTTTTATTTTATTAAGATACATTCTCGGAAGCTATTTATCTGACTTTTACGCTAGTACCTAGCATCAACAAAAATTCTGCAGCGCATAGATCAAGACAGTGTTATCCATTCTACTCTATAGTTGCAAGATTTCGTCATTACTACTTGACATTTCCTCCCTAGTTCTTCAGCATTAACATTACTCCAGCTGACAATAAAAAATGAATGTCAATGCAGTACAATTTTTATTAGCTTAGGGCATGTCCCATGAATCTGTCTGCCTTAGGGATCTAAGCTGGAAATTTTTTATAGCTAATTTGTTGAGGATAAAGTGGAGATTAGATGTCCATCGCATATATCAAATGTCGTTCCTTATCTCAAAGTACAGTCTTGTATCAGAAGAGAGTGATGACGATAGCTGCACATAAGCTCAAGGGTATAGTTCATTCTGAATATCAGGGATTTGATTTGCTCCTACACTGAAGGATCTGAACACAAAAGTTTTACGTGAGCATCTCAAAATCTCCTACCTATATTGCGCAGAATCCTTTGCCGAAGCTCGACTCAGCTGTTGCCTTGGAGCTTCCCGTAGCAGGTCATGTGTCAAAGGGACATGGGAAAGACAAAGAGGAACCATACCGAGGTCACTGAGACATAGCCTCCCGCAAAGGCCCTAGGCAAAGTGGGAGCGCAAAAACTGAGCACGAAAAAAAAAAAAAAAAAAAAAAAATCTGACAAATACGGCTTAATAACTAACAGAGAATGGTAAGGTAGGTCACCTGTCTCTCTCGTGTTCGTGTCTTCTGCCTACGAGCAGTAGTTTTAGCCTGCTAACGCACGCTGTTGTCACACTGCCATTTCGTTCGAATACTATCATAAAGATACGACTATTAGCAAATCTACCACTAACATGGTTTAAGTGGCAACAGTGCGCATGGTTGACACAACTACCGCCTTCACAGCCCGCTCATGTTCAGCTGTCGATTTCTTACTGCTACTTCGATAAGGTATTTCAGGTTTTCATAGGTCAATGTGCTGGTTCAAAATGGTTCAAATGGCTCTGAGCACTATGGGACTCAACTGCTGAGGTCATAAGTCCCCTAGAACTTAGAACTACTTAAACCTAACTAACCTAAGGACATCACACACATCCATGCCCGAGGCAGGATTCGAACCCGCGACCGTAGCGGTCGCGCGGTTCCGGACTGTAGCGCCTAGAACCGCTTGGCCACTCCGGCCGGCAATGTGCTGGTCCCGAAGTAAATCTGCAGGCTTTCGTGGCCGTTGCTACTGAAGTTAAAATCTCCCGTGTTACTAGGCCGCGTCATATTTCCGAAGGCTTAAATTTTTCCGGATTTCTGCGGACTGATGATTGGAGCTAGACGCGACAGTAGAGGTAGGAAGCAGAAAAGCTTGTTGCATCTAGTTTACTAGTTCCTCCAGGCAGCAGTTTTGTTCTAAAACTCGAACTTCTCCCGTATCAAATGTTCAAATAAATTACGGGAATGAGGACAGGTAACATCCTCGACAACCATCAATACTTCGACAGGTGGCCACCCAGTCATTTTCAAGGCGCAACTGAAACAAGAGATCGCTGTGCACGGATGCTGATGCCAGCAATATTTCTCAGTAATGCTTCATTTTCATTAAAGCTACATACAAAATAATAACATTCGCTACATCTGTAGAAAAAACTACCGTAAGTAATTTTTACAGAAGGGGGAGCGAGGGAGGGGGTAGTCATAATTGACAGATATGTCAATGACACAAGATCACATCGATACATCTGATTCTGTTCATAGAAGTGGGGCGTTTATTTTCGGGGCGTGCGATAATTAGAGGTCTACAGAGAGAAGATGTCACGAAATACGGTGTTAGCCTCAAACTCAAACTGAAACTGAAAGAAGACAGAGCAAAAATTCTAGTGCGTCAAGGACAGGGAAGAAAATTGCCCGTGTACTTTTCGAAGAATTATCTTGACATTCATCTTATCCGATTTACGGAAACCTTGTGAAACCTAAATTTGGATGCCCGGACGGCGATTTAAATATTTTCCCTTCTGCTTGAGTCCAATGTTTCAAACACTGTCATTGTATTCGATGTGGAACTGCATCTGGGTCTAGTGCTTGCTTCTTGTAATCGTGGCGGGAGGAGCGAAAACGTTCACAACACATTTCTCACTTCTGCAGATGGGTCGCAGGAGTTTCTTTTTCCTTTTTTTCCATTGAGGCCACCTAACACAATAATTTCCTTCTTTGCAACGAAGCTGGAACATATGGAGCATTTCATATCGTTTTAATACTTACAAGGGGAGGCCGCCAATTGTGAAATTCAGATTCGATTCATACTGCGCATAATAAAAGCTCATGGCCAGAGGTGTAATGTGGCAAAGCACCAATATGCACTTCTCAGCCGTTGTTGAGAAAATCGACAGTTAAAAGAAACCGTTGCCGTGAAATTCTCTCTACGATTAATAATTTTCTACAGCGTCGTGGTGCAGCGGTAAGCGCTCGGGTTCGTAATCCGAAGGTCGCCGGATCGAATCTCGCGCCATGCAACCCTTTTTTTTGTATTTGTTTTTTGTAATTCATATATAATTCCCGGAAATCAGTTGCAACAATTATGCACATAATAAGTTGTTGAAAGTAGTTTGTCGTGCAAAAACTGGCGACTTCGAACATCATTATGTTTTCCGCAAACAAAGTTGTATTTCACAGATGTTATTAATTGTCTTCATAATGTTAACCACGTATAGTTAACGGAAGACGTAGAAACGGTATTCCGAAACGAATACGTGTAGCGTAAGTCAAACGTTAGAATTAGAATAGAGACCCCACGAACACAAATTTGCTGCGGCATGTATGAAATATAAACTCCGTTACTCGCTCGCTACACTTGAAGGACAGATGTTGAATGGGCCGAAACGAGCCGCCGCATAACAGCGTAGTTGCTTGCTAACTACGAAAGAAGGTAGATGCGGTCCCTAGCGCAACTTATAACATCGTCGAAAATCAGTGCGGACGGGAGAGCTTTGGTACACCCTGTTAAAAAACGGAAAAATGGAGGCGGTACAATTGGAGAGCGATCCGCCTTCACCAGTATGCATAAGCAATTCATTAATAGTATATATATATATATATATATATATATATATATATATATATATATATTATACGGCTATTACAAATGATTGAAGCGATTTCATAAATTCACTGTAGCTCCATTCATTGACATATGGTCACGACACACTACAGATACGTAGAAAAACTCATAAAGTTTTGTTCGGCTGAAGCCGCACTTCAGGTTTCTGCCGCCAGAGCGCTCGAGAGCCCAGCGAGACAAAATGGCGACAGGAGCCGATAAAGCGTATGTCGTGCTTGAAATGCACGCACATCAGTCAGTCATAACAGTGCAACGACACTTCAGGACGAAGTTCAACAAAGATCCACCAACTGCTAACTCCGTTCGGCGATGGTATGCGCTGTTTAAAGCTTCTGGATGCCTCTAAGGGGAAATCAACGGGTCGGCCTGCAGTGAGCGAAGAAACGGTTGAACGCGTGCGGGCAAGTTTCACGCGTAGCCGCGGAAGTCTACGAATAAAGCAAGCAGGGAGCTAAACGTACCACAGCCGACGGTTTGGAAAATCTTACGGAAAAGGCTAAAGCAGAAGCATTTCTTAAACAGGAGATTGGAAAACCGATGGATCGGTCGTGGTGGAGATCATGATCAACAATTCATGTCATGGCCTCCACGCTCTCCCGACTCTCCCGATCTCAAATAATAAAGTTATTGTAGAGCTGTGAAATCGCTTCAGTCATTTGTAATAACCCTGTATATATATATATATATTTGAATTACAAAAAACTAATAATAAAAAAATTGCATGGCGCGAGATTCGATCCGGCGACCTTCGGATTGCGAACCCGAGCGCTTACCGCTGCGCCACGACGCTGTAGAAAACTATTAATCGTAGAGAGTATTTCACCGCAGCGGTTTCTTTTAACTGTCGATTTTCTCGACAACGGCTGAGAAGTGCATCTTGGTGCTTTGCCACATTACACCTCTGGCCATGAGCTTTTCTTATGCGCAGTATGAATCGAATCTGAATTTCACAATTGGCGGCCTCCCCTAGTTAGACGTAGTATGAAAATGGAGCCGGGCAAAATGGCCATTAGGGTCCTAGGGGCTTTAAGATGCTGGCAAGGCGCAGGAAATGCTGTAACTTATTCTCCCAGGGGAGCTTAATCACCCCAAAAGTACTAATCCGTCTGCTGTGTCGCTCGTCAGTGTGATAATAATTTTCGTGGATTTTATTTATTCTGATGTAAGATAAGTGGTTAGTTCGTGTCTTTATTGTACAGAGGGAATATGACTTACACACCGAAGAGCCAAAGGAAATGGTACACCTGCCTAATATCGTGTAGGGCCCCCGCGATCGCGTGGAAGTGCCGCAACACGACTAATGTCTAAGTAATGCTGGAGGGAACTGACACCATGAATCCTGCAGGGTTGTTCATAAATCCGTGAGAGTAAGAGAGGGTGGAGATCTCTTCTGAGCAGCACGTTGCAAGGCAATATGAAAGCAATGTTCATGTGTGGGGAGTTTGGTGGCCAGCGGAAGCGTTTAAACTCAGAAGAGTGTTCCTAGAGCCACTCTGAACCAATTCTGGACGTTGCAGAATGTCGCATTGTCCTGCTGGAACTGCCCAAGTCCGTCGAAATGCACAAAGGACATGAATGGATGCAGATAATCAGACAGGATGCTTCCGTACGTGTCACCTGTCAGAGTCGTATCTAGACGTATCAGGGATCCCGTATCACTCCAACTGCACACGCACTTGCGAGCTCACTTCCCATAGATATTCGGGCTCACATGCGGTTCCTCTTCGTCGAAATGTCTTTGCTCAAACTCGTCCAGGAGTTGAATCAGACGTGTCGCATTATACGCTCTAAATTAGACACTTGTGACCCTTTGGTTAAATTGCCTGGCTGATGGAAAGTTTGCGAAATACAAAGTTAACATAATATATAATAACAGTAATAATAATATCGGGAACTAAATTAACGACCCATAAATGATGTAGGCCGCACAGTTGCGATTTGGTTAGAATAATGTTTATTCAGAAAGCAAACTCATAGCGAAGATGGTCGTATATAGAGTTACAGTTTCACTCGAGCGCATATCCGTTTGACACAATTCGATCATTCGTAATCTCATCACGAAAGACTAATTATCTACGCGAAAAGAGAGTTCTCACTAGGCGCGCGGCTGCTCACCGCTAAGAGACTAAATCCCGCGATACCACACAACACGAAATTTTCTAAGTCGTTTCACTTCCTAGTTGCCTAAAGACTGACTGTCCGCTTTCGCGTCTCAGTTCGAACTGTCCCCTTTGGTGTCTCGAGCCGAAGTGTTCACTTTGTTGTCTCCAGCCGGACCGTCTCTACCAGTCCCCGGCCGCGTTTTCCCGCGCGCTGAACCTCCTCGCCAACCTGACTAGGACAGTTCCCTTTCCTGAAGCCGTCCATCTGATTGGCTACAGCTTATTCTACACTTTAACATATTTTAATAACCGAAGCTTGACCACTTTCGCGCCCTAAATAAAGTAACAATAATATCCATTACATAATAAACGTTAAATTCTTTTACTTAAAATCAATACAATTTCCTTCTTAGTTTTGAATACCACGGCCCGTAGTGTTGTACCAATGTGCTTTCTGATAAATAAATAAAGAACAAAAGTAACTATTATGCACAAAAATTTTCAACAAATATTCTATTAATTAATGATTTAATAAGGTTTCATGCTGCCATCGTTCAATGTGTATTGTGTAGAGGAAATAATGATCTGATGCTTAACTGAAAATACTGATAATTTAAATTTACTATATCTTTTAAACAAATAAAGTTACAGAGTTGATATTTACAACATTTTTCATTTTAATGATGCGCTTCTATATGAAACGTCGATCGTTAAGATGGACTAAAGCGTTCAGATTTTAGAATTCAGGTCTTTGTTATAAAACTTGTGAATTTCACTTTAACAGGAAATCCTAATCTGGTATAGATATGATCAATATTCAAGTTCTGTTGTGATGGTAGATCAAAATAACTGTGACTTGATTCCCTGCACTACTACTGAATTAAATAGTTTTCATAAATTCTTCCCTCTATGGCCGATCTTAGGTCCGCCATATTTAACACTGCTATGACTCCTTGGCCACAAAAACTTCCTGCTGGGTTTGGTTCAAATGGCTCTGAGCACTATGGGACTTAACATCTGTGGTCATCAGTCCCCTAGAACTTAGAACTAATTAAACCTAACTAACCTAAGGACATCACACACATCCATGCCGGAGGCAGGATTCGAACCTGCGACCGTAGCAGTCACGCGGTTCCGGACTGCGCGCCTAGAACCGCTAGACCACCGCGGCCGGCCCTGCTGGGTTTCCCCATGACGTAGGTCCTCATTTGTCTCACTCGCATACTACAGCGCGTAGGCCTCAACAGACGATAGACGCCTGTGAGTTTCCCCATCTCGTGGCCGAGCGGTTCTAGGCGCTTCAGTCTGGAACCGCGCGACCGCTACGGTCGCAGGTTCGAATCCTGCCTCGAGCATGGATGTGTGTGATGTCCTTAGGTTAGTTAGGTTTAAGTAGTTCTAAGTTCTAGGGGACTGATGACCTCAGATGTTAAGTCCCATAGTGCTTAGAGCCATTTGAATCTACACGTCCATCTGCTAGGTACAATTTGAAACGAGACTCGTCCGACCAGGTAACATGTTTCCAGTCATCAATAGTCCAATGTCGTTGTTGACCCAGGCGAGGCGTAAAGCTTTGTGTCGTGCAATCATCAAGGGTACACGAGTGGGTCTTCGTCTCCGAAAGCCCATATGGATGTTGTTTTGTTGAATGGTTCGCACGTTGACACTTGTTGATGGCCCAGTATTGAAATATGCAGCAATTTGCGGAAGGGTTGCACTTTTCTTCACGTTGAACGATTGTCTTCAGTCGTCGTTGGCCCCGTTTGTGCAGGACCATTTTTGCGGCCGCAGTGATACCGGGGATTTGATGTTTTTGCGGGATTTCTGATAATCACGGTACACTAGTTAAATGATCGTACGGAAAAATCCCCCTTTATCGCTGCCTCGTAGATCCTGTGTCCCATCGCTCGTGCGCCGACTAACACAACGTTCAAACTCGCTTAAATCTTGATAACCTGCCGTTGTAGCAGCAGTAACCGATGGAACAACTCCGCCAGACACTTGTCTTATGTAGGTGTTGCCTACCGTAGCATCGTATTCTGCTTGTTTACATATCTTTGTATCTGTATACGCATGCATATACCAGTTTTTCTGGTGCTTCAGTGTAGTTTTTTAATGAAACTATATTGAAAGTATCATATCTTGACTCCATAATCCTACTTTAGTTACTGAAATGTCGGTCATTCTATTAGAAAGTATACAATTGTATAATGGCGTGAATACGGGATAAGTGGCCATATCGGCGGCCTTCTGGCCTCCTTACGCAGGGCGAAAATGTAAAAGCAGCAGCCGATAGATGGGCTCCTCGGTGATACTTACAGCAAGTCCTTATAAGACTGATCTACAAGCTTCAAATATACAAAGAGAAGAAAAATAAAATAGAAAGAGGGAAAAACGGAAAGCAACCTATAAAAGGCAGTATAAAAAAAAAACAAAAAAAAAGTGCATAGAACAGGAAACCCAACCGTAGCAGACCTCTTTTTGGCGTCAGTGTTGAAGACAGGTAGTACATGTACTGCGAAGAAAAATTTTAAAATTCAGGGCCAGCAGACCAATGGTTTTAGCGGCAATTGTGCTGTACGGGGGTTGAAGAACACAGTTTGACTTTTATTTGTGAGAACTGCAAAAATTTAATTTCATTCATGTTGTACATTAAAATATATTTAATTTCTTGTTAAAACAGTTTTTAATCCTTTATATTTGAGTTTATGTAAGGCAAAGCGGCCATTTTAACACTTCGTGAAAATTAATTTGTGTTAAATCCTTAATTCAATCCTAAAGTTATTAAACTATTCGATATTATATTTCAATAGCTGCAGATTACAATCACTCACTTCTACGCATTTCCGGCTATTGTTACTCAGTTTAAAGAAGGGGAATATCTTAGCATGGCTACTTTGTCCGGTTCTCCTCTAGAAAGAGGCTGTGTGAAATGGGGACGAACACGGGATACATGCAGTACATGTTAGGCTACAGTACCCTAACATACACTGACGGGAAAAAAATCGCAACACCAAAAATAATTAATCTAGAGTAATGAAATTACAGGGACACATTTATCTAGGTAACATATTTAAGTGGTAACATCGCAAGATCACAGGTTATTGTAAGCGCGAAATAAGACATTGCAAATGTGAAATGCTGTTGCATTAATAACCGGCATATCTCCATAATCTTGAATGCCAATATGCAATCGTGCATATGATGTTTCGCACAGGTGACAGATGTCAGTTTGTGGGACAGAATTCCATGCCTATTGCACTTGGTCAGTCAATACAGGGACGGTTAATGCCGTTTGTGGATGACGTTCGAGTTAGCTTTCGATGATGTCTCATATGTTCTCCATTGGAGACAGATCTGGTGATCGAGTAGATCAAAGCAACATGTCGACACGCCGTAGAGCGTTTTTGGTTACAACAGCGGTATGTGGGCGAGCGTTAGCCCGTTTGAAAAGGCCGGCCGGGGTGGCCGAGCGGTTCTAGGCGCTACCGTCTGGAACCGGGCGACCGCTACGGTCGCAGGTTCGAAACCGACCTCGGGCATGGATGTGTGTGATGTCCTTAGGTTAGTTAGGTTTAAGTAGTTCTAAGTTCTAGGGGACTGATGACCATAGCTGTTAAGTCCCATAGTGCTCAGAGCCATTTGAGCCCGTTTGAAAATACACCCTGGAATGCTGTTCATGAACAGCAGCACAATAGGTCGAATCACCAGATTAACGTACAAATTGGCAGTCAGGGTTCATGGGATAACCACGAGAACACTCCCGCTGTCATACAAAATCGCACCCCAGGCCATAACTCCAAGTGTAGATCCAGTGTGTCTAACAAGCAGATAAGCTGGCTGCAGGCTCTCAACTGACCCTCTAACCAACACACGGGCATCTCCAGCACCGAGGCAGAACCAGCTTTCATCAGAACACACAATACACGTCCACTTTGCCCCCAATTAGCTCTCACTTGACATCACTGAAGTCGCAAATGGAGGTGATTTGGGGTCAGTGGAATGCACGCTACAGGGCGTGTGGCTCGGAACTGTCCTTGATCGATTTTTAACATTTCGTTGTGTCGTTGTGTCAACTGCTACTCAAATTGCTGCTGCAGGCGTAGCACGATGCGCCAGAGCCACACGACGTACACAATCGCTTTTAGAGTCACGTGCCCGTCTAGCACCTGGGTCTCCTTGCGACCGTACATTCTCGTGACTACGACTGCCAGAAGTCTTACACAGTGGCTAAATTCCTGCCACGTCTTTCTACAATATTGCAGAAGGAACATCCAGCTCCTCGTATCCCTATTACACGACCTTCTTCAAACTCAGCGAGGTGTGGAAATTTGTCGCCATAAAGGCATTCTTGACTGACATCAGTTCACCACATCCAATTTCAAAGGTAACTAATGCTCACGACCGTTACTGCTTGTATTTAAAGCTAGTAGCTCCACTCTTATGCGACTGGAGAGAAATTTGAGTAGACATAATCTTTCAGGTGTAGAAGCACACCTACCAACTTTCGTTTATGTTGCGCAATTCCATCTTGGCGTTGCGACTTTGTCCGTCAGTGTATAATCTACGGAACATTATCGCTAATCCCTAACAATGCAGTTTGGAAGGCTCGGCAAACCTAGGGGCCTAACGCGGCGCCTCGATGTGAGTAACGGAGCAGTTAAGATGCAAAGGCAGCTTCGCGTTACAGAGTTAATTTGCGGTGCACAAGCACAGTAAAAGATGTGTATTTCGAAGTCTTTGTACGGTGAGGGTTGAGTTATATTAACAAATAGTGTTAAAATTTAATTCACGTCTAACTCGCACGACTGAACAGTGGAAGAAACCTCATTCATAGGATAAGTAAATGCATGTTTTGGAACCAGTGCAGATCACCAAACAAGAATGGGAGGAAATCAACTAAAGTCACCGCAGGAGATGTAAGTGTGATAGAAGGCGGTACGCTTAGATATCTAAGGCAAATGCAAAAGTTGGATTTGTTGATAAAACGGTTGTTGAAATGCGTAGTTCATCTGTAATGTAAATCACATATAAGAAACTAGTGCGATAAATTTTAGAGTACTGTTACAGCGTTTGGAGTAGACATCGAACAAATCCAGAGATGCACTGTTGGAACCGCAACAAATCGTCTTAGCTTAGACGAAAGTATAGGACAAGTGGTCGTAGCACTTAAATGGGAATCTTTGGAAGAAAGGCGGCGTCATTCACTAAGAATTTTGTTGGGTAAGTTTGGAAAATACAGTATCTGAGGAATACTTCGCGGCAAGTTTGCTGCAACCATCATATAACTAGTAAGCAGCTCACAGGAAAAAACAAGACATCTCAGCGTACGTACGGTGGTTCAAACTGCTCTGAGCACTATGGGACTTAACTTCTGAGGTCATCAGTCCCCTAGAACTTCGGACTACTTAAACCTAACTAACCTAAGGACATCACACACATCCATGCCTGAGGCAGGATTCGAACCTGCGACCGTAGCGGTAGCGCGGTTCCAGACTGTAGCGCCTAGAACCGCTCTGCCACCCCGCCCGGCCGTACGTACGGTGGAACACAGATTCGTTTTCCCCTTTGTCAATACGCGAATGCACGAAAACCTGTGATATATGTGTATGTAAATGGTACTGCAGTTTTAAATATGGTTCTATGGCGAAACGTCGCATGTCGTTCTGAAAATTCCACAGTATTTCGTCTGTGCAACTGGCGGACATATTCAGGTACGGCCAGCATACTGCTCAGCCTGTGACCGAATCCTCCTGTTCATGACAATCAGAAGAAACTGCGCAGCCCTCAACGCGCTAAATTTCTGTGACAGATATGCAGATCTGCAGCGAGAGAGACAGCTACGCCACCTGTCTAGCGACGAACGCACGCGCTGAGACTGTCAGTCATATTCTGCGCAGCCGTCAGGTGCCCCAGCGCCCTGTGTTGGGAGCCGCCTGCTGGAACACGTGTCCGCGGCTGGCGTGTGCCCGTCCTCGCCGTTGTCAACCAAATATCTACGTCGCCACCGCAGCGTCACCCCTCGTACGACTAACAGTTCTTTTTCGTGTTCACTGTGATTTTAACACGGCCAGCGCTGGATCCCATGCCGTGCTGAGTTGGTATCCTGTGTGCCTGTTAAACAAATTAGCCGCGCTGCGAATTTCCACTGCAATGCTGTCCCAGTCCCAAGATGTCGACGACAGAATTTCTGCGGTTTTTTTTTTATTCAATTCAATTCAATGTCCTGTACTAAAATGGCTAAATGGCTCTGAGCACTATGGGACTCAACATCTTAGGTCATAAGTCCCCTAGAACTTAGAACTACTTAAACCTAACTAACCTAAGGACATCACACACACCCATGCCCGAGGCAGGATTCGAACCTGCGACCGTAGCAGTCCCGCGGTTCCGGACTGCAGCAATGTCCTGTACTAAAGCAATGCTCGGCCACTGCAGATTTCTCTGTCTTGTCCTGTCGTGTGGGTTGTCAATGTTCGACACATCTAACCTCGACGGCGCGACAAGTTTGTCCAATGTATGACATCCCGCAGCTACAGTGATTCTTATAGTCCGCCCCCTGTAGCTAAGTGGATAGCCGGCACGGTAGCTCAGCGTGTTCGGTCAGAGGGTTAGCTGCCCTCTATAATAAAAAAAAAAAAAGAAAAAAAAAAACTGAGTGAATGGATCAATAACGAACTTCAACGGGCGTCAGGTGACGTCCGTCACAAACAATTGAAACGAACAGTAACGAAAAAAAGGAGATTAAGAAAAAAGTGGTCAGCGCGACAGAATGTCAATCTAAAGGGCCCGGGTTCGATTTCCGGCTGGGTCGGAGGTTTTCTCCGCTCAGGGACTGGGTGTTGTGTTGTCCTTAGCATCATCATCATTTCATCCCCATCGACGGGCAAGTCGCCTAAGTGGCGTCAAATCCAAAGACTTGCACCAGGCGAACGGTCTACCCGACGGGAGGCCCTCGTCACACGACATTAATTATTAGTGATTCTTGTAGGCACCAGGCCTTGGTAAACCTAGATCATCTTCAACTAAACCTAAAAGAGCTCAGAGTTTCGTTGCCAGACGAAAAACGCATTCAACTTTATGTTTCTCCAATAATCTTCCAATTTTCGAAGAAACACCGCCGACGTATGGCAAAACGACGATTCCTCTTTGTTCATCACTTTTATCCAGCTCCTCACTTTCTCTTGCACACGCCGCACGTAAGGTACGGCGAATCTCCAGTTCAAAATATTCATTCTCTAAAAATACAGTACGGAGGTGTAGCATAGCTCATCAGTCAAGCTGTCAGAATTCGAGATGGCTCGTTCTCTGTCGACCAGCGTCCTAAGCAGACTGCTTCGTTGTGCAGGATGATAACAGCTGGTGGCCCGTATAAGTTTACGGTATAAAGTGTGACCCAAGCTGCCATCCTCTTTTCTCCTCACCAACATGTCCAGGAACGGTAGTTGACGATCTCCATCGTGAACTTGGTTTGAGTGAAAATAACTTAGGTGTAACAAAAATTAATGTAGCGTCGCAGTGCCTTGGGAACAGACGATGATGTCACCCATAATCACCAAAAGCACGTAGGTTTCATCTCCGGTGACTGGAATGCTCTCTCCTCGAAATCTTCTATAAAAAGCCTGGCAACACTGGGTAACAAGGGACTATCCATTGCGACAGCGTCAGTCTGTACAAAGTATTCGTCACTGAATAAAAAGTAAGTCGAGGTGGGCACGTGCTTAACCAAAGTCAACAGTTCCCCTTCCAGCTTCTCGCCAATGAGCAAACGTGATTCCTGCAATGTCACACGAATGAAAAGTGAGACCACATCGAAACTAACGAGAATATCTGATGGTGCAAGAAGTGAGTTTTCAGTCCGACAGACTAAATCTTCTGAGTTGCGAGTGTGGTCCTCACATTTTCCTATTAAAGGGCTCAATTGTGCTGCTAGATGTTCAGCCAGGTTGAATGCTGGCGCCCCAGTATTGCCAACTATTTGTCGAAGAGGCTCAGTGTCCTTGTGAATCTTAGGCGGTCCATATACTGCAGTCTGGGGAGGGGCGGGGACAGATCCCTGTGTACCGAGTCTCTTGGGGCACAACCTCAGAGACCTCTTGCCTGTTGAGAAGTTCTAAAATTCTCCGTTGTATTTTGTTCGTGGGGTCCTTGTTTAGAATGAGAAGAAAGTAGACGGACTGTAAACGAAAACAAGGTAAAATACCTGGTAATGTCAAATTCTATGGCTGGAGCACCACGTGACCTGTAGGCCCCTAATACATGCTTTAAAGCTGTCAGCTGCTTTCATTGTGTAGGTGTTCTTTTGACCAGCGATAATAATATGAGACACGGTATTAGAAAAAGGATGGAAGCAGGAAAGGGAGCCTATTATGCGAACTTACAGGTATTTGAAGTTCTCTACTTTCAAGAAAAACCAAGTTAACAGTGTACTGTTTCCCTGTACAACCGTTTATTACATACGGGTCAGAAATGTGCACGATTATGGAAGCGGATACGATCAACCTGGGGGCTGATGAACGAAAAATCCTGCGAAAAATTCATGTGAGGCAGAGGGCTGGAGAGTAAGATACAACCATGAAATACAAGAACTTATACAAGGGCAAGACATAATAAAACTTATTAAATCTCCAAGAATATGTTGTTTAAGACACATGGAAAATATGGCAGATTATAGGATTCCGAAACGAATAATGAAAGGCAGATTGTATTCCACCGGAAGGAAGGATCGACCAAACGTTGGATGGCTGACAACGTGTTGGCTGACCTTACCGAGATGAAGATTCGAGGATGGAAGAGAAAATAGAGAACAAAGATGTATGGTGATAGATTATTGAGGAGGCCAATGCCCACCAAGGGCTTTAGTGCCAAAAAGGATGAAGAAGAATTGGCCAGAAAATGGCAGATTTTGATACGAAATACCCTCCATCAGGAACTGTCTAGTGGTCTGCGGAGTATATGTACTCTACGTAGACGTTTACGTAACCTTTCCCATAAACTATTCGTTCTCTAGAACAAATATTTTTCTTTCCTCTTCCCACTGTAACACCATCAATTTTGTATTTAGTGTCTATCAAGCTGGATGGAATTGATGGTTCTGTAGACCGAAAAATACATACAGGTAAGACAAGCGCCACATGCATAAAAAGTGGAAATGTATCTACTCAGATTATAGTGCAACAGAAGGTAGCACAAGATGTCGACCGATTTCCATATCTCGACAGCTTTATCTGTTCAAATGGTTCAAATGGCTTTGAGCACTATGGGACTTAACATCTGAGGTCATCGGTCCCCTAGAACTCAGAACTACTTAAATCTAACTAACCTAAAGACATTACACACACATCCATGCCCGAGCCAGGATTCGAACCTGCGACCGTAGCAGTCGCGCGGTTCCAGACTGAAGCTTTATCTGTAACAACGGGGACTTAGTGCAGACATCAGCCGCAGAAATGGGCAAGCTTCTGCAGTCCTCCACTGAATTCGATCCATTCAGCAACTAGACTAAGTTTGTCCACAAAGCTTCGGTTGTAGTCCATCATCCAAGCGATTGTCACATACGTATGTGAGACCTGGAAAATGTTAATAAAATCAGCACCCGAGTTCAATCTATTTCTCCAGTGCTGCTTGAGGCAAATTCTGAAGAGGAGTTATCGCGACCACGTTGCATATGATGAAATGCTGGTAACAAATTGGTCTACGTAGAGTGCACAAAATCGTTGCTGAACGAAGACTAAAGGTTGTGGAGCATGTTCTACGCATGAAATATCGAAGAATTCCCAAATAAGGTGTGTTGTAGAAGCAAACGGGTGAATATACAAGAAGACGAAGATCTCGTAACACCTGGAACTGAACCTTTTGCAAATGATGTTCAGTGCATGGACATCAACTGGTAGCAAGCTGAAAGTTTGGCAGCTGATCAAGTTCCCTGGAGGAAACTTGCTGTCCGATATCCTGCTTTGTGTTGGAACAACGAATTCTAATTAAAGTGTGACTACTATTCGTTGCAGATATACCTAACTTCATCTTTGGGGCTCCACCAATCCTTTAGTTTCTATTTGATGGTATACTTATCTACTGCATCTTTTTCTGTTAGCCCGCTTAGCTTAAAATTTTCACTTACCTCGTTGTGCCATGTAGATCTCATTTCAGAGTCTTTTCCATCATCCATCTGTCATTCATGTGGGCCATGTAAGTCAATTTGTGTATCTGATATTGTCTGTAACATAATCGTCTCTGGTATAGACATTGTCACTTTTTATAACATTTTATACCTTTTTGCTGGCCCGTCTAAGGCCTTTCTCCAGTCGGTTGCTTGACACCCAGAAATAATGCTCCGAATGAAACCAAACTCATAAGACCTGTGGAACCGTCTACCAAAGCCAATATCAAGTCAAGCTCAGACAGCGGTAACCCGTCAAAGGAAATCTAAACGTGAAAGACAGTGCCAGTGTTGAGATCAAAAGGGTCATACCGTGACATTTCAAGCCATACTGCTACAATACTGAGTATATGTAGCCAGTGCAGAAGGCGACTGACCATCCATTGTGATCACAGCACGGGATGATCGTCATCTTGCCTACTGTGCTGCTTAATCCACAGCTAGGTTCGACGTCTCCATCCACCCTGACGCATTTATCCTTGGCCATAGTTTTCTCCATCCTCTTTCGCCCAAAATCTGGTCTGCACAGTGACTACTGGACAAACTGGCCTGCTGGGACTAGTTGGGAATGTCGCTATTTTTTTCATTCGCTGAACTAAATTCTCAGGCTGCAATAATAGTAAACATAAGTCGGCAATCACGGCCAGAGACAACCTCCCTACCCACGCAGGCATTCCAAGCATCAACAAAGGCGAGCTTCACTCTGGTCAGCCATCCCTCGAAAGCGTAGGAATATTAGTTGGAAACAGCTTTAATGCTGATGGTGCCTGGAGATACACATGGCAGATGCTACAGCGGAACAACTTAAGATGTCGTATATCGACCAAGCAACCTGGCTTTGAATTGGCAAGCAAGATCTGGTCTGTTCCTAACCGAATAACAAACAACACTGGAAGATGCGCCGACTCTTTTTGCACAAGTGAAAGAAAGTAACATCTCCAAGTTGTGACTGTCGCGCTGAAGATCAGATTACATGATACTACGTGTTTCGTTGACCCATTGGCTTACTAATATTTTTCTGCATAGTCGACCCTATATTTACTATTTAAATTTATGAAAATCAGCCTATTGTGTCTTACACACTTTTCTCGAAATTATATAATTTTTTTTGTAGGAAATCTTTATAAATCTATCCTTACTATCTAATGAAGTGTCGAAGAATGAAGATAATACTGCTTTAGAAATTTTTGTTGGTGTGGTACATCCCGAAAAATACATGCATTTGCAACTCCACCAGATGTTTCTCACACTCATACCTTGTGTCACTTTTCTCCTTCCTTACTTTGTACACTACACAGTTTTTGGAGGGTGTTTCTTGATGGAATTGGGAGGGATAACCTGAAAACAATCACAAGTTTGTTTGTGTGGCCATCCTCAGCAGCAAGCATATAAATACTCGTTTTTTCAATACTGGGAGATGAAGAAGCTTGCACAGGATAGAATAGCATGGAGAGCTGCATCAAACCAGTCTCAGGACTGAAGACCACAACAACAACAGTTACTTTATTTATCCCATACGCGTTTCGCCTTCTCCTGTTCTAAGGCATCATCAGTGTGATCTATAACGATACAGTTTTGTTAGTTATAGATTATCAAACAGTGTAAACAGTAGTGAAAAGTAATTACTTACGATTTGCTGATCTGCGCTTCTTCACATCTTGTCTGGAGGTCGCACTACCGCTTTTATCACTGCCATATAATCACATCTTTGTGATAAAAGTGTTAGTGCGACCTCCAGACCAGATGTGAAGAAACGCAGATCAGCAAATCGTAAGTAATTACTTTCTTTTTACAAAAAATCGCGAAGTGAACTGTTTGATAATCTATAACTAACAAAACTGTATCGTTATAGATCACACTGATGATGCCTTAGAACAGGAGAAGGCGAAACGCGTATGGGATAAATAAAATAACTAGCAGCAGGAAAAGGCAGTTTTATTAAAAGAAACAAGTATCTGTAAACAATTGCTTATAACTCGAAAAATATCGAAAAAATCGAGTGTATTATACACCACTAAATAGATCGATTTCTCGGCTTTCCAATGCCACCTGTTAACAGAGAAGAAACACGAGGAAAAACTGCGGCGATATAACAACGGACTTGAAAGATGCTATCGGCTGTGCGCCGGATGTATAAGCTAGTGGGTTACTAACCACATACGCTGCTTTTGTGTGGTGGCATTCGTGGAGTAGCACAGAGCAAGCGCTGATGTTTTCGTAGTTTCTGCTTGCTGTATGCTACTCCACGGCTGAGTACGCTTTCCTTGTATACCACGAATCCCATCATACAAAAGCTGCGTACGTGGTTAGTGAGCCATTGGCTTATAAATGCGGCTCACCGCCGCTCGCAGGTTTGTAGTCCATTATTATATTGCTGGCTATGAGACGGGCGGAGCAGCTATAGCTTCTTCTTTGTGTTTCTTCTTCTCTGTTAATAGATGGCATGACGTGTTATACAGGGTGGTCCACTGATAGTGACCGGGCCAAATATCTCACGAAATAAGCATCAAACGAAAAACTACGAAGAACGAAACTCGTCTAGCTTGAAGGGGCAAACCAGACGGCGCTATGGTTGGCCCGCTAGATGGCGCTGCCATAGGTCAAACGGATATCAACTGCGTTTTTTTAAAACAGGAACCCCCATTTTTATTACATATTCGTGTAGTACGTAAAGAAATATGAATGTTTTAGTTGGACCACTTTTTTCGCCTTGTGATTGATGGCGCTGTAATACTCACAAACGTATATAAGGATGTGGTATCACGTAACATTCCGACAGTGCGGACGGTATTTGCTTCGTGATACATTATCCATGTTAAAATGGAGCGTTTACCAATTGCGGAAAAGGTCGATATCGTGTTGATGTATGGCTATTGTGCTCAAAATGCCCAACGAGCGTGTGCTATGTATGCTGCTCGGTAACCAGGACGACATCACCCAAGTGTGCGGACCGTTCTCCGTATAGTTCCGTTATTTAAGGAAACAGGAAGTGTTCAGCCACATTTGAAACGTCAACCACGACCTGCAACAAATGATGATGTCCCATTAGGTGATTCAGCTGCTGTCGCGGCTAATCCGCACATCAGTAGCAGACAAATTGCGCGAGAATGGGGAATCTCAAAAACGTCGGTGTTGAGAATTCTACATCAACATCGATTGCACTCGTACCATATGTCTGTGCACCAGGAATTACATGGCAACGACTTTGAACGTCGTTGTACAGTTCTGCCACAGGGCATAAGAGAAATTACGTGACGATGACAGATTTTTTGCACGCGTTCTATTTAGCGACGAAGCGTCATTCACGAACAGCGGTAACGTAAATTGGCATAATATGCACTATTAGGCAACGGAAAATCCACAACGCCTGCGACAAGTGGAACATCAGCGACCTCTGCGTGTTAATGTATGGTGCGGCATTATGGGAGGAAGGATAATTGGCCCCCCATTTTATCGATGGCAATCTAAATGGAGCAATGTATGTTGATCTCCTACGTAATGTTCTACTGACGCTACTACAAGATGTTTCACTGCATGACAGAATGGCAATGTACTTCCAACATAATGGATGTCCGGCACAGCCGGCAGGAGTGGCCGAGCGGTTCTAGGCGCTTCAGTCTGGAACCGCGCGACCGCTACGGTCGCAGGTTCGAATCCTGCCTCGGGCATGGATGTGTGTGATGTCCTTAGGTTGGTTAGGTTTAATTAGTTCTAAGTTCTAGGCGACTGATGACCTCAGAAGTTAAGTCGCATAGTGCTCAGAGCCATTTGAACCATTTTTTGATGTCCGGCACATAGCTCGCGTGCAGTTCAAGCGGTACTGAATAGCGTATTTCATGACAGGTGAATTGCTCGTCGAAGTACCATACCATGGCCCGCACGTTCACCGGATCTGACGTCCCCGAATTTCTTTCTGTGGGGAAAGTTGAAGGGTATTTGCCATCGTGATCCACCGACAACGCCTGACAACATGCGTCAGCGCATTGTTAATGCATGTGCGAACATTACGGAAGGCGAACTACTCGCTGTTGAGAGGAATGTCATTAAACGTCTTGCCAAATGCATTGAGGTTGACGGACATCATTTTGAGCATTTATTACATTAATGTGGTATTTACAGGTAATCACGCTGTAACAGTATGCGTTCTCAGAAATGATGGGTTCACAAAGATACATGTATCACATTGGAACAACCGAAATAAAATGTTCAAATGTACCTACGTTCTGCATTTTATTTTAAAAAACCTACCTGTTACCAACTGTTCGTCTAAAATTGCGAGCCATATGTTTGTGACTATTACAGTGCCATCTATCACAAAGCGAAAAAAGTGGTCCAACTAAAACATTCATATTTCTTTACGTATTACACGAATATGTAATAATATAAATGGGGTTCCTATTTTTTAAAAAAAACGCTGTTGATATCCGTTTGACGTATGGCAGCGCCATCTAGTGGGCCCACCATAGCGCCACCTGGTTTCCCCCTTCAAGCTAGACAAGTTTCGTTCTTTATAGTTTTTTCGTTTGACGCTTATTTCGTGAGATATTTGGCCCGGTCACGATCAATGGACCACCACCCTGTGTATATCATTGGAAAACCGAGTAATCGATCTATTTAGTGGTGTATAATACACTCGATTTTTTTCGATATTTTGCGAGTCATAAGCAATAATTTTTAGGTTCTGATATGTTTATCCCTCCCAATTCCATGAAGAAACACCCTCCAAAAATTGTTTAGTGTGAAAAGTAAGGAAGGAGAAAAGTGATACACGTTACGAATGTGAGGAATGTCCGGTGGAGTTGTAAGTGCCTGTATTTTTCCGGATATACCACACCAACAAAAATTTCTAAAACCGGATTATCTTCATTCCTCGACAAAAAATGGCTCTGAGCACTATGGGACTTAACTTCTGAGGTCATCAGTCCCCTAGAATTTAGAACTATTTAAACCTAACTAAGCTAAGGACATCACACACATCCATTCCTGAGGCAGGATTCGAACCTGCGACCGTAGCGGTCGCGCGATTGCTGACTGTAGCTCCTAGAACCGCTTGGCCACCCTGCCCGGCCATTCCTCGACAATTCCATAAATAGTAAGCATAGATTTATAAAGAATTCCTATCAAAATAGTTATATAATTCGGAGAAAAGTGTGTAAGGTACATTATGCTGATCTTCGTAAATTGAAATAAGTAAATATAGGATCGAGTATGGAGAAAAATATTATTTAGTCAGTGGGTTAACGAAACACACCGTATCAGGCTGTCTACGGCACAACTCTCTGGAAGTACCGTGTTGTGTCGCTATAATCGTGCTTCCTATCATTCCACGAGAAGTATCAACCAGAAAAAAAAGACCAAATTAATAGCATCAGAAGCTCATCGCCTGTATAATTACCAGCAAGAAGTTCACGAGGGAAGTCGAGGAAAATTTTCTGTAAGACAACTGAGAAAGCCGCAGCAAACGAGACTACAAACGAGGCATGCTAGAACTCAGCGCCTGCAAATATGGATGGTACCTGAAGAAAGACTTCATCGTGCAAAGTTTTGAGAATTTCGTAAGGTTTTTATGCTCACGGAAGAATTCACCTAGGATAGCTTATTTTGAAACTATATTTCGGTTAGAACACACGAAGAATGGTGGTGGTCTGCACGCTACTGTACTGCTCACATTGCCAGTGGGAGTGGCACTGCAGCGTTTACTGAGCCAATATACAAGCGGTAGCACGTGCATACAGACTGCAGTGCAGCAATCAGTGCTACGTGGACAGAGGGACTTCATATCCGCAGCAGACCCTGACGCCGTGTCCATTCCGTTGGTCCTCTCTGCATCAGAAGGGCTTGATGCGAAGCATCCGTTGTCTCTACACAAGCCTGTACTGCAGGTGTGCGTATTTCATTTGACCCCTACTGCGACGTCATCTCCACGATGAAAAGCCTCGCAGCAGGAAGCTGGAATGCGCCACATTGTTTAGCTTGATGAGTCCGCGTCAGCCATGGTACAGACGATAGTCCGTCCAGAGCCGGTCGCTGCACTTGACAACGCGTCATCACTGACTGAGGAATGTCACGTACGCCCCGAATGCAGGCGCATAGTTTGGTCCGCCGGTGCCTCTTGCGTTTGATCGAGGTACTGAATCGACAGAACATCTGTCATACGGACTGTATAGCACGCTATGCAGTGCGTTCTTGTCAATAGCTTTCTAAGTTCTTTTAGAGTACTTACAGACTATAGAGCACAGCGTGATAATTGTCTTATACAGCTCACCCTATAGAGAAAAATGGGGAACGTCTCCAGTAATTTTAGTATGCATGGACAAACCCAGCTCACAACAAAATTCAAAACTTGAAAGATGTTATGCCATTGCTCTCTTTCTACATAAATGTAAACATAAGCCTCATCAAGTCTCTCGTGGTTTACACGTGATCATTATAACTATTTTATTCTATTGTCAGTCTCATTTTTTTTTTATAACCAACATTCCCGTATAGCTTTATCTACCTCAGCCTTTGCAACTGCACTAATCTGGTGTCGCACCTCTGAATGTGACCACAATTTTCACTTATTCCAATTGATACTGTTAACTCTCGATGCTGTGATCGTGTTATAAGGGTGTAACGTGTAACAGATGAAACTAAACACAAATCATCCAGCTTCGAAGCCTTAAAGCACAGGGAAACAATCTCCAAACATCCAAATAATCCTGCATGGTAAGGAAAATCATAAAACACGTGATATCATAGACAGAGTACAACTACGTAGTCTGAGCTGAGATATTAATGCACCTGTGAACAAAAATGGGACTTTTGCGTTCAGTGTGGCTGTCATCGACAGATTTTGTAAATAGAAAAACTTTAAACTTCTCTCGGGAAGAAGACTTAAGACAAAAATCGGTAAAAGACACGAATTGTGATTGAGCCCACCTGGGTAAAACATATACTACTATTCCTTGAGAGCGCAGTTAAAAATTCATAATTTACTAGTATTAATTGATACTGGAAAATTGACACTGTTTCACCAGAGTGTAATATAAGAGGTGTGAAGTAACGGTCATGTCAACTGCCGAAAACTTGTAGCAAGACTGACGTCAGAGAGCGAGATCACTGTTAATATTCCTAAAAAGTTCTATTGACGAGAAACCGTAATCTTATTCTCGTTAATGTCTATATTTTGCGACGTTTCACATTCATGTAATGAAGCTACTGCAGAGCTCGTCGCAGTAGAAATAGTTCATCCATAATGCAGAAAAAAATGCAACTCGCTTCAAAATGCACTCAAAGGATTGCAGTATCTCTTAATTTTTAAAATGGTTCAAATGGCTCTGAGCACTATGGGACTTAACTTCTGAGGTCATCAGTCCCCTAGAACATAGAACTACTTAAACCTAACTAACCTAAGGACATCACACACATCCATGCCCGAGGCAGGATTCGAACCTGCGACCGTAGCAGTTTCGCGATTTCAGACTGCAGCGCCAGAACCGCGCGGCCACTTCGGCCGGCTCTTAATTTTTAAGAGAATGCAGGAAGCTTCTACACAATTGTGAGATATATAATAAATAAAGAATACCAAGTTTTGATTAGTCATTTTATGCTGAATTAAAGCTGTAAATTCAAAGTTACAGAAGAATTGTTTCATATATAAACCATTTTGCCTTTTCATTACAATTTCACTCCTCTGTTCAAGGGTATAGTCTTTGCAACGCACATTCATTATTGATATGATGTCCACATTTCACAGGTTTTTAGTTAAGTGAAGGAAAATTCATGACAGTGCAATACTGCAGTGCGGGTAGAAAATTAAATGTTTCTCGATTTATACCGCCTATAGTAGGGTGATATACAATCACTGTTGCAGGTAAAACAGTGCATGTTTCGTAACGCTCCAGAATTTTTGTTTCTCACATGAGCTTGTATCTCGAGATTTAGCACCATCTGCGCGTGCCACTACGTGTAATAGGGAACGAAACAACAGAGTTTAAGGTCCCGTCGACTTCGAGGTCAGTAGAAACGGAGCGCAAGATTCGGTTGGGACAAAAATAGCAGAACAAATCGGTCGTGTCCTTTCCAATATAACCACTCCTGGCCTCGTCGTTATTCGATCCGCGCCCGGCGTGCCTTCCCGTGTCCGGACGAGTCAATCGAAGCATACATACGCACGTGGAACTTCTTTTATTAACGAATGCCCGTCATTCTACTTTTTTAGTCTGCGTTTTATTCAGTTATAAACTGCTCGAAGACATTTTGCACCACCAGCATATCTGCGAATTTGTGTGGGCATAGATTATAATGGAGCTGGAGATTAAAGAATAAGTCTAATGGAACAAAAAACAAGCATCTTCATCGTGAAATAAAAACAACACAATAAGGGTAGTTTGTACGAAAGTTCACATCTCTACATATCTGTGAAAGAATGGAATTTGTTTCTAACTGCGTGCGAGAGGAATCGTTAAATCTTTAAGTGATTGTCCCCTGATGATAGGGCACTGATTTTAAGTTAACGGACGTGGCCTATACCTATTTCTTTCGCCTGTCGCTCTAAAGGTTCTCAGTTTTTTCTCCAGCGCAGAAGAAAAGGTAATATCGTTTTCAACGTTTCATTACGCTCTTTGTAATGTGTGTTCAGAAAATATTATTATTGTAAAACACAACTAGCCCTTTATTCTCATGAAGTAATAAGTGCTATCGACAGGGAATCTCAAATTCATTCCTGATTTCTGTGTTTCCAGAAGGCTTTTGATAACGTTCCTCACAAGAGGCTTCTAATCAGATTGCGTGCCTGTGGAGTAGCATCTAAGGCTTACGCCTGGACTTGTGATTTCCTGTCAGAAAGGTTACAGTTCGTAGTAAATGGTTCAAATGGCTCTGAGCACTATGGGACTCAACTGCTGAGGTCATTAGTCCCCTAGAACTTAGAACTAGTTAAACCTAACTAACCTAAGGACATCACAAACATCCATGCCCGAGGCAGGATTCGAACCTGCGACCGTAGCGGTCTTGCGGTTCCAGACTGCAGCGCCTTTAACCGCACGGCCACTTCGGCCGGCTACAGTTCGTAGTAATTGAGGGAAAGTCGTGGAGTAACACAGAAGTGATATTTGCGTTTCCAAGGAAGTGTTACAAGACCTATGCTGTTCCTAATCTGTATAAGTGACTTGAAACACAATGTGAGCAGCTCTTTCAGATTGCTTGCAGATGATACCGTCATTTACCGTCTAGTAAAGTCATCGATGGATCGAAACAAATTGCAAAATGATTCAGAAAAGATATCTGCACGGTGTGAAAACTGACAGCTGACTAAATTATAAAAAGTCTGAGGTCATCCACATAGGTACTAAAAGGAATCCGTCAAATTTCAGTTATACGATAAATCACAAATCTAAAGGCTGTCAGTTCAACTAGTTTCCTATGGGTAACAATCACGAACAACTTAAATTAGAACGATCACACAGATAATGTTGTGGGGAAGGCGAAACAAAGACTGCATTTAATTGGCAGAACACATAGAAGATGCTACAAATCCACTAAATAGACTACGAACACTACGTATGTCCGTCCTCTGTTAGAGTACTGCTATGCGGTATGGAATCCTTACCAGATAGGACTGACGGAGGACATGGAAAAAGTTCGAAGAAGGACAGCTCGTTTTGTACTGTCTCGAAATGGGCGAGAGACTGTCACAACTTTCTCCCCCGAATGCGAAAATATTTTGTTAATGTCCACGTGCATAGAGAGAAGTGATCATAATAAAATAAGACAAATCAGATCGTATGAAGAGATTCAAGTGCTCATTTTTCCCGCACACTGTTCGAGAGTGGAAAGATAGAGAAATAGCTTGAAGGTGGTTCAATGAAACCTCTCTCAGGTTCTGAAGTGCGAATTCCAGTGTAGTCATCTAGATGCAGATGCGTTCGAGTGATGTGGTAAGATACTGAACTCACATGATGGAGGAGAACAGTTCAAATTCCCGTTCGGCCATTCAGATTTAAGTTTTCCGCGGTTTCCCTGAAGCGCTTAAGGGAAATGCTGGGATGGTTCCTTCGAGAGCGATATGGCCGATTTCCTTCCCCATTCTTCCGAAATCGTAGCTTTTGATCCGTCTTTAATAATCTCGTAGTCGACGAAACTTGAAACCATAATGTTCCTCCCTTCCTTTACTCTCGAATTGCCTTAGTACCAGAAATGTATCTGTATATAGCGAACCTTCCTGAGCCGCAGTCAGCTTGCTCCGGATGACAACTTGTGTGGTTGCTTCAGAGTTTAATATACGTCAGCTCTACTTCGTTTGTCAGCATCCTACGAAAGAGTGGGAGGTTCAAGGAAATACGCGACAATATTTTGCCACGTGTCGCTTATTACACCAAGAACACGTTGTCGAATATGAGTCCATAATCCTGTTACTCCGTACCTGATGAAACAACATTCTCAACTGAGTCACTGATAATTAGGAACAGGATTGTGGATTTACGGTGCTTATAGCCTACACTCAGAGAATCGGCCTGGTGCCAATCACAGAGTCGGTGAGAGAGAGAGTAGCCCTCTCTAAGGGGATTTGTTTTAGCTTACAACACTTTTACTACACTATTTGTACGCGATTTTGTTTCTAGATTCCACTGCATATTAAAAACCTTTTGCAGTGATGTTAATGCATCGACCATCCTGAATGCAGGGTGTTGTAAAAAGTGTCGAAAATTTTGAGAGGTGGTAGTAAAAAACTAAACAAGAAAAAGTCTAGTAAACTTGAGTCTGTAAACGCATACTTTCTGAGATATGTGCACTTGTCGAAAGTGGCTGACGACGTTTGCTTGTGAATATGTCCGCCTCTGTGTCAGTAAGGTAAACACCGAGGAATCCCTACCACGGTGATTCGTCGAGAGGGTTCACTACTGTATGTGTCTCTCTGTATCGACGTACTCTAGTGTGCACATCGGTCCGAACGTTGTGTTGTCTACATAAAGTTGCGTTGTTTGCGTTTTGTTGTAGGTACTGTGGTACCAGAATTGCTGATGTGTGTTATTGTGCACTAAATTACTTGCAATCCTGGATCGTAGTGTACTTACTTACAAAAATTGCTTAAGTGATATGATTACTGACTTTATGATATTTGCACTGTCCTGTATAGGAATGGTTCAATACGTTTTCTTTCCTCTTTCACACGTTACTAGTGGAGGCGTACAATTCCACAAGCGATACGGCGGATATCATTTTCTGCTGTAGGTTAGATAACCTGTTCGGCCGACTTGTTTAGCGTTTTCAGGACACAGGCTCTGTAGCACTCCAGAAGGCGAACAGTGGACAGAATCAGTCAGTCCGCACACCTCACATGAAGAAGCATGTGCTATATTCACTGGACAAAAGACCCGGAACCAGGCTGCAGCGATCGTCAGCAGCAAAAGGCGTGAGTCATCCTCTTGTGTGGGCGGCACTACATGAGCAACTGCAGTATCCACACCTTCCTCAGCGAATCCAGGCACTAAGCCCAGAAAGCCACCGTAGTAGACTGGAGGTCTGTCAATGGCTCTTGCAGAAGTGTGCTACAGATCCATTGTTTCCCTCCAAGTTTTTATTTGGCGATGAGGCGGGGTTCATTAAGACATCGCGTTGTCAAACTCCATAACTGGCGTGTATTGGCGGTTGAATACCTCTATGTAGTCGCAGAAACAGAGCATGAACATCGTTTATCCATTAATGCATGGGCAGGCGTTCTTGGCGATAAACTACTGGGGCCATACATCCTTACTACAAACATTAATTGGGGCCCACTATCATCAATTCCTTATTAACATGTTTCCTACCTTGTTGGAGGAGCTGCCATGTCAGCATAAGACTACAATTGTAGTTAATGTACGATGACGCACCAGCACATTTCCTCCGCAGTGTGCGTGGACATCTGACGCAGGTCCGCTGGATTGGTCGAGGAGGCGCCACACCTCGCTAGAGTTCCCCGTTCCCCAGACGTGAATCCTCAAGATTTTTGGTTATGGGGACTCTCGAAATCATTAGTCTATTCCACCCATGTCAACAATGTCCAGACAATTGAGGATCGAGTCTTTAGTCCATGCCAGCACTTACAACACCAACTGATTATATCTGAAAGAGTGCGTGACTGCTTAGGCACAGAGATGCATTGCCATGGACGAACATTACATTGAGCACCTATAATATAAGTGTCATGAATGGACGTCAGGTCGAATCTCTCCTATGAAGAAGTGAACAGGTAGCAGAAACTACGCGTTTCCGGACTAATCTTTACTGGAATTTTTTCTTGTGTCAGTGGGTGCTACCACCTCTCAAAATGTTTGCCTCTCTTTTTTTTAACACCCTGCATGTAAGGGACAATAAAAAAGTTTTCGTTTTAAGGCGTTACTGCAGCGCATATTAGCGCTATTCCATTGCGAATATACACTGAAGAGCCAAAGAAACTGATACGCCTGCCTAATATGGTATAGGGCCCCCGCGAGCACGCACAAGGGCCGCAACACAATGAGGCATGGACTCGACTAAAGTCTTAAGTAGTGCTGGAAGGAACTCACACAATGAATCTTGCAGGGCTGTCCATAAATCCCTAAAAGTACGTGGGGGTGGAGATCTCTTACAAACAGCACGTCGCAAGGCATCCCAGATGTGCTCAATAATGTTCATGTCTGGGGAATTTGGTAACCAGCGGAAGTGTTTAAACTCAGAAGTGTGTTCCTGGAACCACACTGTAGCTATTTTGGACGTGTTGGAGTCGCATTGTCCTGCTGTAATTGCTCAAAAATGGTTCAAATGGCTCTGAGCACTATGCGACTTAACTTCTGAGGTCATCAGTCGCCTAGAACTAATTAAACCTAACTAACCTAAGGACATCACACACATCCATGCCCGAGGCAGGATTCGAACCTGCGACCGTAGCTGTCCCGCGGTTCCGGACTGAGCGCCTAGAACCGCTAGACCACCGCGGCCGGCCGTAATTGCTCAAGTCCACCGGAATGCACAATGGACATCAATGGATGCAGGTGATCAATCAGGATGGTTACGTACATTTCGTCCTACACCATTATAGAGCCTCCACCAGCTTGAACAGTCCCCTGCTGACATGCAGGGTCCATGGATTCATGAGTTTGTCTCCATATCCGTACACGTCCATCCGCTCGATATAATTTGAAACGAGACTAGCCTGACAAGACAACGCTTCTGCAGTCATCAACAGTCCAATGTCTGCGTTGATGGGCCCAGGCGAGGCGTAGAGCCTTGTGTTGTCATCAAGAGTACTCGAGTGGGGCCTTCGGCACCGAAAGCCCATATCGATGATGTCTCGTTGAATGGGTCCCACGCCAGCACCTGTTTATGGCCCAGCACTGAAATCTACTGCAATTTGCGGAAGGGTTGCACTTTCGTCACGTTGAACGATTCTCTTCAGTCGACGTTGGTCCCGTTTTTTGCAGGACCTTCTTTCCGGCGGCAGTGATATCGGGGATTTGATGTTTTACCGGATTCCTAACATTCACGGTAAACTCGTGAATTGGTCGTACTGGAAAATCCCCACTTCATCGGTACCTCGGAGGTGCTGCGTCCCGTCACTCGCGTACTCTCTCCTGGGACAAGCTGGCACACAACTGTTGTAGCTGGTACTTGATACACTGGATACTGGCGCTGGACGAAGTCGACATCCCAGCTGGTTCCCCATATGTTCTATCGGGGACACATCTGAGGGTCTTGCAGACCTTGGCAGTACCTCAACATCGTGCAGACAGTTCACAGACACACGTATCATGTGTCAACAAGCATTGTCGTATTGAAAAATGGCAAGACGATGCCGACACATGACAGAGGTTGTCTATAGAGTATCGTTGTGCCGTTAGAGTTCCCCCCGTCACCTCCAGCCGTGGTCTGACGTCATACCCGATGACTCTCCACACGGTGACGCCAGGAGTAACACCTCTGCGCCTCTTCATATCATTGAAAGAATAGAACATCTGCCCAGGTCGCCGCCATACTCGCCGACGGTGGTCATCTGTTGTCGTGCAGAACCGTGATTCGTTGACGAACGAAATACGACGCCATTCATCGGCAGACCATGCTTCCCAGTCACGGCACCATTCTAAACGCAGTCGGGACAGTAACGATCTAGTCCGCCTGCTGCTAGTCTCCGCCTAATAGTGCGGGATGACACAGAATGTTTCAGGAAGTCCATAACTTGTTTTCGAATGGTGGGCACAGATGTGAAGTGGTTTTGATGTGCTTGGTGCTCAATACGATGATCCTTCTATGAGGTGGTCGGATGCGGTTGAGCGGAACGTTGACGACGAGTGCGAGAGCCTTCACATTCCCTTACTGTCCTACATCTTGCCATTATCACGTCCGAATATATCACATTTCTTGGTATTGCATGATTCGATCAGTCTGTCAAGTGGATAATCGTCAAGAGCCCCCTTTAAAACTGTGTCAGGTGCTGATAACGCTGTCTCATACGACTACATGGCACCTCTCTATTCTTCACACTAACCACTCAACATGTGACGCTGTTCACGTCCTTTATGTTCAACACCAGAGCTGCTAACAACACTAAACACGAGTAACACTAATGCATTCTGGTGTGCGTTCTACTGTCACAGAGAACTGCAACTCTAATCATTTACATAGCCGCCGATGCTGTGTACGTATACGATATTACATTGACATACGACCACATTATCTGGACGCTTCTCTTTTTGTCAGGCAACGTAAAACAAATGTAATGGGATGCGGCCGACTTAAATCAGGGGCTGCCGAGGAAATTGGATAAGGGGATGAGACCCTAAAAGTAGTAAATGAGATTTGCTATTTGTGCAGATAATTAGCTGACGATAGCCGAAACAGAGAGGCAGGCAGACTAGCAATGGCAAATACAAATCTAATTGTTGGAAAGGCTTTCTGAAGCTATTGATCTGTAATGTAGCCTTGTACGAAAGTGATACGTGGTTGGGCCCGCATCTCGTGGTCGTGCGGTAGCGTTCTCGCTTCCCACGCCCGGGTTCCCGGGTTCGATTCCCCGGCGGGGTCAGGGATTTTCTCTGCCTCGTGATGGCTGGGTGTTGTGTGCTGTCCTTAGGTTAGTTAGGTTTAAGTAGTTCTAAGTTCTAGGGGACTTATGACCACAGCAGTTGAGTCCCATAGTGCTCAGAGCCATTTGAACCATTTTGATACGTGGTTGGCAGACAGTTTAGATAAGAGGAAATGTGGTGCAACATGAGAATTCTGAATATCAGATGGGTTAATCGCGTAAGTACTGAAGAGGTGCTGAATCGAATCATAGGGTAAAAAAATGTATCGCTTAACTTGATTAGAAGAAGGGATCGGTTGATAGGGCACATCCTGAGGCTTCGAGCAATAGTCACTTTGGTTACGTAGAGAAGCGTGTGTGAGTGTGGAGAGTATGTAGGCTGTAATAGTTATGCGGGGACCAAAAGACACACACAGGACAGACTATCACGGGGAGCTGCATCAAAGCAGTCATCGCACTGAAGGCCACACCAACAACGCGTTTCTCACGTGCCATTTTAAGAACTCTGTGACTGCACAGTCTCGGACATGGACAGCCCGAAGATCTTGCTCTGATGACATGTGTTTCTATAGCGTGTTTCGCTCATCTAGCGATCGACTATCACGACGATGGCCTGCAGAAGGTCAGACGTGGTATTCGCCTTGGTGGCAAGGGTGTTGTATCTACAACACAAGTGCTATCTCTAATTCAACTGCTCGCAAGTGTAAATGTTCTTTAGGAACTGTCAAGCAGAATACATTCAGAAGTTGCGGCAACCAGTGGTCCACCTTGCAACGGCAAATAATATTTGCTGACCCCACCAGTCATAACGCCAGTAGTATAAATATTACTTACACTATGTGATCAAAAGTATCCAGACACCTGGCTGAAAATGACTTGCAAGTTCGGGGCGCTCTCCATCGGTAATACTGGAATTCAGTATGGTGTTGGCCCACCCTTAGCCTTGATGACAGCTTCCAACCCTCGTAGGCATACGTTCAGTCAGGTGCTGGAAGGATTCTTGGGGAATGGCAGCCCATTCTTCACGGAGTGCTGCACTGAGGAGAGGTATAGGTGTCGGTCAGTGAGACCTGGCACGAAGTCGGCGTTCCAAAACAACCCAAAGGTGTTCTATAGGATTCAAGTCAGGACTCTGTGCAGGGCAATCCATTACAGTAATGTTATTGTCGTGTAACCACTCCGCCACAGGCCGTGCATTATGAACAGGTGCTCGATCGGGTTGAAAGATGCAGTCACCATCCCCGAATTGCTCTTCAACAGGGGGAAGCAAGAAGGTGCATAAAACATCAATGTAGGCCTGTGCTGTGATAGTACCACGCAAAAAAAACCAAGGGGTGCAAGCCCCCTCCATTAAAAACACGACCACACCATAACACCACCGCCTCCGAATTTTACTGTTGGCACCACACACACACACACTGGCAGATGACGTTCATCGGGCATTCGCCATACCCACACCCTGCCATCGGATCGCCACATTGTGTACCGTGATTCGTCACTCCACACAACGTTTTTCCACTGTTCAGTCATCCAATGTTTACGCTCCTCACACCAAGCGAGGCGTCATTTGGCATTTACCGGCGTGATGTGTGGCTTATGAGCAGCCGCTCGACCGTTAAATCCAAGTTTTCTCACCTCCCGCCTAAATGTCTTAGTACTTGCAGTAGATCCTGATGCAGTTTGGAATTCCTGTGTGATGGTCTGGATAGATGTTTGCGTATTACACATTACGACCCTCTTCAACTGTCGGCGGTCTCTACCAGTGAACAGACGAGGTTGACCTGCACGTTTTTGTGCTTTACGTGTCCCTTTATGTTTCCACTCCACTATCACATGGGAAACAGTGGACCTAGGATGTTAAGGAGCGTGGAAATCTCGCGAGCAGACGTATGACACAAGTGGCACCCAATCATCTGGCCACGTTCGAAGTCCGTGAGCTCCACAGAGCACCCCATTCTGTTCTCAGACGATCTCTAAAGACTAGTGAGGTCGCTGATATGGAGTACCTGGCAGTAGGTGGCAGCGCAATGCACCTAATATGAAAAACGTATGTTTTTGGGGGTGTCCGGATACTTTTGATCACATAGTGTACCTACAGTCACAGGAGCAATCACCGTAAATTGGTTAAAGCATGCCTTAATTAAACACATGGGCAGTGTTAGCGAATCTTCTTCCCAAATATGCCTCGTCGCATGTTAGGTACGATTTCACTAGTCGCACAGTTACGTCACTTTGAAAGTAATGGGAAAAAAGATGCCCTAGATAGATGCACGTTGGGCTTCAAGTATCACTTACAGAGTTCTGTGTGGTTGGTTGGTTGGTTGGTTGGTTTGGGGAAGGAGACCAGACAGCGTGGTCATCGGTCTCATCGGATTAGGGAAGGATGGGGAAGGAAGTCGGCCGTGCCCTTTCAGAGGAACCATCCCGGCATTTGCCTGGATTGATTTAGGGAAATCACGGAAAACCTAAATCAGGATTGCCCGACGTGGGATTGAACCGTCGTCCTTCCGAATGCGAGTCAGTTCTGTGTGGATTTTATTCACGAAGAAGGAATCATAGACATGTTTTGTTATTCTCAAAGAAACAAACGAATAAAAGTAATTATACAGGATGATGAAAACGGGACAAGCAGAAGACCTCCAGAGTTTCACTTCTTAGAGTATTCCAATAATTTAGGCTCGGATTTGTGTTTTGGGTCTCCGGACCTTTAGTCCTATCAATCACATGCGAAATTCTGTCAGTTGCTTACCTGCTTAGCTTGTCCTCTCTAAACGAAATCTGTAATAATTGCAAGGAATTGTTTGAAAGGAAGATAGGAAGGAAGTTTCCGAAATGGGGATTAACTTGGATTCCTTAAGGAAGGAATAAGTAGTTGTCAGGGACCTCGTTGCTGCCTTCAGAAATATCATGGAGAATACACAAGACGTGATTTGAACCCTGCTCCTTCTTAATACCAGTCCACTGTTTAATCCAAAGAACCACCTCGCCCTTCCATCACCCAGGCGTATACAACAACTGATGTACATCTATAACACCAAAGTCTCTGTGAGGTTTGCACCGTTAATTCTCGAGAGTCTGACGTTTTTCTTCTACATTTATTTAATCTTTCCTGTGCTCGAGCTCATAGTTCACAGATTTGTAATGATTTCTGCTTGCACTGTTTTATTATTAAATTAAGTGTCAGCAACATTCCTTTAGTTATAATTACATTTATTGTCGTTATTGTGTGTTCATATTTCGGTTTACCCTTAAGTTATGATGAGAAAGGATGAATTTATAGCGTTCTACCATGAACGCTCTTGCATCATCTCGTTGGGAAATCCCAAGAATTTGCAATTATGCAACACCAATACCCACACTTCTGCCTTCTCAGGCCAATCTATGTTGTTCGGAAATGAAGTCGGTACAAAGGTAGCAGTTGTAACGCTTTTTGAAAAATCTCATTTTGATCTTGGAAAATCGACGAGTTTATAGTTGTTTAAGGCCTACGGTACAGTATATTCGTCTATACGGTTTCATTCTTAATTACATTCAGCGATACACAAGATCATCGTCAAGTTCAAGTCCGTTACTTGTTCTACAACATTCATAATGAGGAAGTTCAATCGCACTAGAATGACACTGCCCGGAGGGTTTTCCTTAACCACAGTTTCTAGTCTACCGACTGATCTTTAGATTGTTCCTTAAGTTCGAAAGTAGAAATTACTTAAACTGACAGCAGGAAGAATAAGGTTTGGTTCAAATGGATCTGAGCACTATGGGACTTAACATCTGAGGTCATCAGTCCCCTAGAATTAGAACTACTTAAACCTTACTAACCTAAGGACACCACAAACATCCATGCCCGAGGCAGGATTCGAAACTGCGACCGTAGCAGTAGCGCGGTTCCGGAAAGAAGCGCCTAGAACCGCTCGACCACAACGACCGGCAATAAGGTTTAACGATCCGTCGCCGGCGAGGTCACTGCAGTCGGTGTACCGTCTCGGATTGTGGAAGGTTATCGGTCGCGTCCTTTTCAGAGGAACCATCGCGACACTTGTTTAAAGTGATTTAGGGACTCCGCGACAAATATAAATCTGGATGGCCGGACGCGGATTTGATCCACCGTGCTCCCGAATGTGAGTGTACTGTCAGCCAGTGCACAACTTCGCCAGGTAGCATTGTACAATAGCCTGCATTTTTGAGAACTGGTCTAAAGATGGAAATTATTTTGCAATATTTACATTCCTAGGAGTAATTTTCTAAAGCCTTCTTGGAATTTCTATTTTAGATACCTCTAAAATTTAGATCCTTAAATAATTTTTTGCTGTAACCATTTACAGAAAATGAAAACTCTGACTATCAAATTTTAAAATATTAGTTTTGAAAGATTCTGAATTTTTCCGTGCATGACTTCAATTAAAAAATTACTAATATTGTCCGCGCTATGTAAGATATGGACCGAACAGAGTGATGTTTTAGCTTGTTTCGTTTCAAACCGAACTTCCAGTATTCCCACTTCACCCTTGTATCAAACTAAAGGGCTTAGCAAAACTGCGCACTGTAGCTAACTTATCTCTGAAATTTCCTGCATACGCAAGTTGAAGAATATACGTTCAAGTGAGTATGTGGTGGGTTTCCTTTAAAAAAAATTTAAAATTTAAAATAAAGGATTTTGTATTATACGAGGGGCGTTCAGAAAGTAAGCTCCGATCGGTCGCGAAATGGAAACGACTACGAAAATCCGATAAAGCTTTGCACAGATGTGTTGGGTAGTGTCTCTAGTATAACCCCAGTTAGCATCACGTCGCTCTTCTCATTTCTGAGCTCGCAGTGAGTGCGTAAGGATGTCTAGAAAATAGTGTCTGCCGCCAAGTACGAGGGCCTGGTGAGAAATTTCGCCTGAAGCTATGCAGCTAACATTACATAACTGTCGTGCTGTTTCTTCTTCAAGACAGTTCTCAGCCGCATTCTGCAGGGGCAATGAAGATGCTCCTGCATCGTTTTCAAATGGAAATGTGAGATTACCCACAATACAGTCCGCAATTGTCTCCCCCTGAGTTTCATCTCTGGTCACATGAACCGCTATCTTTGAAGACAACATTTTGACACAGACAACGAGGTGTAGGCCAGCGTGGAGAATTGGCGGAAAGCACTGGCGGCTGCCTTCTATGATGAGGCTATTGAAAAGTTGGTACAACGCTATGACAAAAGTCTAAGTCAGAACGGCGACTACGTAGAGAAGTAGCTGAAAGGTGTAGCTAATTGTTACAAGTAAAACATTTCTGATGTTCACTGTGGTTTCAATTTGGCAATCAGTCGGAGCTTGCTTTCTGAACAGGCCTCGTATTTCTCGGTGTCTCCTTATGCGTGACGTTAAAACGTTTCCGCCATGGTGAGGTACAGGAACACCCGAGAGAGCCTCTTCAAATAACAGCTGTCTACGCTGTCGTAGAGTGATTCTCCGTGCCTGATTAACTGGAGCTCCATTTACGCGGTCCGATTGGCTGGCAACGCAAGCAGCAGCTTAAATGACCGTTGCAGGCCCCCTTCATCAGCTCTCTCTCATCCACCAGGACCAACGGCAATGCGCCATAGGCTTCGGAGTACCAATCAGTGCCAGACTAGAGGCAGAAGCAAATTTCAGTCCACTCGCCTCCAGCGAGACGTTTACTCACTCAGGTATCAGTTTTACCTTACTTATTTAACACCAGAACGTCTCAATTTCGCGCACTTTTGGTGGAAGCCGGGTCCTTCGTGTAATATGCGGTGCAGTCGATTTCTGATCCTAGTCAACCTGAAGCCCGAACTCTCCGCAACAGTACAGTTCATAAATCTTCAACAACCATTCTGCACCAGCAATGTGTCAGCGTTCAGGAGCACTCCGCACCTAATTGTCTTCGACTCTGCCAGTAAGACGCTCCGCTGTGGTGGGAAGACCACCCAAAACAATCACAATATTCTTATTCATTGCAGCATTTTCCCACTTGGAAAGCGTCCATCTCTTCAGGTACGAGAATGCCAAATTTCTCAATATCTTTCGTCATATGGACGGAAGCCAGCGATCTCAATATCTTAACTAACAAAATTCTGCCACCTCTGATTAGAGCATTCACTCTGTCGCCAATAGCTGCAGCGTTGGTCTCAGTAAGAGATAATCTTCTCAGGTCGTAGCCTTACCAGTGAAACCTGTGAAATTCGAGATATGCGAAACCTTTATGAGACATTGTCGCTGGAAACAAGATCAAGGATAAAACTGTCCTTTGCATAACATACTACATGCATTTCCATAGCATGGAAGTGTTTTGCCGTGGCCTCTGATGTTGCTCAAGTACGTGGTGTCATACAAACGTATAGGGCGAAAAGTCATTATGACGATCTTGGGTAGTGGACCAGGAATAGTAGGAGCTAACTGATATAAGGGTTTTTCGAACTTTGACCTTAAAAGTGACATTCAAAGTCACCTCACTGACATATGTCAAAGCCATGCCTCTAAGGCAATTGTGTAACTTAAAAATGGTGGGAAAATAGAAGTGACCTCAAAGCAGCACAAGTCGAGGTCACCACCCATCATCATACAAGTCCACTCACAACAGTAGGACAATTGTATGACATAAAAATGGCGATAAATTGAAAGTAATGGGGGGAAATTAAAAAAACTGGAATGCTGTTGGTTGGGTATATAAGCCCAACCTGCTGGGTTGCCAGATATCGTGTGATGCATGACAGGGAAACTATACGACTTAAAAATGGCTGGAAAATAGAGGTCACTTCAGACTCCTCATATGTGTGTGTGTGTGTGTGTGTGTGTGTGTGTGTGTGTGTGTTTGAAGTTTACAGGCGCTCAGTACCGAGGTTATTTGTTCCCTTACACATAATAAATGAAACGAATGTGGATAAAATGACAGAAGTGTTGTCCCACAGTGACGAGGACACCTATAAAATGACTCTCATTGACTCACTCCCACCTCACTCGCGTTGATCCACACAATCAGAGGCTTTAATACAATAGAGAAGTTTGAAAGGTGCTAGACATGAGTTTAAAACAGAAGTAAAACCACAGAAGAGCTAAAAGAAAGGCACAGGGAAATTTGACTGGCTGACCACTTACAAAAAACATGGGTGAGTCCGTCACCCTGTTAACACATTAAGAACATTGTGAGGTAACGGGCGAGTTGTGGCGCTCTGAAAATATTCTAAGATCAGAGTTGGCGGCCACCGCTCTGGCCGCGACTCGTTAGCAACCGCGTGATGCTGCACAACGGCTGGACCACATGGTCCAGGGACTGCGTGGCTGGGAATTCGATGGTGACGCTGTGTGTCGATGAAGGAGACATGCCGAGAGTGCCAAAGACGGCGGACTTTGTGAAACCTTAATGACAGACGTTTCACAGTTCATATAAAAATTAAGAGTAGCCAGAGGAATCGTGATACCTCAAAAAGAAACATGTACATTACCATTATATGCACGATGATTCTGATGGTGTAATCAGATTTTCAATATCTTTATTAGTTTAAAGTTTAGTAGCTGATAGTAGATTATACAAGTAACACCCAGTAACGAATTTACAAAATCTAAACAGTTCATCTGATTTTGTCGATCGACGTGTCTTTAGAAGGCTATTAGTGTAAACTTAAATTGGTATAAATTACAGGCATGTAACTTGACTAGTACATGAGTTATTAGAGGTCAAAGTGGCCGATTACTATCGATCGCGCCAGGCCATAAGTACTCCACAGTTACACGAAAAATCGGTGGCAACATGCTTATAAATATATTTATACATCTATGTCTTTGTTTATATCCTATATATACTGTTCATGAAAAAATTGGTCAATTATTTACTGTGTTTTAGAAAGCACAGAGACATTAGGCTACTGGCTTACTTCTGTTCTGTTCCTTTGTTTATTTAATTTATTTATGTATTTAATAATGTGTGTTACAGCGTGTTTATGGGCCAGCTGTAGGAATATTTTTTTAATTTCAAGTTATTTAAGTGTAAATCCGGTATTTCTAATGTGTTTCATTATGTTTGTGAGTGTGCGTTGGCTTGGAGACAGGGCAGCAGCTCTGTAGCCAATCACAGCGAACGTTCCAAAAAGCACACGTGGAGAGACTGTATGGAAGTGGGAGAGGAGCATCGTTTCGAGAGAGGACAAGGGAGTTCTGGACAATACGGCACAGGACACGGAGGATCGTGGACAGTACGGGGCGACGGACGCAGAGTCGCGGAAAAGACTTGAAGAGAGGAGCAGTTTGCGCGTGGTCGCGGGATATACAAATATTTCGTATTGCTGACTTGTGCGCTTGTGAGATTTCCGTGGCTTCTGCAGTGAAGACGTAGTATGCATTTAGAAGTGAATATCTCGCGAGTTATGTTGTTGTTCATAACTAATTACGTGAAGTAGGAGTCTATTGTTTCCCTGTTATGCAACTTATATTTTACGTAATTGCAGGACCATCGACACCAATAAGTGTTTTACAGTAATAAAGGACATTCTTAAAGGTACTTCTGCTATGGTACTCATCATTTAAAGTCGTTAAAATAGTACCTGCAGAATTTATTTAATTGCAATCTTTCATTTATAAATGTCCATTACGTTCAAAATTCGCAGTTGCCGAGTGATAGCAACCTTCGCCCACTTGATTCGTGTGTATATTCATATTGTATACTGTAGACTCAGCAGTATTTGACATGTAATGTGGTAACTACATATCCCAGCCCCTAGACAACGAAACCAGCCAAAACTTTTAATGTTTCAACTCTAAGCTGTGGGTACGTAGTTGAGGTGCTCACTTCATTTAATTAGACAGCCTGCAACATCACCCTAAAATTGTCGGAAACAAGTTGGACAGATCACAAGACCTTTGAATTCTAACCACATTCGTTTCATTGTCACTTAAAATAGAGGGCTTATATGCTGGCAAATCTGCCGCTGTCTTCTGATCCGAAAATAAAACACAGTCTAGTAAAATGTGGTGCACAGTGATCTGCATGCCACAAGCACCACACATTGGAGGGTCGTCGCGTCAGAGCAAGAATCCATGCGTCAGAGGACTGTGGCCTATGCGAAGACGAATAAGGAGGACCTCATCCCGTCTTCGTGACTCGAAGGAGGTACGCCACAGTCGCGTAGTTGGCTTTACTAGATGCTGCTTATTTGTTACCTCCAGCCACTCGTCTTCCCATGGACGCATGACTCTGCACATCAACAGCGAGAAGATGAATTAACTGAGGATCACGACACGCCTCCTCGGCTGCTACATCTGCCCTTTCATTCTCCGCCGTACACATGTGCTCACTGGTACCCAGCAGAAAGACTTCTCCTTCCCCAACCACTGTCGTTGCAGGAGGGTGTTCTGGATATTCCCGACTATTTTCTCTGCTGGGTACAAGCGTTGTAGAGAGTGAAAGGAATTCAGAGAATCGAAACAAACAAGAAATTTAGCACTTAAAACACATCTCCTCTGCTCCAGTGCCGGCAACATCGCATATAATTCTGCGCCGAAGATAGTCAAGTTTTGAGGCAATTGAACCTTGAGGAAACGATCAGGGAAAACAACAGCTCAACCAACGAGTCCTCCTGTTTCGACCCATCCATAAAGACAGCTGTAGAGTTATGGTGTTCAGTTAAAATGTGAAAAATAATTTATTAAAAATGTATGCAGGAGTGTAATATTTGCTGTACCACACTAAATTTAAAATGACGCTGGGTCTATGCAGTAACCGTGGTGGCAGATGGTTAAAACCCTGAATTTGGGGTTGTATATGCTCCATACTAGGTGACTGTAGCACATGCTACACGCAGAACCCAAACGGCCTTGTTGCTCATGGGCGATTGGAGAAAAGGTGTTCCAGGGGTAGATGAACAACAGCATGGTATGCAGGTGAAGTTGGAGCTGTGAGGAAGTTACATGCCTATCGCACCATGACGAGCTGCCATCTGCCCTCTGTCTGCTCCCAACGATATGTGGCTAAGGCACTATCAGATATTCAGTGCCTTCTGAGTTCTGGCTTTCAGGTCTCTCAGGTATGTTAACTATGTTACTTCGAGTCAAAAATGAGGCCTAGAAATCTCACTGGGTCTTTAAAATGTAGAATGTTGTCTCTCATATACAAGTCAGGTAAATTAAAAATCGGACGAGAACGATTACACACGTACCTGCAGAACACTGGAAACTTGTTTTGCAGCCCACTCCTCTAACCTCCGCAGTTTAAGCTGCATCTGACGAGTCGCTGTTGCAATACTGGAGGAGGAACATGAAACAGCAAAATCGTCCACAAGCACTTTACGGGAGTCCCTACAGTAGATGTGATACTGTTTATGGCTATGGCAAAGAAGGTAACACTCAAAACACTGCCCCGAGGGACACCACTCTCCTGCTCAAAACGATCTGACAGCACGTCACCAAGTCGGGGCCTAAAAAACCGCTGATACGGAAAAGGTCATATGAAGATGGGGAGGTGGTCACAAAAGCCCCATTGATGCACCTGGGAGAGTGTACTCTGTGTCCAAGTAGTATCGCACACCTTACTGATATCAAAGAATATGATACAGTGACGTTTACATAGGAAAGCCTGCTGAATAGCCACCTCTAGTAGGGTCAGGTTGTCGACAAAGGACCGAAATCTCCATAATCCACACTGAGAGCGGCTAAGGAGTAGCCTGGTCTCTATCGACCTGACCGGAAGACTGTTAACCAATCTCTCTCCAAGGCCTTTCCTACACAGCTCGTTAAGTCGATACTCTTACATGTGCGATCCTTTCCTGGTTTGAGGAGACGTATCAAAATTGCCTCTCTCCTCGATTAGGGAAGTGGCCTGTCTGCCATATCAAATCCAAACATTCGAGGAGGATTTCCTTTGACACTGCTGGCAAATGTCTAAGCATGCACTGCCATGTTTGGTCTTGATCAGGTGCAGTATCATGAGTCTCAGACAGTGTCAACTCCAGGTCCCACATCGATAAAGGGTAATTGTAAGACTCAGAATTGTTGGGTCTGAAGTCCAGCTTGCCTCTCTGTACAGTCGCAAGGTAGCGGCGAAACGCTGGATCCTGGCTGGCATTGGCAGTAGTTTTTGCAAAATGCTCTGCCAGCAACTGCGCTGTATCTCCAGGTGTTGTTTGGAGACACACTTGTTTCAGCACTACTGCTATTGGTAAACGACTGTGGTTACCGGAAATTCTCCTGACGGCTTCCCATATTTTTACAGAACAAGTGGATCGGCTGATTAGTCCAGGGACGCCTGCCATGAGCTTCTCTTGCTCTCCTTAATTACGTGTTGAGCCTTGGCTCTCGCGACACGAAATGCTGCGAGTTTCTCTGCTGTTGGGCGGTACTTAAACTGTCGAAGAGCCACACACCTCTCCCGGGTTGCTGAGAGGCACTTACTGGTCCACCAAGGTACAGGCTGCCTCCTAAGATGACCTGAGGATTTTGGGATAGAGAAGTCAGCGGCATGATGGATCACTAGTATAACGTGGCCCACCCATTCATGAACACTGTCACGGTGTTCAAACACAGCCAGCTGGCTGAATAGCGTCCAGTTAGCCCTGTTGACCATCCATTTTGATGGCCTCTTTTTCAGGGACTGCTCCATCCAGTAAGTGAATGTGGAGTGGGAAGTGGTCACTGGAATAAAGGTCGTCAATGACTTCCCACTGAACGGAGTCTGCAAGGGATGGAGGGCAGAAAGAGAGGTCTATGGGTGAGAATGACTCAGTATCAGCACAGGACTGAATGGGAGTGCCTGTGTTGAGGATTCACAGCTTGTGGGCCGTCATGAGGTTCTCCAAAACCCGATCCAGAGGGCAAGAAGAGGTTGAGCACCACAAGATGTGATGGGCGCTGAAGTCTCCTAGTAGCAGAAATGGTCAGAAGAGTTGTTTCATAAGATAGGTGAAAGATTCAGAGTATTGCATCTTTCAGAGGTAGAGACAGTGAGCAAACAGTGATCCTCTCATACACATGAATTTCAACAGCAACTGCTTGCAGGTCAGGTGCCAGGGGGAGAGCAGAGGAAAGGTGCACATTATTGAAAAACACAGCAACCCCTCCCTTAGTTCTGTCCCCAGTCAGGTCATCCTTTCGGTGAGCAGTATAGCCCTGTAGCACAGGGGCGTCAGTGGCTTTAAAATGTATTTGTTGTAAACATACACACAGGGGGCGTTCCTGTGACAGTAGTTTCAGTTCTTCCACATGTGTCTTGAACCCATTAACGTTCCAATGTGATATGGGAGCCATCTGTCACGGGTGTTGCACTTTCACCCTGTCTTCTTACCAGGAAAGGGAACCCATAATGGGTGGAGGCTCAGTCCTGGGGCGACATGATTGCTCCAGAAGTCCATTAGCTCTACAGAAGAATTATGAGAGACGTCAGATAGGATGCCGTAGACTTTGTCAGACTCTACTTTCCGACTACGTCGATCATGGACGCTTGATCTTTCATTTTTTACCCTGGGTAGGCTTTGGAGCCAGTTGTAGTGGAAATGCTGGACGTTGGACCAGACTGAACCTTTGGGGGGGAGGGGGGGGGGGGTGCAGAGAGCTCTGCAGTATCAGCTACCACGGCCTTGTCTAATGTTCTCCTGAGGAAGTGTAGGCTTTGAAATAACTGCAGCAGCAAAAGTACGCTGGCAAACGTATGTATTGATGCTGACACTGGCAGCCTCCGTTTGCATAGAACCCTCGGTCTCCTGAACTGGCTGTTCAAGGACAGACGCAAAGGGGGTAGCAAACTTGAAGGGCTACGTGGCCTTATAGATCTATTTGGCCTCACCGTATATTATATCCGTGGTTGTTTCGATCTCCTATATCTTCCTTTCTCCAAGGAAGACACGGTAGTCCCTACTCCAGGCGGGGTGATCTTCAGAGCAATTTACACACTTTGGAGGAGATAAACAACAAAGCCTTCATGGGCGGTCTTAGTACATTTTCCACAAGTGGCTTCTCTCTCACAACCTAAGACGGTGTGCCCAAAGTGCTTGCATGTAAAACAGGGCACCGGATTGGGAAAATAAGGCCACACGCTGAGGCGAAGGAGACCGCATACTCCAACAGTAAATCTCCCCATCATGCACAGCACCTGTCTTGTAGCATCTACCACAATAGCTTGTTGCTGACCGCTCCCGTAACATTCTACCGCCGACTAAATTATCCTATGACAAAGCTCTTGGATGCTCTATTAATCCAAACCGGTAAGAAACTCAAGCTGACGAGCAAACACTCTGAAACGAAGTCTTTAATTTTTGTTTTTGTTAAACACTGACCAACAGAATTTTCCCTGACAAAAACTACTCAAACTTAACCTATTCATTTATTACTCACAATATACAAGCCCAACGCAATCTGGCTGCTATACATTGAGAATATGACTTCCCATAATTAACACAAAAGAAATTTATGAAATTAAAGAAATATGAAACTATCTCCAACTCTATTAATTGCCTAAACTCATTTCAGTCACGAATAGTGGGATCCCCATTCTTTTTCATAAGTCACTTACCTCACAAGAAATCTTCATAACACGAACAAAAGCAATTACAGCAAGTAGAAACAACAGCCAGATAAATAAAAAGATTCTAACTACTATAGACTAACTACTAGGAGGCATATGGTTAGCAAAAGAAGATTTTGTTGTCGAGGAAACAATGTATTTAGAAAATATTACCTTATACATGTGATATCCAGTTCCAAAAATTATATAGTTGTCAATAATTCCACTACCCAAACATTATCAACCATACATCCTTATCATACCTTTCGTTGCATCTTTTCTTATAAGAAATTTCATCTCACTTTACACTGTGTGTCCTACGAACACAGAGTTTCCACAAAGAAAGACATGTCCATACACTTCTCTATCCAGTCGCTATCTGCTAGTCCGTCCAACCACAGAATCTCTAGCCGATGGCGCAGAGCGCTGTCAGCGATATAACACAGTCTACAGCGCTGCCAACATACAAACAGGCTACTTACAACTCGTAAATAAATAGTTGTCGATAGATGTTTTGTAAGCTGTTCATTTCGCTAATGATTAATCCTATTTTCCTAAGATTCTGCCAACGAACCTTAACATGTAATGCGATTCTCCTACTAGTTGTATTATGTAAAAATTCTACGTTAAGGTATTATATACTTATTACCGATTCCAATATCTTATCTTCATATAAACGATGTGTTACATTTATTTACAACCAGAGACTGCATCAATTCCCGATCCTATGCGATTCTTATTCGTGCACTGAGCTACAGCTCATTGGCGTTGTGACCCTCTAATGGGGTCGTCTACATCTACGTCCAAACACATATTGTACAAGTCGCTGTGCAGAGCCTGGTGGAGAATACAGTGTAGCAGTATTATCGAATTTCTTTCGTATCCCAGCCACATATATTGATCCATTAAATGCAAAATTATAGTAGATATGCCTCATTACATGCCATAATCCCTCTTACGATCGCTATGGAGATATACGACGGTGGCGTAATGGACTGCATTTTCTCTGAATAGTGTTTTGCGAGAAATATATCTTCTTTTTCCGAGCTTTTCCCGTTACATATTTGTGGGCTACGGTGTCATTTATATTATATCCTTGCACAGTGCACTGCAATACCTACAACAAAGCTCCATATATCTGCAGCTTTTTTTGATGATTGTGATTCCTTTGTCAAGTGGTATCCTCACGAAATACATAGGGCTCACGTTGGGTGTATATATATACAGTGGTCAAAATAAATGTTGTATATTGCTTTACTGTTAATACTGGACACAACAGGAAACAAAATTCATTTAGTTTTGTCAGTTACAGTAATAACAAAACAAAGACAAAGAATATAAACACATACGATTCGATGAACACAAACAAAAGATTAAAAACAGAATATTAGAAGAGATCGTTCTCTTTTTAATTTCCTTTTTTGTATTGTTAACGTACTTGTGATTGTATAAGAACATAGTACATATGTAATTCTTTATGTCAGCTGCTGAACCAAAAGAGACGGAAGTCTAGATACAATAGCAGGAGTTTACAGGGAGTGCTGTGTTAGAAACTAATGAATCATAAGCCAATATACAATGCGCAAAACAAACTTACCACTCTTTCGTTATCTAATAGCCAGCCAGTAAGCGCCTGTTGAAACTCCTAAAGTTGTAAAATAAGGCAAACGTAATTGACGTTCTATATCTTTATTCTTCTTGTAAACATATTTATTTCTCAACATAGTCACCTTGGTGACGACATTATTTCTTCTAATTAGAGACCAGTTTACTGATGGCGTCACTGTAGAATGTTTCACTCTATTGACGGAGCCACAACCTCACCTCTGCTAGCACCACTTCATCACTATCAAACTGAAGTCGTTAAAGGTGTTCTTTAAGTTTTGGAAACATATGTAAATCAGATGGGGCCAAACTGGGCTCGTATGGTCGATGATAGTAATAAACCCAGGCGTCGGACTGTTGCAGATGCCGCATCGCTCGTGAGTGGTCTGGCATTGTCATGCTGAAGGAAAGGGTGCTGATGTGTGGACGAACTCTTTGAATCCGTGAATAAGTTTGTTGAGGGAATATAGCACACTGCTTCTGAAACGCCGTCGTAGTTACATTGGACACCGTCCCGTTACACGTTACAATTCGGAGCACTCTAGCGGCAGAGGGCTGAAAATACATCGAAGCGCCAAAGAAACTGGTATAGGCATGCGTATTCAAATACAGAGATATGTAAACAGGAAGAAAAGGCGCTGCGGTCGGCAGTGCCTATATAAGACAAGTGTCTGGCGAATTTGTTAGATCGGTTACTGCTGCTACAATGACAGGTTAACAAGATTTAAATGAGTGAACGTGGTGTTATAGTCGGGTATGAGCGATGGGACACAGCATCTCCGAGGTAGCGATGAAGTGGGGATTTTCCCGTACGACCACTTCACGGGTGTACCGTGAATATCAGGAATCCGGTATAACATCTAATCTCCGACATCGCTGCGGCCGGAAAAAAGGTCCTGCAAGAAATGGACCAACGACGACTGAAGACAATCGTTCAACATGACATTAGTGCAACCCTTCGGCTAATAGCTGCAGATTTTCATGCTGTGTCACGTGCGAAACATTCAATGAAACATCATCGATATGGGCTTTCGGAGCCGAAGGCCCCGTCGTGTACCCTTGATGACTGCACGTCACAAAGCTTTACGCTTCGCCTGGGCCCGTCAAAACTGATACTGGACTGTTGACGACTTGAAACATGTTGCCTGGCCGGACGAGTCTCGTTTCAAATGGTATCCAGCGGATGGACGTGTACGGGTATGCAGACAACCTCATGAATCCACTGACCCTGCATGTCAGCAGGGGACTGTTAAAGCTCGTGGAGGCTCTGTAATGGTGTGGAGCGTGTGCAGTTGGAGTGATATGGGACCCCTGATACGTTTAGATACGACTCTGACGGGTGACACGTACGTAAGGATCCTGTCTGATAACCTGCATCCATTCTTGTCCACTGTGCTTTCCGACGGATTTGGGCAACTCCAGCAGGACAATGTCACACCCCACACGTTCAGAATTGCTACACAGTGGCTTGAGGAACATTCTTCTGAGTTTAAACACCTCTGCTGGCCATTAGAGTACCCAGACGTGAACGTTATTGAGCTTATCTTGGATGACGTCCAACGTTCTGTTCAGGAGAGGTCTGTACCCCCTTGTACTCTTACGGATTTATGAACGGCCCTGTAGGATTCATGGTGTCAGTTCCCTCCAGCATTACTTCAAACATTATTGGAGTACATGTCAAGTCGTGTTACGGCACTTCTGCTCGCTTGCGGGGGCCCTACACGATATTAGGCAGGTGTGCCATTTTCTTTGGCTCTTCATTGTATGTATACATGAGAAATGAAGATCTAATGTGAAATGTCTGCGTAAGCAGAAAAAACGAACGATCGAAGTCCGAAAACAATTTATTGGACTGTTCGATTAACCCAAACAAATTCTGCAAGTATAACACCAACAGAAAACAGTGATCCGTCTTCGAATCACAACTACATACAAGAATAAGATAGAAAACAACTGAAACAATTTCCTACTAGTCTCCGCTAGAGACTTTTCCGATATACCAACCCTAATCCAGAGATCAGCGAGAAGATCCAAGCCAGGCTGGCAGGGCGGCAGATATGCACCTCTGCTGGCGGTCCATGAACTGCCGATGTGCGGTTTTTTTTTTTCCTTTATTGTAATTTTCATCACCTCATACAAGGCGGGCTGGCAGCAGCTTAATACGCTGCTCTTCAGCCTGATGGGGTACAATAATATGATATAGGTCACACAGACAATACAAAAAATGGCGGGCAAAGAAAGTAGTTACAAAAAACAAAAAACAAGAAGCCGTTCACGTTGGACGATAAAAACACTAACACTTGTTGACACGGCGCACAAAACACGGAGAACGGCGACGGCACATGTGAACAGTTGAGTTGTAACTGCACTAAACACAAAACGAAGCACACACACTAGACACTGATGGCGATGATCTCCGGCGCGCGAATGTTCACTATGCGTGTGCGAGTTCGGGGACCTGCCAAGAGAGGAGGAGGAGGAAGGGGAGTGGGAGAGGGAGAGGGGAAAGCAGAGATGCCACGGGCAGGGGAGAAAGGGGGGAGGGAGGAAGGGGGAGGGGAAGCCCGGGGGGAAGAGGGGTGGAGGGAGGGGATGGGGGAAAAGGAAAGAGAAGGGAAGAGAAGGGAGGGTGCCTAAAGGAAAGGACACCGGAAGTGGGGGGGGGACAGGGTCAAAGTTGATAGGAGGGGTAGATGGAGGGGAGGAGGACATCATCAGGGAGGGGGAGCTGGCGGAAGCCACCTTGGGAGAGAGTAAGGAGGGTGGAGAGATGGAGACCGGGCGGGACGTGGGAATACAGGCGCGGCAGCGGGCGGGGATGGGAGAGGATCAGGGATACGAGTGGGTGAGGAGGATCAAGTTTATGGGAGGTGTACAGGATCCGTATCCTTTCAAGGAAAAGGAGGAGGTGGGGGAAGGGGATGAGATCATACAGGATCCGCGTGGGGGAGGGGTGGATGTGCGGCCGATCGCCGGCCTTTATAGCGCTTCGGCGGATGAGTACCTCGGAACTATTTTCCATCACGTGGTTTGACGTGTGAAAATAGTTCCGGGATCTGCAGCGACCTCTTCCCTATGTTTATGTTGGCCGGTAGTGGCCCTTGATGGCCGCTGGTGTCTTTGTTGTGTTGTTGTTGTTGTTGTGGCCGTTCATCAATATTGCCTGTCGATTGTGTAGTGCTTCGGTGTGCCCGCGAAGCGGGCAACCCGCGGCTGTAGGCTGTCAAGTTTGGTTGCTGATACACTAGGCGCCGTGATGTCTGGTGGAGAAGGCCACAGCAGAATGTTAATAACGTTAGTTTAACTTAATAAGCTTTACGTGTTTTCACATATAAAATTGAAAGGCATTACTTTTCATCATGCCTTCGTAGATAATGACGATAATGATATTTTCTTACATAACAGTTCTTGACGGTCCGCTGCTTGATCTGTCATTTAATGAACCTGATTCATTAATTTCTTCTCAGCCTTCCGGAACAAGTTTATACAAGACGCCGATAATGGTGTTTCCATCAGTAAGAGCTGCTGACTATCCGCTTTGTAATCTACCACGTAAAGAACCATCTTCTCCAGTTTTACTGATTCTCATATCGACCCGACTGTGTGTGGCTGGAGTGCAAAAGCGCAGTTAGCTGTTGATTCATTCAGATATTTCTCGTGCACTGCTAAGTTACTTGAGAAAAATAACTTGTTTTAGCTCCGTTTTACCTGGTGACAATTTAACTATAAAAGAAAAAAAAAGTTGATACGAAAGTGCTTCGCTTCAAGACTAATGGGGCGGCTACCATAAAATATTTCTACGATGTCGCTTGCTCAGTATGACGCAGTAACTTTCGCGATGATTAGGACTAAGTGTTCACGTAAAATAACTCTATGGGCAACATGGGTATTATGGAAACCAGTATGGGCCCTTCAGAGTGTCAAGTGACGACGTTACTGAGGAAAGGAGAGCCTCTCCGTGCTACAAGGTACTATTCTTGGTGTGCGCTGCTCACTTGTTGCAGGCTTGGCGGCGCCGTTGATATAATGTCTTTAATTGTCGTAGCGCTGAGGTGAGACTTGACAGTTCACCTCCGTTTCATTCACATTGCACCAACAGCGTGCTTTAATACGAGCCTGAGCTTCCCGAGCACTCAGGATAATTAAAGCCTGCTATTTCTCGCCGCCACTTAATTTAGGTGCTCGTAGCTAAGTTGGTGAGCTTTATTGCACGACACTGCATTGAACAGGTAGCTGCCGCGTCGGTGTTACATCTCCCACGCCCGCCTAGTCAGAACGTATACTGCTTTTCATTCCTGTTCGTTCTGTCATCCCCATACCTTTTTACCCAGATACTTAAATGTCTCCGTGATTCAGTCATTTCCCTAATTTCTTGTGCTAATGATAATGTGCATCAGAATGAGTATAAATTTGGTAGCTTGCTGCGATATACACCATTAGTGGAACACCGCTGGACTTAGTCACACTGATGTGGTATGAAATGGGACGAACGTATAATATCAATTGTGTGGGGAGACTACAGGCGCCTAAGACATATCAGGAAAATTTGAGAAAGATAAATACGTTTGCAATGGAGACGATATGGAAGAGACTCGTACGACTAGTTACTGAATTATGCTCTCGTTTCAGGAGGTCGAATTAGAGAAGGACACAGAATGAACTTAAAGACGTGCTACTATATTCGTCAACCCCAGTTCAACAAGTATCAGAACGATCTGGAAATGCTTATAGCTCTTATGTAGGAAAGCTTAGAAGAAGGACACAACTTCTCTGTTCGCTGTTGAGAATGTTTAAAGGACAAATATGCGATATCGACTGTAAAATTAACTTACTGCCTCCATGGTGTATGTCTGAGATGATTCATTAAAAAACATAAGAGGCAGCAGTCTGACTATAGAGAAATACAGACAATTTTCTCGTACGTCCAGTTCGAAATTGGGACAGAAAAGCGAGCGAAAATGTATACTCCGTCATGGCTCAGTGGAGCGTCCGAATATACAGCAATTCAATCAAAGAGTGTTTCACATAGGTAACGGGAAGTTCTGTTTTCAGTAACCAGTAGACACAGTACGTACACGTAAGTTAAAAAATGTGTGTGAAATCTTATGGGACCTAACTGCTAAGATCTTCAGTCCCTAAGCTTACACACTACTTAACCTAAATTATCCTAAGGGCGAACACACACACACCCATGCCCGAGGGAGGATTCGAACCTCCGCCAGAACCAGCCGCACAGTCCATGGCTGCAGGGCCCAAGACCGCTCAGCTAATCCCGGGCGGCACACGTAAGTTAAACATATACCTGCTAAAACTAAGATAACGTAGCGAAAGAAATTTTTTTCAGAAATAGTCACAATTCATCTATTAGATAACTAAAATACTGAATCCATTTGAGAGAATAAGATATAGAATTGGTTCCAGGATCCCAACCGAAGACACAGGAATAATTACGAAAACATCTAAATACAAAGAAACACAAATAGGTAAAATGAAAAATGTTGGAGATTTTAAATACATTGACGGAACCATAGAACAAAATCGATTAGGTAGATCAGCAATAGATGACAGAATAATTAAACTAAAACGAGTGCACGGCATAAATAGGAACGTCTACAACAACAAATGCATATATCAGTATCTAAAAGTAAAGCATTTTACAACAGCGCTAAGTCTGTAATTTTTATATGTTTTGAATATTTAAGAATGCATTGGAAACACAATAACATAAAGATATTCGAAAGACTAATTTTCAAGAAAATAAAATGTGTGTGCAATATACAGGAGTCAAAAGATGGTAAATTATTACGGGGTCTATCAAAATAAATAGAAAATGTCAAAGGCAGTGAGAAAGTGAAAGTTAATCTGTGTTCTACACCTCTACGGATTGAATGAGAACATACTAAAAAACACAGTAAGGAAAAATACGTTGACAAACATAAGAAAAATGGCAACAGGGGGAGAAGATGAAGGACTTTTATAAAAACTGGAACCAAGGAAAGATAAAATAGCAATTAAAGTAAATACAGTTGTTATGTGATCCCAGTTGGTCAGCAGAAATCATAACCGGATGTGAAAATGCATAAAATTGCCTTGGGCTGTTCTCCGCATCTTGGGGCTTCTTAGATCACTATATAAACAGAACCAAATTGCCTGTTTGGTTTGAAGAACATTCGGAAATGAAGATTCATCAAACTATTATCGAGTTACTATGCCTGCGCTGTAAAAATGAAGATCACATTAACTCATAATCAAAAGGTAATCCCTTGTAATAGACGAAATAGAGGATTTCATGTTCTGACAACTTCAGTCCCTGCCATTGTAGGCAATGCCCTTTTCTTTTGTTGTGTGGGCAGGGTTATGTGACCAACCTTATGAAAGTTAGTGAAAAGTTCAACACAGTTTCTATTATCTAAATTGACAAGAAATCCGGAAGGATGGATGTATAGCTTTATAAGTAGCAAATCTACAATTTTCTCCAAGTTCCTTTAAACAACCACAAACTAAACGGAATAAGTGACCTCACACGAGCTTCCTGAATGTCAGTTCAGCCTATTATAAAAACTGCATCTATCTTTTTAAGCGGAGAAACGACATGTGTAGTGGACAGGGTCATGTTGCGTCAGGATGCGTGTCCCGGTCTCAGACTGTTGTGCCACGCTGGTTCAATGAAGTGGCCAGACGGGAGGTGGACCGATATCGGAAGAGCTCGGCTCATAGTCTCAGCAAGGGGTATTGACTCTCTTCTTTTATGCCTGGAAGCTGGCACAAGTCGCTATGCAGCGGAGGACCTCAACTTTGCCAATATAGCTCCTGTCCAAAGAGCTTCACTAATGAGAAATCTCATATCACAACACACGAAACTTCTCCTTCTCATTCATTTGCATCAGATGTTTCTCCGGTGATACAAAAGCGTGGAAAATTTCTGTAGTGTCTGATGTAAAAATAAAATGTACAGGTACAATGACAGCGCCTAATTTGGTAAGGGACTGGCGCTAAGACATAAATTACAAGTATAAGGAGAATTTCGGGGAAGATACAGAGAAATGTAGAGCGTTGATGTTTATAATCTTTCCATAGTTTGGAACCATAGTCATGTAATACTGTTTAAGTGAGAGTTTCGCCGTTTGTATAAACTTAGTCGTCAACTGTACATTTTACTGGTTTGACTTCGGTTATTTTATTACCTGGTTTCAGTATTAGCCACAGTTTGATATGAATATATTGCTGTATTTATTGTTTCCATTCTTTTGTAACCATTACGTTTCTTTTATGAAGTTATAAAACTACATGGTTTGGCTGTTGTAATATTTTAGCTTTTATACAAGCATACAGGTTATAGCCTCGTGTTCCTTCCTTTCATCCTTAATCTTATTTAGAATCCTTTTCATACCTGCCTCACCATCCCCCGCGGCACGAAGCCTCCCCTCCTTCCTTTCACAGCTTAGTTACATCTTGTTTATTCTTCTTATTGGAAAAAATTCAAAATTTGTGGTAAGGACTACGCTAAGGACAACACACACACCCATGCCCGAGGGGGGACTCGAACCTCCGACGGGGGGAGCCGCGCGAACCGTAACAAGATGCCTCAGACCATTCCTCTTATTCCTATGCAGTTTTCTTATATTACTTATTGTTTTTCTATTCCTTGTTCCCCTTCCCTCACCTTCTAATACTTTCCTACACTATATCCCCCCCCCTCCCCGCCCCGCCATCATCATCGTATCTGTATATTCATTTACATTACTCTATTCTGCTACATCTCCTTACTACCCCCTTCCTATCTTTACATTTATTCATATAACTTTATTCGATTACATGGCCTTACTGTCCCCCGCTCTCCCCTTATTTTATCCCTCTTTTTCCCGGATCCTCACTACCCCCCCCCCCTAATATTTGCACTTATATCTTATTACTCTCCATTCTACAACTTCCTCCATATAACCCTCCCCCTCCCCCCAACCTTCACCCTACCACCTGTTTCCTTCCATCACCCCCCATCTCCTCTCATACTTTCACACCTAAAAATTTTTCCAAAAAAAAAATGACTCTGTGCACTGTGGGACTTAACTTCTGAGGTCATCAGTCCCCTAGAACTTAGAACTACTTAAACCTAACTAACCTAAGGACATCACACACATCCATGCCCGAGGCAGGATTCGAACCTGCGACCGTACCGGTCGCGCGGTTCCAGACTGTAGCGCCTAGAACCGCTCGGCCACCCCGGCCGGCAATTTTTTTTTCCACTTTAAGTACATATTCAATAGCTTTTACAATTAAATTACAGTATACAATATTTTATGGCGAACATTCGTAGGCCGTGATCGAGTGGGAGGTCGCCTCGGGTCGTGGCAAGCGGCGAAAGACTTCCCAGGAGGCCGCACATAAGGCCTTCCTGGTTAGTCTGACAAACATGTTCCAGGTGCTGTCTGTGGCTGACACTGTCACTCAGCCAGATGCAGTCGCCTGTCCTGTTTCAGAGGAAACCTCTCAGCCTGCAAGATCCGGGCAGTCACAGAGGGTGGGATGATAGGTAGTTGGGAATTCCAATTTTAGGCGCGTTACGGGCGCCCCCAGTGACATAGCTGCCAAGAAGGGGAAGAAAGCCAATGTGCGCTCTGTGTGCATACCGGGTGGAGTCATTCCAGACGTGGAACGGATCCTTCCGGATCCCATGAAGAGCACAGGGTGCAGCCAACTGCAGGTAGTGGCCCTCGTCGGTACCAATGATGTATGTCGCTTTGGATTGGAAGAGATTCTCTCTGGTTTCGAGCGGCTATGAGAAGTGGTAAAGGCTGTCGGTCTTGTTTGCGAGATGAAAACAGAGCTTATCATTTGCAACATAGTCGACAGGATCTCTGGAAGAGAGCCGGGTGGAGCGTCTGAACCAGAGGCCCAGACGGTTCTGCGACCGTTAAATACAGAGGAGAGAGCAGATAGGTGGAAAGAATACATTGAAAACCTCTATGAGGGTGAAGATCTGTCTGATGTGATAGAAGAAGAAACAGGAGTCGATTTAGAAGAGATAGGGGATCCAGTATTAGAATCGGAATTTAAAAGAGCTTTGGAGGACTTACGGTCAAATAAGACAGAAGGGATAGATAACATTCCATCAGAATTCCTAAAATCATTGGGGGAAGTGGCAACAAAACGACTATTCACGTTGGTGTGTAGAATATAAGAGTCTGGCGACATACCATCTGACTTTCGGAAAAGCATCATCCACACAATTCCGAAGACGGCAAAAGCTGACAAGTGCGAGAATTATCGCACAATCAGCTTAACAGCTCATGCATCGAAGCTGCTTACAAGAATAATATACAGAAGAATGGAAAAGAAAATTGAGAATGCGCTAGGTGACGATCAGTTTGGCTTTAGGAAAAGTAAAGGGACGAGAGAGGCAATTCTGACGTTACGGCTAATTATGGAAGCAAGGCTAAAGAAAAATCAAGACACTTTCATAGGATTTGTCGACCTGGAAAAAGCGTTCGACAATATAAAATGGTGCAAGCTGTTCGAGATCTCTGAAAAAAGTAGGGGTAAACTATAGGGAGAGACTGGTCATATATAATATGTACAACAACCAAGAGGGAATAATAAGAGTGGACGATCAAGAACGAAGTGCTCGTATCAAGAAGGGTGTAAGACAAGGCTGTAGCCTTTCGCCCCTACTCTTCAATCTGTACATCGAGGAAGCAATGATGGAAATAAGAGAAAGGTTCAGGAGTGGAATTAAAATACAAGGTGAAAGGATATCAATGATACGATTCGCTGATGACATTGCTATCCTGAGTGAAAGTGAAGAAGAATTAAATGATCTGCTGAACGGAATGAACAATCTAATGAGTACACAGTATGGTTTGAGAGTAAATCGGAGAAAGACGAAGGTAATGAGAAGTAGTAGAAATGAGAACAGCGAGAAACTTAACATCAGGATTAATGGTCACGAAGTCAATGAAGTTAAGGAATTCTGTTACCTAGGCAGTAAAATAACCAATGACGGACGGAGCAAGGAGGACATCAAAAGCAGACTCGCTATGGCAAAAAAGGCATTTCTGGCCAAGAGAAGTCTACTAATATCAAATACCGGCCTTAATTTGAGGAAGAAATTTCTGAGGATGTACGTCTGGAGTACAGCATTGTATGGTAGTGAAACATGGACTGTGGGAAAACCGGAACAGAAAAGAATCGAAGCATTTGAGATGTGGTGCTATAGGCGAATGTTGAAAATTAGGTGGACTGATAAGGTAAGGAATGAGGAGGTTCTATGCAGAATCGGAGAGGAAAGGAATATGTGGAAAACACTGGTAAGGAGAAGGGACAGGATGATAGGACATCTGCTAAGACATGAGGGAATGACTTCCATGGTACTAGAGGGAGCTGTAGAGGGCAAAAACTGTAGAGGAAGACAGAGATTGGAATACGTCAAGCAAATAATTGAGGACGTAGGTTGCAAGTGCTATTCTGAGATGAAGAGGTTAGCACAGGAAAGGAATTTGTGGCGGGCCGCATCAAACCAGTCAGTAGACTGATGACCAAAAAAAAAAAAAGGCTGCAGATTCCTCGACTTAGACGCCATAGGGTGGTTGGGTTTCGGATTCGCTGAATCGGTCGGAGTCCACTACACGCAGGAGGTGGCTGTGTGGCTTGGAGTGAGCGGTTTTCTAGGTTGGAGGACCTCGTGTAAACACAAGAAGGGCTTTAGTCTCAAAGGGTGCAGGCCGAACACAGCAAGAACGTAGATACACGAACCATCGGCATAACAGTTGTAAACTGTCGTAGTTGTGTTGGTAAACACCACTGCTCCAAGCGCTAATAGAAAGCATTGATGCTCAAATCGTTATAGGCACTGAAAGCTGGCTACAGCCGGAGATAAGTTCAGCCGAAATTTTTGCGAAAAATCTAACAGTGTTCCGAAAGGATAGGCTAAACCCAGTTGGCGGTGGCGTGTTTCTTTCTATTAGAAGTAGATTACGTTATTGCGTAAGTGAATTAGATAGATACTGTGAGTTAGTATGGGCAGAGGTCATTCTTGGCAACCGGAATAAAATAATAATTGAATCCGTTTAACGAACTCCCAATTCAGATGATACAGTTGCTGAAAGGTTCAAAGAAAACTTGAGTTTAATTTCAAACACTTACCCTACTCACACAATTATAGTTGGTGATGACTTTAATTTATCCTCGATATGTTGGCGATAATATATGTTTAAATTCGGAGGTACGCATAAAACATCATTCGAAATTGGGCTAAATGCATTCTCTGAAAATTTTCTCGAGCAGTTAATTCATGAGCCCACGCGAATAGTAAACGATTGTGAAAACACACTTGACCACTTACAAGGGGAGGCCGCCAATTGTGAAACTCAGATTCGATTCATACTGCGCATAATAAAAGCTCATGGCCAGATGTGTAATGTGGCAAAGCACAAAGATGCACTTCTCAGCCGTTGTCGAGAAAATCAACAGTTAAAAGAAACCGTTGCGGTGAAATACTCCCTACGATTAATAATTTTCCACAGCGTCGTGGCGCAGCGGTAAGCGCTCGGGTCTGTAATCCGAAGGTCGCCGGCTCGAATCTCGCACCATGCAACTTTTTTTTTAGTATTTTTTTTTGTAATTCAGATGTGTGTATATATATTTCCCGGCAATCAGTTGCAACAATTATGCATATAATAAGTTGTTGAAAGTCGTTTGTCGTGGAAAAACTGGCGACTTCGAACATCATTATGTTTTCCGCAAACAAAGTTGTATTTCACAAATGTTATTAATTGTCTTCATAATGTTAACCCCGTATAGTTAACGGAAGACGTAGAAACGATATTCCGAAACGAATACGTATAACGTAAGTCAAACGTTCGAATTAGAAATGAGACCCCACGAACACAAATTCGCTGTGGCAGGTATGAAATATAAACTCCGTTACTCGCTCGTTACACTTGAAGGACAGATGTTGAATGGGCCGAAACGAGCCGCCGCATAACAGCGTAGTTGCCTGCTAACTTCGAAAGAAGGTAGATGCGGCCCCTAGCACAACTTATAACATCGTCGAAAATCACTGCGGACGGGAGAGTTTTGGTACACCCTGTTAAAAAAACGGAAAAATGGAGGCGGTACAATTGGAGAGCGATCCGCCTTCACCAACATGCATAAGCAATTCATTAATAGTTTATATATATATATATATATATATATATATATATATATATATATATATATATATATATATATATATTTGAATTACAAAAAACTAATAATAAAAAAATTGCATGGCGGGAGATTCGATCCGGCGAACTTCGGATTACGAACCCGAGCGCTTACCGCTGCGCCACGACGCTGTAGAAAACTATTAATCGTAGAGAGTATTTCACCGCAACGGTTTCTTTTAACTGTCGATTTTCTCGACAACGGCTGAGAAGTGCATCTTGGTGCTTTGCCACATTACACCTCTGGCCATGAGCTTTTATTGTCCGCAGTATGAATCAAATCTGAATTTCATAATTGGCGGCCTCCCCTTGTTAGCAACAAATAATCGTGAGCTAATAACAAGCGTCAAAACGGATACGGGGATTACTGAACACAGGGTTGTCGTAGCGAGACTGGATATTGCAAGCCTCAAATCCTCCAAAAATAAATGAAAAATACGTCTGCTCAAAAAAGCCGATAAAAATTCACTTGGCGCCCTTCTGAGAGACGATCTCCTCTCCTTCCAAATTAACACTGTAAGTGTAGACCACATGTGGCTTGAATTCAAAGAAATAGTATCGACAGCAAATAAGAGATTTACACCAAATAAATTAACAAACGACGGAGCTGATCCTCCTTGGTATGCAAAACGGGTAAGAAAACTGTTGCAGAAGCAACGAGAAAAACATACCAAATTCAAACGGAAGCAGAAACTCTGAGATTGGCGATTTTTTACAAAAGCTCGAAATTTAGCGCGGACTTCAATTCGAGATGCTTATAATAACAACGAAACTTTGTCTCGAAACATGGCAGTAAATTTAAAGAGATTCTGGTCGTATGTGAAGCAGGCTAGCGGCAAGACACAATCATTGCCTTCTCTGCACGATAACAATGCAAATACTAAAGACGACGGTGCTGCCAAAGCAGACTTACTAAACACAGCCTTCCGAATTTCCTTTACCAAAGAAGACGAAGTACATATTCCAGAATTCGAATCAGGAACAGCTGCCAACATGAGTAACGTACAAGTAGATATCCTCGGGGTAGTGAAGCAACTGAAATCACTTAATGAAAGCAAGTCTTCCGATCCAGACTGTACACCAATTAGGTTCCTTTCGGAGTATACTGAGACAATAGCTCCATTAACAATCATATACAACCGTTCGTTCGACGAAAGATTCGTACCCAAGACTGGAAAGTTGCACAGGTCACGCCAATATTCAAGACAGGTGGTAGGAGTAAAGTCGTTATGCAGCAGGATTCTGGAACATATATCATATTAGAACATTATGAATTACCTCGAAGAAAACGGTCTATTGACTCACAGTCAACATGGATTTAGAAAACATCGTTCTTGTGAAACACAACTAGCTCTTTACTCACATGATGTGTTGAGTGCTGTTGAGAAGGGATCTCAAATTGATTCCGTATTTCTAGATTTCCGGAAGGCTTTTGACACTGGATCACACAAGCGGCTTGTAGTGAAATTGCGTGCTTATGGAATACCGTCTCAGTTATGTGAATGGATTCGTGGTTTCCCTTCAGGGAGGTCACAGTTCGTAGTAACTGATGGAAAGTCATCGAGTAAAACAGAAGTGATTTCAGGCGTTCCTCAAGGTAGTGTTATAGGCCTTAGCTGTTCCTCATCTATATAAACGATTTGGGAGACAATGTGAGCAGCCGTCTTAGGTTGTTTGCAGATGACGCTGTGGTTTATCGACTAGTAAAGTCATCAGAAGATCAAAACAAATTGAAAAGCGATTTAGAAAATATATCTGTATGGCGCAAAAATTGGCAATTGACCCTAAATAACGAAAAGAGTGCGGTCATCCACATAAGTGCTAAAAGGAATCCGTTGAACTTCGGTTACACGATAAATTAGTCAAATCTAAAAGCCGTAAATTCAACTAAATACCTAGGAATTACAATTACGAACAACTTAAATTGGAAGGAACACATAGAAAATGTTGTGGGGAAGGTTAACCAAAGAACGATTTTTATCGGCAGGTCTCTTAGAAAATGTACCTGATCTACTAAAGAGACTGCCTACACTACGCTTGTTCGTCCTCTTTTAGAATACTGTTGCGCGGTGTGGAATCCTTACCAGATAGAATTTACGGAGTACATTGAGAAAGTTCAAAGAAGAGCAGCACGTTTTACATTATCGCGAAATAAGGGAGGAAGTGTCACTGAAATGATACAGGATTTGGGGGGGGGGGGGGATATCATTAAAATAAACGCGTTTTCCATTGTGGCAGAATTTTCTCGCGAAATTTCAATCACCAATTTTCTCCTCCGAATGCGAAAATATCTTGTTGACGCCGACCTTCATAGGGAAAACGATCATCATAATAAAATAAAACATCGTACGGAAAGAGATAGGTGTTCGTATTCTGCGCGCGCTGAATGAGATTGGAATAATAGAAAACTATTGTGAAGGTGGTTCGGTGAACGCTCCGCCAGGCACTTAAATGTGATTTGCTGAGTATTCAACGTGGCAGTATCTCCCAGCCTAAAGTGCATCTCTGATGATTAAAAAGGTCTCAGCAGTTAGTGCCTTAGCTGATCCTCATTTCACATTAACAGAGCGTTTCATACCGTTACAGACTTTCTTGAAGTTTCTCCATATCACGTCTCAGGCCGACAGCATACAGTGGCGGTCAAAATAATAGAGCCACCTGGCAAAGGTTTGGAATAAAGTGCACATTTATTACTTGACATGTTTGAACTATGATGGAAACCATTACAACCGAGTCACATTGTACTATAGTCAGTTATATCGATAACACAACACAAAATAATCAGTAATAATCGATAATATTCAAAAGAATACCAGACCACAGGGTCAAAAAAATAGAGCCAATTGAAACAAATATATTGTACTTGATCTCAGTCTTATGAAACGTACAGGAACAGTCTTTTTTGCATAGGACTGCATTAGTACTTCGTGGGGTAACCCTTATTTTTGAGGATTGCCCTGCACCTCTTACCCATAGAGTCTACTAAACGCCTGCATTCGTCACTACTGATCGCATACCAGGCTCTCTGGATTTCTTCCCACAGTTTTTCTGACGATGTAGCTTTTGAGCGGTCAATTCTCTTGTCTAAGATCTCCCATAAGTTCTCAATGGGTGATGCGTCAGGGGACTGAGGTGGCCACTCTAATACTTCGATATTGTGCTCTTGAACAAACTGCCTTATGATCCTTGCAGTATGCTTTGGATCGTTATCGTGCTGAAATTTCCATTTCAGCGGCATTTCCTCTTCAGCATAAGGCAGCATCACATTTGCCAAGATGTCTTTGTACATTTCTGCGTTCATTATGCCGTTGATACGGTGTATTGGACCAATGCCGTACCACGAAAAACATCCCCATACCATAACACTTCCGCCACCGTATTTCACAGTTTTTAAAGTGTACTTGGGATTAAATTCCTGGTTTGGTGGGCGGCGCACATAGACTTTTCCGTCTGAGGCAAACCTATTAAACTTGGATTCATCGGACCAAAGGATGTTCCGCCACCAAGTATTAGGTTTTTGTTCATTTCTCCGGGCAAAGGCTAACCTTTTCCGAACATTAGCTTGTGAAACATGTGGCTTCTTTCTTGCAATGCGCCCATTCAATTTTGCAGATCTCAGTCGTCTTTGAATCGTTGAGGTTGATGGTTGAACATCATGTTCGTCGCTAAACAAAATGGCTTTCAGTCGTGGTGTTGACAAAAATGGGTCTTTCTTCACTTCCCTAGTGATGAGTCTGTCTACGCGAGGAGTAGTTACACGAGGTCGCCCCCTGTTCTCCACCTACGGCTTTGTTTGTTTTGACCGTATCATGGCGTTCTGGACTCGTTTTCGCGAAACGTGCAAGACATTGGCTATTTTATTCATGGACATCCCACTTTTGAACATCCGGAACATTACTATACGCTCATCTTCACTGGTATGCTTTGCTCTGCCCATCTAGACGAATGTAAACAAAACCACACGTCAATTTACATACAAAACAACTGCATAAAAATCAATTTAAAGGCACATGTGTAAAGCGGCTCTATTATTTTGACCCATAAGATTCTTACCTTTATGCCTCTTTTCACACGTCTAGCTCAAACGCTTCCTTTCGGACGACTAAAGATAGCAGCAACGTCTTCCCTGATGTTGTCTACAAGGGACTGACAACACGGCACTCGTGGCGATTTCGCGAACTAATAGATATCCTAGTTCTTAATCTCGTCAATAGAGGTGGCTCTATTATTTCGACCGCCACTGTATGTACCCAAAATCAGTCGATGTTAATGCATATCCAAAAACCTATCAACAATTAATATCGACACAATATTACATACTTCTACATTTGTTACATTTGAAATTAATTGATTTATTAATATGAACAGCACCATTTTTTTTAAAAAACACGTACCTTTCCCTTGATGAAAACGAAAGGGACGCTATAGCGCTAGTCTTCATTAGAGCCAGAGTACAAGATAAAAATCTAAGCAGTGAAGGAATGAGGAGATATCTTTTATTTATTTATTTAACCTGATCTGTTTAGGGCTATCAGGCTGTCCCTTGCATCAGACCAGGATCTCAAACAGTACCTTCTTTGCTTCACAGTTACCTAAGAAATGACAATTTTAAAATGACAAATAGTATTAAAATGACTTGAATGTCGAAAGTGGCAGTGTGAGTAAATAATACTGACTATCAACTAACGGATCAATGAAGATCAACTAATGAAGTTAATACTGGGAGTTCTTGTACTAATTCTGCTGCTGCCATTAACAGTGACAATAATTAATAATAATAATAATGACGTTAATAACAATAATGTTAGTGACACTAAAAAAAAGAATTTATTGGTGTACAAAATACATGCTTTTCGATATAGTTCTGGGTAAAGGAAATTGAAGGAGACTGCACCTGCTAAGAATACTGGGAAATGATGAAGAACTGGTTGGAAATAAATTTGTACAAGGGTAAAGGTATAAAATAAGTATCAATTTCATAAACCTGGAGAAACAAACTCAGGATGGCCCCTCACGGTTTTGAGCCCATTCCTGTAGGAACGAGCGTCGTGCCTTAATGACTGCGCGATATCGATCAGTTCAAACAGAGCAGACTGAAAGAACACATTTGTAATAAAAGCTATTTCCAGTAAACGTCGTTCTCCAATATTATTTTTCAAACAGCATATTAAACCCGAAGATAGCACGTAATACCTTTCAGTGTCGTCCAAGAACGGTACGTCGATCTAGTAAGGTAATCTGACACTGTTGATTAATAAAACAAGTAACGTAAATGGCAAGGGCAACTTCCGCCCAATTAACTACGAAATCGAAAGCTAACATTGTTACATTACTTCCAGCATCCTCTGCGACCTTTGACCCACAGCAGATTCCTGCTCGAGATTATACCCCGGAGGCAGTTAGATTCGTCATTTTTATTGCAGTTTGTTACAGGACGGCGAAGAAACAGCAAAACAGCTTCGATATATCTAAGCGCACACAACTTAACGACGTTATAGCGTAGAGAGTACAATGCTTGTATGGGCACTTCAGTAGCAGTCGTTCAGACGTATTCTCTTGGATGCATTATTTAATTCAGGGGTATCAAACTACAAAAGGATTCATTTGTACTTACCAAAGTAAGACCCCAGTCTTAGGGTGATTACAGAAGTCATTTAGCGCAGCAGTCATGAGCTTCACTGGGAATGTTTCCGTATGAGGTTAATACTGCACGGCCACAACAAAAATTCAGAGAAATATAGGAAGGGGATTAATTTGAACTCAGTTCTAGCCTGTATACTGTAACTGCAGAAACAAAAAATTTAACAGTAAATATTTTTTTATACACTACTGTCCATTAAATTTGCTACACCAAGAAGAAATGCAGATGACAAACGGGTATTCATTGGACAAATATATTATACTAGAACTGACATGTGATTACATTTTCACGCAATTTGGGTGCATAGATCCTGAGAAATCAGTACCCAGAACAATCACCTGGACAATGAGTCAGAGCTTGGATGTCGTGTACAGGTACAGCTGCCCATGCAGCTTCAACTCGATACCACAGTTCATCAAGAATAATGACTGGCGTATTTTGACGAGTCAGTTGCTCGGCCACCATTGACCAGACGTTTTCAATTAGTGAGAGATCTGGAGAATGTGCTGACCAGGGCAGCAGTCGAACATTTTCTGTATCCAGAAAGGCCCGTACAGTACCTGCAACATGCGGTCGTGCATTATCCTGCCGAAATGTAGGTTTTCGCAAGGATCGAATGAAGAGTAGAGCCATGGGTCGTAACACATCTGAAATGTAACGTCCACTGTTCAAAGTGCCGTCATTGCAAACAAGAAGTGACCGAGACGTGTAACCAATGGCACCCCATACCATCACTCCGGGTGATACGCCAGTATGGCGCTGACAAATACACGCTTCCAATATGCGTTCACCGCGATGTCGCCAACCCCGGATGCAACCATCATGATGCTGTAAACAGAACCTGGAGTCATCCGAAAAAATGACGTTTTGCCATTCGTGCACCCAGGTTCGTCGTTGAGTACACCATCTCAGGCGATCCTGTCTGTGATGCAGCGTCAAGGGTAACCGCAGCCATGGTCTCCGAGCTCATAGTCCAGTGCTCTACCACTTGAGAGCACTTGCTCGCGAAAGGCAAAGGTCCCGAGTTCGAGTCTCGGTCCGGCACACAGTTTTAATCTGCCAGGAAGTTTCACATCAGCGCATACTCCGCTGCGGAGTGAAAATCTCATTCTGGAAACATCCAGCAGGCTGTGGCTAAGCCATGTCTCCGCAATATCCTTTCTTTCAGGAGTGCTAGTTCTGCAAGGTTCGCAGGAGAGCTTCTGTAAAGTTTGGAAGGTAGGAGACGAGGTACTGGCAGAACTAAAGCTGTGAGGACGAGCCGTGAGTCGTGCTTGGGTACCTCATTTGTTAGAGCACTTGCCCGCGAAGGGCAAAGGTCCCGAGTTCGAGTCTTGGTGCGGCACACAGTTTTAATCTGACAGGAAGTTTCATATCAGCGCACACTCCGCTGCAGAGTGAAAATCTCATTATGGATTCACAGAATTATTGGTTGTCCTCTTCTGTTGTAGCGTGCCAGAGCCTGTAAAAATGGGCGCATTATACTGTGAAAATCCAGAGTTGGTTTGAGGGCCCTGCCCATAATGCTCCAAAGTTTCTAAATGGGGGAGAGATCTTGCGATCTTACTGGCCAAGACAGGGTCTCGCAAACACGAAGGCAACCAGTAGAAACTCTCGCCAAGTGCGGGTGGGCATTATCTCGCTGAAACGTAAGCCTAGGATGGCTTGCTACGAAGCGTAACAAAACGAGGCGTAGAGTATCGTCGACGTACCAGTATGCTGGAAGGGTGCCGCGGATGAGAACAGCAAGAATCCTGCTGTGAAATGAAATGGCACCCCAGACCGTAAGTCCTGGTTGTCGGGCCACATAGCGGGCAGCAGTAAGGCTGGTATACCACTGCTGTACGGGGCGCTCCAGACACGTCTTCGCTGGTCATCAGGGCTCAGTTCGGCGCAGGTCTCGTCACTGAAGACGATTTTTCTCCAGTCGATGAGATTCCAGGTCGAAGACAGGTTTGGAGACGTCCCGGAAAACGGTGGGATACGAATCTGGCTGTAGCCGCCTTACAACCTGACAACATAGTTCAAATGGCTCTGAGCACTATGCGACTTAACTTCTGAGGTCATCATTCACCTAGAACTTAGAACTAACTAACCTAAGGACATCACACACATCCATGCCCGAGGCAGGATTCGAACCTGCGACCGTAGCGGTGGCTCGGCTCCAGACTGTAGCGCCTAGAACCGCACGGCCACTCCGGCCGGCTGACAACATAAATGATTAAACTTTCACCATTCAGAAATGAGGTCCACCAAAGACATCAGTATGATGTGTTATCCCCACGGGAACGAATACACTCTTGCACTCATGGCTTGGAAGCAACCGGTCTCCGAATGTCAACTTGAGTAATTACTTGCCGCATCTTTCCGTCGCATTCAAAACCTACTCTGTGGCTGACTATTCAAGGGAAGTTGCACACCTGTCAAGGATACATAAAATACTTACGGCCTATCAGTGCGAACTTCAGGGTAAAATCTTACCTTAACCTGCTGTTAATGCTATTTTGTAGCCTGGTCATCAGGGGTGTGAAAACAAGGCATATCGTTCTTGCCACGTAATAGTGAACATTCAGCCTCCCTTCAAGAATCACAAATCAGTCCTATTGTCATATCTAATAACCCTCTACTCCATGATTCAAGGAGTGGGGCAGATACGGGTGTCCGGTAACCTTTCATCATGTAGTTGGCGTTAATCTGATCGCAAAAGACAGAAGCGAGGTTCATCGCTGAACATCACCGTATGCCACTCAGTGCTCCAGTTGACTGATTCTACACCACACAAATCTCTATTTTCTGTGGTATAGGATTATCGGTAAACGACGCGTGGTTTACTCGAGATTCCAACCCAGTTTCCTGTCACCTGTTCCTGGCGGGCCGACCATTATGGCCGAGCGGGTCTAGGCGCTTCAGTCTGGAACCTATAAGGAAGCTATAGCTGGAAATGTGGAAAAGTTTCTACAGCCACCACTAGACTGTTGAAAGTCCACGCACTAACCGTACGAGAAGTTATCAGCTAAGATTCTCAGTCAACTTTCGGGCTGGAATTCTTAGTGACTACCTTGTTGAACCACACGCCTTACGAGATCATCTGAGTGGTGCAAGGTATTTGAAGTTTCCGAACAATGCCTTGGCTGAACTTTTGGACGAGGTTCCCTTGCAACTGCGCACTAGTTTTTGGTTTTAGAATGATGGTACTCCAGCGCAGTTTGATCGTTGGGCCAGAGCATATCTCACAGACAACGTCAGGTACAGAGTAATTTGAAGGGGATGTCCAATCTCTTGGCCTGCACGCTCCGCTGATTTCACCCCTCGCGACTTTCCTCAGAGGTTAAGTCCCCTCTGTACTCAAAACCAGTAGTAACACTAACTGAGCTTACTGAGCACATCGTTTGATATCATCAGACAAGAGTGCGGAGTCTTACAGAGAATCAGATAACACGTCATTCATCGTTGCACATTATTCAACGAAGATGATGGTCGTCACATTGAACATTTACAGCAGTGAAGCCACAGATTTGATTTACAGTATTTGATTTTACTCTACTGTCAATAAACGTTTTCCAAAACACAGAATTCTGGTGTTTCGTTTAGTCTATCGCATGCATAGGAAGACCATAATGCTGTAGAAGCGTTATTTCACACACATAGTGCTGTAGGAGCTTTATTTCACATTTCCAGATATAGATTCCTTACATCAAAAAGTTCAGAACTTCATCTTCTACAGTCCCTCATATTATTAAAACGTCATTCTGTTACACCCTATACAAACTTTTAGTGCCGGCCGCTGTGGCCGAACGGTTCTAGGCGCTTCAATCTGGAACCGTGCGACCGCTATGGTCGCAGGTTCCAATCCTGCACCACGCGAGCGCTACGGTCGCAGGTTCGAATCCTGCCTCGGGCATGGATGTGTGTGATGTCCTTAGGTTAGTTAGGTTTAAGTAGCTCTAAACTCTAGGGGACTGATGACCTCAGATGTTAATCCCCATAGTGCTCAGAGCCATTTGAACCATTTTTTAAACTTTTAGTTGCTTTTTGTTTTTCGTATTACTACTTCAGACAGCTCCGAAATTATGTATATTGCTCCAGCACTAATGTATTTGGAATATATTAGTATCAATGTTACTGGGACTAAATACTATGACTTTTTGGAGCTATTTACTAGAAGCAAATAGCGGCTTTACGAATTTACAACTGACTGGCTCATTGTCATAGAGCTACTCGCGTTTTTAATACATTTTAGCTTATGCTAAAAACTGGGTGTTGGCTGTTTTTGGTTCTGGTCAAAGATTCTTGAGATGGTGATGCCATCGGAACTGCTGTTATTTTTATGGCACCGTAGACCTTCTCCCCGCCCCCCCCCCCCCCGCCCCTCCCGCACACACATATCGGCTATATATATATGTGTGTGTGTGTGTGTGTGTGTGTGAGTGGGTGGGTGTGTGTGTGTGTGGTTTGATTTGAAAGTATGCGCTAAAACGTATTTTTATTGAGCAAATATCAACAACGAAGAAACGAAGAAAATTAACCAACTGATTTCAGCCATTCTTTGCCATAAGAAAATAGAATTTTACTGCTGTAGTAAGACAGCTGACGTGCCTCCACGATACGATGATCCCGAACTCAAACAATGTTTTCAATATATTAATTAAATTCTTCATTCATAACTGCAAAAAAGAAACACTTCCTTGACGACCCACAATTTGAATTTACCCACCAACCGGCTTTCGATTTCTTAGGCCATCAACAAGGGAGAACGTAGTGTTCATGCTACATAGTGAACGTCAGATTTCTGTTTGTAGAGAACAAGTGTAAGTAATTATGGACAAAAGACTCGGAAAGCAGCTTGACTTGATTACCAAAGGTTGAATTTGGTCCCACAATGACATGATGTGACGGCACACTGCGTCACATTAACTGTTTCGAATCCTGGGAGTACTTTCAGCTGTCGACGGCCGAAAAAACCAAAATATAGCTATTTAGAAAGCAATCATTGCTGCAGAACGTTAAGAAATTTTTCTTTTTGATTCGTAATTGATGTTTTTCGATTTTCAAAAAGTTATGACACTGTACATGTATTAGATACAAATGTATGCAGAAAACCTGACGCTAATTGAATTTCTTCTACCATAGAACAAAAGGAAAAAGAAAGATTATTGTTTAACTTTCCGTCAACAACGAGGTGATTACAGGCTTAGCATAATTTCTGATTGGGGAAGAGTGAGGAAGGAAATCGGCTGTACCCTTTCAACGGAACCATCATTGCTTTTTCCTCAAGCGATTTAGGAAAATCACGGAAACGCTAAATCTGAATGGTCGGACAGGATTTCAATCGTCGTACTCTGCAATGCGAGTCCATCGTGCTAAACACTGCGCCACCGCACTTGGTTGTAATAATGGTTGGGTGTATTACATAGAGGCGTCTTTGTACAGGCTGTGAAGTCAGGCAAAGAATCAGGGAGGTGTCTGAGATGCCTGCGCAATTAAATACCGTGGCCGCATTGACCAGTGGACCCCGTTATCGCATCAGTAGGTCCGCAGCGACGTGGCCCGCTGTTAGCCTTGCGGAGTAAGCCAGTGCTCGGAAGCCTCATCAGCGACTGCAGAGGACTTCCGCCGCAGTTCGGGCACAAAGGCAGGAGATAGGACTGCGTGCCGTGCGGCGATAGCACTGCCTTCTGGTCGTCAGCTCCCAGGAAGCGCTTATCACACCCACACCCCGCTGTCGTTTCGAGAGATGCAATCACGTCCTCACTCCCTGTGGAGCGGCGGAATCACATGTGTCGGAATAATCAGCTGCGTGGAATATACCACAACGTTAAGTCTCAAAGGCATAAGGGCGGTCAAAGTAAAACGAGACACACAGGAAAAAAATTAAGTAAACTGTTTATTATTTCAAAAACAATCACCGTACCTGTTACCGAGAGGGGTAGTGCAGTGGTTAGAACACTGGACTCACATTCAGGAGGACGGCGTTTCAAATCCGCGTCCTGCCATCCTCATCTACATCTACATCTACGTGATTACTCTGCTATTCACAATAAAGTGCCTGGCAGAGGGTTCAATGAACCACCTTCAAGCTGTCTCTACCGTTCCACTATTGAACGGCACGCGGGAAAAATGAACACTTAAATTTTTCTGTCGAGCCCTGATTTCTCTAATTTTATCGCGATGATCATTTCTCCCTATGTAGGTGGGTGCCAACAGAATGTTTTTCGCAATCGGAGGAGAAAACTGGTGATTGAAATTTCATGGGAAGATCCCGTCGCAACGAAATACGCCTTTGTTTTAATGATTGCCACTACAATTCACGTATCATGTCTGTGACACTATCTCCCCTATTTCGCGATAATACAAAACGAGCTGCCCTTCTTTGTACTTTTTCTATGTCATCCGTCAATCCCACCTGATGCGGATCCCACATCGCACAGCAATAATCCAGAATAGGGCGGACAAGTCTGGTGTTAGTAGTCTCTTTAGTAGACCTGTTGCACCTTCTAAGTGTTTTGTCAATGAATCGCAGTCTTTGGTTTGCTCTACCCACAATATTATCTATATGATCGTTCCAATTTAGGTTATTCCTAATTGTAATCCCTAAATATTTAGTTGAATTTACAGCCTTCAGATTTGTGTGACTTATCGCTTAATCGAAATTTAGCTGATTTCTTTTAGTACTCATGTGAATAACTTCACACTTTTCCTTAGTCAGGGTCAATCCCCACTTTTCGCATCATACAGATATCTTATCTAAATCATTTTGCAAGTCGTTTTGATCATCTGATGACATTGCAAGACGGTAATTGACAGCTTCATCTGCAAACAATGTAAGACGGCTACTCAGATTGTCCCCTATGTCGTTAATATAGATCAGGAACAACAGAGGGCCTATAACACTTTCTTGGGGAACGCCGGTTATTACTTCTGTTTTACTCGATGACTTCCCGTCTATTACTACGAACTGTGACGTTTCTGACAGGAAATCACGAATCCAGCCGCACAACTGAGGCGATACTCCGTAGGCACGCAGTTTGGTTAGAAGACGCTCGTGAGGAACGGTTTCGAAAGGTTTCTGGAAATCTAGAAATATGGAATCAATTTGACATCCCCTGTCGATAGCACTTATGACTTCATGAGTATAAAGAGCTAGCTGTGTTTCACAAGAACGATATTTTCTGAATCCGTGCTGACTATATGTCAATAAATCGTTTTCTTCGAGGTACTTCATAATGTTCGAATACAGTATATGTTCCAAAACCCTACTGCAAATCGACGATAGTGATATAGGCATGTAATTCAGCGGATTACTCCTACTTCCCTTTTTGGGTATTCGTGTGACTTGAGCAATTTTCCAGTCTTTAGGTACGGATCTTTCTGTGAGCGAGTAGTTGTATATAATTGCTAAATATGGAGCTATTTTATCAGCATACTCTGAAAGAAACCTGACTGGTATACAATCTGAACCGGAGGCCTTGCCTTTATTAAGTGATTTAAGCTGCTTCGTTACTGCGAGGATATCTACTTCTATGTTTCTCATCTTGGCAGTTGTACTTGATTAGAATTCAGGAATATTTACTTCGTCTTCTTTGGTGAAGGAGTTTCGGAAAACCGTGTTTAATAACTCTGCTTTAGTGGCACTGTCATCAGTGACTACATCGTTGTCATCGCGCAGTGAAGGTACTGATTGCGTCTTGCCACTGGTGTGCTTTATGTATGACCAGAATCTCTTTGGGTTTTCTGCCAGATTCCTGATTTAGGTTTTCTGTGATTTCCTTAAATCGCTTGAGGCAAATGTCGGTATGGTTCCTTCAAAAGGGCACGTGCGCTTTCCTTCTCCATCCTTCCCTAATGCGAGCTTGTGCTCAGTCTTTAGTGACCCCGGTGTCGACGGGCCATTAAACGCTAATATCCTCCTCCTCCTCCACCGTATCTGTTAATACATTAATCCCGCAGCGAGACAAGCGGATTAGTGCCTTCAAGGAAACACATCTGCGGTTGCCTACGGAATCATGATTGTACCGCATGTTGCCAAGGTTGTCCCAACTATGCTGTAGAAGTCTCGCTGGGAAGCCCATACACATCCTTCATAGAGTTCCTCTCTCTTCCCAAGCGATTTTCGTATTTTTCGAGCCCTGATGAAAATCATTAGTGCCCGTTGATTTGCTTCGGACGAAGAGGCGCACTGCTGCGTACAAGCATGATGCCATAGGCAACCGGAAACGTTTCTCCGTCTTGTCTCACAATGGGGTAAATGTATTAACGGCTATGGGGATTGCTTTTGAAATAATAAACAGTTTATTTACTTTCTTCCTTCTGTCTGTTTTTCATTTGACCGCTCCTTGTACAGAGGATCGCTACAGTTTAGTACATCGTCAATATCATGGTCATTACAGATGGGGCATTGGTTCACTGTGACGAGGAATCAGGAATGTGGATTCGAATCCCGCTCCTCCCTTATGCGAGTCGGGTGTCTGAACCACTACGCCACTTTGATCGGTGTCTGGTGAAATAGTGCAACGGTCTGAGACAAATGAATTGCACTTAGCTGAGACGTCGGTGAATTTCGAAACACCTAGATATTTTAGACAGTCATTTACTCCCTATCACAACAGCTCGAAAACACCCTTATTTATTTGTCCGATAATGCATTAATACTCCTGTATTTAAAGCATTAATTGTGAGCTGTACAATTTTGAAAGCAAGGAAACACCTCCGCACTTGCTGCATTATTTGTTACTTGCCAAATGTACCATATAATAGCTATTGCCTTGTATTAAGTATGCTACAGGAGGAAAATAAGCAAGTTTCACCGACAACTAGCCGCCACTTATGGCACAGATCCCCCCCCTAGAAATTAAAGGTGATGTGATACACCGTTATCTTTGTGACTGACACTTTTGCATCAGGGAGGAACCGGTATGCAACTGCTTTCAGCTTCACAGTGTATGCAGTGTACCACATTCCCCATGAGAAATGTAGCGGAACTGTTTCCTGTGAGAGTGATAGTATTAATCGTAGCAAACCAATAATGTATGTGATGCAAGACACGTACACTCTTTGACACAAAACCTGGCCGTCAGCTGCCTACCGCAGAGCCAAACAAGGAACCCCTTGAGTGCGAGATCGCAAGTTCAATCTTTAGTAAGGCCCACTTAAAAGTGCTCTGTTAAGATTTATGACAGGAAAAATATTAGTTGCTAACGACTCGTCATGTGCATCACAAGAGCGACAGAAAATGATTGTCTGGAAGGTGCAGAGATCAACATTCTATGGGATGTATATTATACGCTTCACAAAATGGACATGGTCGACATTCACAAAATGTTCAAAACAAACCATTAACTTGGACTGTGGACACCGAATGAAAAATGGCACGCCACAGTGATCACAGAGTTTCGCACCATCGTGATCGAAGGTGAACTTCTTTGGAATTACGGACCGTCCAGGACGATCAGCAAGGTATCCACCCTTAAAGAGTGGATATAGAAATATATTGGTGTAGCGGGATGATGAGAACTGTTGGAATATGATGGCATGCAGCCGAATGCGAAACAGTCTATCGTAGAGCTTATCGTGAAATTGGTTATCTCTCAAAGCATATATGCATATAGTGCGATCATATGTTTTATAGACACGGAAAAAACACACATCGAGAGATTGAATTTGTCCAGTGATTCCAGGTGGTATGAATTGGAATGTCACGCACTTTCCGGAAGGGTTAGTTTGCTCTAAAGGAGTATCATTTTTATAGGAATCAAGCAAAAGCAAGTTACTTTCACCAGCTATTGGCCAAAGGTAGTGCTCATACCATAGCTGTAATCTCTTACGCCCATTTTCCCACTCTTGCTTGCTGTGACGTAAATATTCGCTAATGCCCGTGCAAAATCACACACACGAGAAAGAATCTCTGAGGGCAGAGCATCTTCAAATTCTCATAGCACAATAAATAACTTTCCAGACAGTTTACTATCCAGATTAATAGTTTAAATAATTGTATACGAATGCGTTAAGGCACTGATGCTACTTGATACTGGTACAACTCACTTGGTAACTCTAATTAACAGGGTTCCTTTCATGTGCATTTCCTCTACATATCCTGATTGGTGGTAGCTGAAAACAAATTCCATATTGAACGATGGGACAAGTTTGTTTATCTCATTAACAAATTTTCGGGCCGATTCTGCAGTTTGCTGTGCATCGGTATGTAGACACTTTGTTGGAAATTTCGTTATCTTACGTCTTCTAATCCCTTGAAATCACTGTAATTTATGTCGCGCGTAGATTGATGGGCGTAACGTAATAGGACACTCATGCACATCCTGTGAACTGTATCGAGCATTCTTGAAACGCACAAACACCAGTTTTCGAAACAAGTGCGCCTTTTCCTCCCTTGAACGACCGCAATTTTTCTTATGCACTACACTGTCATATTGCTGCGAAATCTGTTGATAATTTTTTTTTTTACTGTTCTTCGGATTATCTTCCATGTTCGTAATTATGTCTAACACCCGCTCCTTGGACAACGATTGTCCTTTCCAACGTTTCACTGGAGATGGGATTTGTAGCTCCCTGTCCGACAAGGATGATGAACTGCATGGCTCGGCAGCTGTTTTAGTATCACTTTCACTTGTTAACTCCGTATCGTCATCATTGTACTCATCACGTACATTGTCCACACAGGCTAGTGTACACAACACCACACATTTCACTGACTCATCTTGCAGAAACGCTAATACAGAGGAGTCCAAAAAAATGTATCCGCTGTTTAAAAGTACATAACTGGCAAACTAATTGACGGAGTTGTCTCATCTGTGGTAGTGAAATAGTTTGTAGTTCCGGCAATCGCCACACAAGCGTTGTATTGCGTTGTTTTGTTTTGTCATATGACAGTCGCCAGATAGTCAGTGTTTTGTTCTTAGTTGCACCTAGTTACTCGAGTAAACACGGCTGGCGCAAGGCTTACATTCGATGAAAGGAAGTCAGTTTTGAAGTGGTATTTTAAGTACGAAAACATTAATGAGGTTCAAGGGGAATGGCGAAATGAGTATCAAACAGAGCCACCGACACGTTTAACGATTCGTCGCATTCGAGACAAATTTGAAGCCGAAGGCTGTGTTAAAGATGTACACAAACAACGATCTGGACGACCTGTAACAGTAACAAGTCCAGACTCCCGTCGTGCGTTACAACAATTCACTCGCTCACCACAGAAGTCTGTGAGACAGTGTGCCCGTGAGACTGGAATGAGTCGCTCAAGTATTCGGCGAATTTTGAAGACAGCGAAGTGGAAGTGCTACATCCCACGATTGCTACACGCAATGAACGAGGACGACGCAGATCGTAGAACTGAGTACTGCGAGTGGTTTACTAACATCGTGCGCAACGATGAAGAGTTTGCAAAGATGATTGTGTGGTCTGATGAGGCACAGTTCAAACTCAATGGTACAGTAAATCCCCGCAATTGCATATACTGGGCCGCCGAAAATCCGAACGTCCACGTAGACAAAGTCGTGAATTTGCCAGGAGTAAATGTGTGGTGTGGGTTGTCTTACCGGGGCTTGAATGGGCCATTCTTGGCTCTGAGCACTATGGAACTTAACAGCTATGGTCATCAGTCCCCTAGAACTTAGAACTACTTAAACCTAACTAACCTAAGGACAGCACACAACACCCAGCCATCACGAGGCAGAGAAAATCCCTGACCCCGCCGGGAATCGAACCCGGGAACCCGGGCGTGGGAAGCGAGAACGCTACCGCACGACCACGAGATGCGGACGGGCCATTCTTCTTTGACGGTACAGTTACCTGTGAGGTGTACCTTCAGAAGCTTCAGACATCCGAGACTTGAAGGGAGACGGAAGAGTTTACTTTCAACAAGATGGTGCCCCAGCCCACTACCAAAATCGTGTTAGGGCGTATCTCGACGAAAATCTACCAGGAAGATGGATAGGCCGTAGAGGTGCTGTGGAGTATCCGCCACGTTCCCCAGACCTAACTCCTCTGGACTTCCACCTGTGGGGAACATTAAAGGACGTCGTTTATCAACAAAAGCCACGCACATTGGATGACCTTCGAGAATCCATCGTACATTCATTTGCAAATATCCAACTGAACACGTTGCAGTCAGTAGTTCGTGCTGCAGTTCGGCGGCATCGTTTGTGTGTGGATGTTAACGGTGACCGTTTCGAACACCTACAGTGATATCTTTAAGTTGGACTCAAAGCTACGCTTTCACCAAAAATGAGACAACTCCGTCCATTAGTTTGCAAGTTATGGACTTTTAAACAGTGGATACATTTTTTGGACCCCCTGTATATCATCTTCCGCTCGTTTCTCACTGCAGCGAGGGGTAGCCAATCGATCTGAGGGGCTTTGTCACGGTCCGCACGGCTCCCTCCGTCTGGGGTCCGAGTCCTTCCTCGGGCATGGATGTGTGTGTGTGTTGTACATAGCGTTAGTTTTAGTTAGATTAAGTAGTGGGTAAGCTTATGGACCAATGACCTCAGTAGTTTGGTCCCATAAGATCTTACCACAAATTTCCTAATTTTTCTTTCTCACTCTGCGAAATTCCTTGGGTATCTTTCCGACGATCTGTCAGTTTCGGTAACTGTTGTTGATGATATAATGCAATGTTTGCTTTGTTTATCGATGCCATTGCTCTGCTTTGTACCAACACCATTAGCACTGTAATACTGTTGTGAGCTACTCGTCCACTAAGCAGTTCAACTACATTCCTTAGCTTTATGCTGTGCTCACCATTGGATACCTTCAGTCTCGCCTCCTGTTTCCATTAGGAGATAATGTTGTGGTTGCATTGCAGACAGTATGAGGGTGTCGAATGCCGTATGCAGCATTGGCGTTTTGCCACTTCTCACTCAATGGGTTCCTTGTGAATCTGCGCCGATCGCGAAATGGGCCAAATGACATGGCCATCTTGGTAATTCTCTAACAACGGCTATCTGTACACTCTGGCAACAGTTAAGCTGGGGCAGTTTCTGGAGGAAGTCTTGTATTCTGTTCGAGGTGTGGTCCGGCATCCACGCTCATGGTCTACCTGTAAACCGCTTGAGCCTGAGTGCAACGTCTGGCGACTGTCTTTCGTCTCAATACTGAAGTCGTGAGCGTAATGGTAGCACAGTTACAACATACACTCTCAAGACAAAAAAAAGCGACGCACCACGAAGGAATTATTCGGTATATGACGGAAATCGGTAGATGTGACGTACATGTACAGAAAAACAAATTATTATAGTTTCAGAAAAATTGGATGATTTATTCAGGAGAAACAGCTTCACAAACTAAGCAAGTTGGTCCACCTCTGGCCCTCTTGGCTTAGCACTGGCTGATAGAGTTGTTGGATGTCCTACTGAGTGACATTGTGCCAAATTCTGTAAAACTGGAACGTTAGTGTATCAAAACTCCAGAGGATTGGAGGGCCCCGTCAAATGGGGGAGATCCGGCGACCTTGTTGGCCAAGGTAGGGTCTGTCAAGCACGAAGACAAGCAGTAGAAACTCACCGTGTGTGGGCAGGCATTACCTTGCTGAAATGTAACCCCAGGATGTCTTGCCATGAAGGGCAACAAAACAGGAAGTAGAATATCGTCGACGTACCGCTGTCCTGTAAGGGTACACAGGATGACAACCACAGGGATCCTGCTACGAAAAGAAATGGCACCCCTCATTCACTCCTCACTGTGAGGCAACATGGTTGGCGACACTACAGACACATCTTCGCTGATCATCGGGCGTCAGCTCTAAGCGGGGCTCATCACTGAGGAAAAAAATGGGTCAAGTGGCTCTGAGCGCTATGGGACTTAACATCTGCGGTCATCAGTCCCCTAGACTGAGAACTACTTAAACCTGACTAACCTAAGGATATCACACACATCCATGCTCGAGGCAGGATTCGAACCTGCGACCGTAGCAGTCTTGCGGTTCCGGACTAAAGCACCTAGAACCGCTCGGCCAAAACGACCGGCCATCACTGAAGACTACTCCATTCAGTGAGACTGTGGGGTGTCTGAAGAAGGCCTGGGCAGTTGTGGGATGCCAACGTGACTGTCTCCCTGCATATGGCCCGTCATCCGGGAGTGATGGTCTTCGGTGCCATTTCTTTTCGTAGCAGTAAGCCTTTGGTTGTCACCCGCATCACCCTTACAGTACAATGGTACGTAGACGATATTCTACGTCCCGTTTCGTTGTCTTTCATGGCAATCTCTCCTGGGGTTACATTTCTGCAAGGTAATGCCCACCCGTACACGACAAGAATTTCTACTGCTTGTCTTCGAGCTTTCCAACCCTAGCTTGGTCAGCAATATCGCCTTATCTCTCCCCGATTAAGAACGTCTGAAGCATTATGGGTAGGGCCATGCAACCATCGAGGGATTTTGACGGTCTAATGCTCCAACTGGACAAAATTTGGCACGCTATCGCTTAGGAGGACAGCCAAAAATTCTATCAACCAACGCCAAGGCGAATAACTGCTTGCATAAGGGCCAGCGGTAGACCAGCGAGTTACTGACTTGCTCAATTTGTGAAACCCTTTCTCTTGCACAAATCATCCATTTTTTTCTGAAACTGTAATCATTTGTTTGTCTCTACATGTAAATCACATCTACCGACTTCCGACCCATTCGGTTAATTCCATCGTTGCGCGTCGTTTTTTCTATTATTTTTTCTTAGGATGTATTTCACTTTCTGACACATCAGTAATAATAGTTACACCTAGCAACATTACGCGATAGACTTCTCGGCAGCTGATTTAGGTTTTCCGTGATTTCCCTAAATCGCTCCAGGCAAATGCCGGGATGGTTCCTTTCAAAGGGTACGGCCGACTTCCTTCCCTAATCCGATGAGACCGATGACCTCGCTGTCTGGTCTCCTTCCCCAAAACAACCAACCAACCAACCAACTTCTCGGCAGACTGTCTGCCCGTGAACGCCGCACGATCGAGAGCTCGACAGGACCATTTGGCTGCGGGGCACTGCGTTCTCTTGTCCGATGTCGAAAGCGCCAGCAACTGCTCATTGCAGGATGTATAAAATGCTTTCCCTTTTCTGAGTGATGCTCCACAAAAATAGTCTACGATTCGCAATTCTCGATCGAGAGCAACGGAGCAGACGACCCGTTTTAATACGACGAGTATTGTATTACACTAATACGCAAGACATGAATATGGCTCAAAACTAATCGTATCGTTGGTGAGCCAATCAGAAAATTCCACTCCGATCTTTAATGATATTATTAATGCTTCATATCTCGTAAATATGGTTCTCGAGCGAGACGTCGGATGCCATCGTGAAATTTCCACAATACTTCGTCGGCGGACCTGACAGATATCTTCAGATGCGGTGAACACATTACTGAGGCTGTAACGGAGGCCTCCTACTTATGAAACTCTGAGATGAAAGTATGCAGGCATGAACGCGCCAAATTCGGAGACCAGTAGCGCAGATAAGCCGGTCTGTAGCGAGAGAGACAGCAACGCCATCTATCGGACGATGGACGCACGCGCAGCGGCTGTCGATCATACGGTGCGCTCTCGTCGGCCGCTCCAGCGCCCTCTGTCGGGAGCCGCCTGCCGAAATACGTGTCCGCGCTGGTGTGTGGCCGTCCTCGCCGTTGTCAAACGAATATCTATGTCGCCACCGTCATCCCTTGTACGACCAACAGTTTTTCTCTGTGGTCGCTGTGATTTTAGCACGGCCAGCGCTAGATCCCGTGCCCTGCTGAGTTGGTATCGTGCGTCCCTGTTAAGAAGATTAGCCGCAGCAGTGTGTTCGCCACACCTGAAGATGTCGGTCAATTGCGCTGACGAAATATGTTCACGACATCCGACGTCTCGCCCTAGAATCATATTTACCGCTAAGATATTGCAGTGCCTGTGTTATTCCGATTTATGATGCAAAGTTCCTTTGGATTTGCATCCATGTTCAAAGGAACAGGCACTGCAACGACTACAGCTGTTACGAACTACAGTAAATGTAATGGCAATGGCGAATATGGGTAAGCATCAGCTGTAGAATGGAATGACGACAGTGAAAATTTGTGCCGGACTGAGCTTCGAACCCGGATTTCCTGCTTATCACGAGTGACCGCCTCAATTTTTTTTTTTTTTTTTTTTTTTGTTCGTTCGATATAGTTCGTTGCGTTTGGTCTGGGCGGACGTCATAAGACACCCGTTCAAGTTGATCGTTGATTCCCTGACTCAGTTTTTTTTTATTACAGAGAGCACGCAGCCCTCTGACCGAACACGCTGAGCTACCGTGCCGGCACACCATTTGGCTGACCGTGCATGCATGTCCAAAGGAACTTTTCATCGTAAATAGGAATAACACAGGCACTGAAATATCGTATTTATCCGCCAACATCGGGCAAGCGACTTTCAAGTAAAATCTCTCTGCTGTACGGGAACACATATAGTGGAGGTACGAGTACAGGTCGTAGACGAATGACTGACGACGTATGGAAGTTTGGGTGCGGCCAGGAGTTGTGCGTGGATAGCCAAATGGTAAGATGACCGTTCGCAATAAGCGGGAGATACAAATTCGAGTCCCGGTCTCAAATAAATTTTCATTTTCGTCATTCCATTCTACAGTTAATGGTCGTCCATATTCGCAATTGCGAATACGTTTAATATATTTATCACTGGTCCGTCCGAAATGCCTGAGGTAATGCTTTGTATCTCGTTGCTTTTCAAAAAAAATGGCTCTGAGCACTACGGGATTTAACTTCTGAGGTCATCAGTCCCCTAGAACTTCGAACTACTCAAACCTAACTAACCTAAGGACATCAATGGTTCAAATGGTTCTGAGCACTATGGGACTTAACATCTGAGGTCATCAGTCCACTAGAACCGCTCGGCCACCCCGGCCGGCCCTAAGGACATCACACACATCCATGCCCGAGGCAGGATTCGAACCTGCGACCGTAGCAGTCGCGCGGTTCCAGACTGTAGCGCCTAGAACCGCTCTGCCTATCCGGCCGGTTGTTTCTTTTCCTTTTGGTAGCGATTCTTCGTGCAATTTTTTCGTCAGGAATTCGTATGTAGCACCTGTACTGAAATATGTTTTACTATCCTTGTTCGATTCCCAATGAAAATGCGATAAACTGTGCGAATGCCTTTCAGTCCACGTTAACGCTGGTCGAAACTGAGATTTAAGGTATTAAATAAGATTTAAGCCAACAAAATTGCCCTTCTTTTTAAGCTATCCAGAGTGGAAGGAAATTGCTAACGCAGGTGTTAGAAAACGTCTACAGGGATGCCTAATGACAACTACGGAGATGTAGCACAGAGGAACGACACTGAGGTGACAAAATTCATGGGACAGCGACATGGCCATATACAGATGGCGGTAGTATCAAGTACACAAGATATCAAAGGGCAGTGTATTGGCGGGCCGGCCGGAGTGGCCGAGCGGTTCTAGGCGCAACAGTCTGGTACCCCGCGACCGCTACGTTCGCAGGTTCGAATCCTGCCTCGGGCATGGATGTGTGTGATGTCCTTAGGTTAGTTAGGTTAGTTAGGTTTAAGAAGTTCTAAGTTCTAGGGGACTGATGCCCTCAGAAGTTAAGTCCCATAGTGCTCAGAGCCATTTGAACCATTTTTTGTATTGGCGGTAATTTGTACTCAGGTGATTCATTTCAAACAATTTCTGACGTGATTATGGCCGCACGACAGGAATTAACAGACTTTGAACGTGGAATGGTAGTTAGAGTTAGACGCTTGGGACATTCTATTCCGGAAATCGTTAAGTCGTTAGGGAATTTAATACCCCGAGCTCTACAATGTCAAGGGTATGCCAAGAATACCACATTTCAGGCATTAGCGCTTATCTCACCATGGACAACGCAGTGTGCTAACAGAAGCAACACTGTGTGTAATAACCACAGAAATCAATGGGGTATGTAAACCAACGTATCTTTTAGGACAGTGCGGCGAAATTTGGTGTTAATGGGCTATGGCAGCGGACGACCGACGCGAGTGCCTTTGCTGACAACACGACATCGTCTGCAGCTCCTCTTCTGGGCTCGTGAACATATCGGTTGACCCTAGACGACAGGAAACCCTGGCCTGGTCATACGAGTCCCGATTTCAGTTGGTAAGAGCGTATGGTGGGGTTCGACTGTGGCGCAGACCCCCAAGAATCCGTGGACCAAAGTTGTAAACAAGACACTGTGCAAGGTGGTGTTGGCTCCATAATGGCTGTGTTTACATGGAATGGACTGGGTCCCCTGGTAAAACTGAACCGATCATTGACTGGAAATGGTTATGTTCGGCTTCTTTGAGACTATCTGCAGCCATTCATGGACTTCACGTTCCCAAACAACGATGGAATTGTCACTGGACCACAGTTGTTCACACTGGTTTGAAGAACATTCTGGACAATTCGAGTGAATGATTTGGCCACCGAGATCGCCCGACACGAATCCCAGCGAACATTTGTGGTACATAACAGAGAGGCCCGTTCGTGAACAAAATCATGCACCGGCAACACTTCACAACTATGGACGGCTATAGAGACAGCATGGCTCAGTATCTCTGCAGGGGACTTCCAACGACTTGTTGAGTCCATGCCACATCGAGCTGCTACAATACGCTGGGAAAAAGAAGTGTTCGATACGATATTAGGAAGTATCCCATGACTTTAGTCACCTCAGTGTTTATTAATCACTATGTTCACTTCATAATTATTCACCTGACATCTGGGTCCTATGTGACGAATGAAATTCTAATTCTTGTAAGGTGATGCAGCTTGGTATTCGTAAAGTAGGCATATATGACCTCTAACATAGCCTACTGAGTAGAGCTTGTTAGAAAACTTAATTTGTAAAGTTTTCTTTTAGATTTTGTTAAAGATTTTCTTCTAGCAATTTACAGCTGCAACGAATAAAACGTAAAATAAGAACCTGGAGTGCATTGGTCTGCGCCGCCATTAAAACTAAAGACAGACAGCGCCCTTGCATCGAAAAACAAGTCTAGAATCACTGAGCTAACGAGACGTTGCTGGGAGCAACTCTCTCTCATCGCAAAATTGGCCACTGAGTCTCCTAATATAACGTTAAAGATAATAAGAGTCGTTACTTTTGTGACGTACTGCATTCCTGGAGTCCAGATTGTACTCTACTGGCCATTAAAATTGCTATACCACGAAGATGACGTGGTACAGACGGGAAATTTAACCAACAGGAAGAAGATGCTGTGATATGCAAATGATAAGCTTTTCAGAGCATTCACACAAGGTTGGCGCCGGTGGCGACACCTACAACGTGCTGACATGAGGAAAGTTTCCAACCGATTTCTCATACACAAACAGCAGTTGACCGGCGTTGCCTGGTGAAACGTTGTTGTGATGCCTCGTGGAAGGAGGAGAAATGCGCACCATCACGTATCCGACTTTGATAAAGGTCGGATTGTAGCCTATCGCGATTGCGCCTTATCGTATCGTGACATTGCTGCTCGCGTTCGTCGAGATCCAATGAGTGCTAGCAGAATATTGAATCGGTGGGTTCAGGAGGGTAATGAGGAACGCCGTGCTGGATCCCAACGGCCTCGTATCACTAGCAGTAGAGATGACAGGCACCTTATCCGCATGGCTCTAACGAATCGTGCACCCACGTTTCGATCCCTGAGTCAACAGATGGGGACGTTTGCAAGACAACAACCATTTGCACGAACAGTTGGACGATGTTTGCAGCAGCATGGACTATCAGCTCGGAGACGATGACGCTGCATCAGAGACAGGAGCGCCTGCGATGGTGTACTCAACGACGAACCTGGGTGCACGAATGGCAAAACGTCATTTTTTCGGATGAATCCAGGTTCTGTTTAAAGCATCATGATGGTCGTATCCGTGTTTGGCGACATCGCGGTGAACGCACATTGGAAGCGTGTATTCGCCATCGCCATAGTGGCGTATCACCCGGCATGATGGTATGGGGTGCCATTGGTTACACGTTTCGATCACCTCTTGTTCGCTTTGACGGCACTTTGAACAGTGGACGTTACATTTCAGATGTGTTACGACCCGTGGCTCTACCCTTTATTCGGTCCCTGTGAAACACTACATTCCAGCAGGATAATGCACGACTGCATGCACGGGCCTTTCTGGATACAGAAAATGTTCGACTGCTGCCCTGGCCAGCACATTCTCCAGATCTCTCACCAATTGAAAACGTGTGGTCAATGGTGGCCGAACAACTGGCTCGTCACAATTCGCCAGTCACTACTCTTGATGAACTGTGGTATCGTGTTGAAGCTGCATGGGCAGCTGTACCTGTACACGCCACCCAAGCTCTGTTTGACTCAATGCCCAGGCATATCAAGGCCGTTATTTCGGCCAGAGGTGGTTGTTCTGGGTACTGATTTCTCAGGATCTATGCACCCAAATTGCGTGAAAATGTAATCACATGTCAGTTCTAGTATAATATGTTTGTCCAATGAATACCCGTTTATCATCTGCATTTGTTCTTGATGTAGCAATTTTAATGGCCAGTAGTGTAATTATGTAGCTAGGGGAGGCTATTTAGCGCAATACGTGACACGCCCGTCTTATGTGGGCTCTCAGAGGGGGGGAGGGGGGCGGTGAGAGCGTGTTTGGTTTTTATACAGCGTTATCGCCTGAAACTTTCTAAAGTCGTCTTTCAGGCTATCTATGTTTACGGTATTCAATTATATTTAACCTAGAATTCCTCATTTTTCAAGCTATCTGGTCCGGAAAGGGTCTGTTAACGCTAGTGTTATATAATTTCAGCGCAGGATAGCAAAGCTCGTGATACTAGTTTCCGCTCATGAAGCAAACGACACGTCAAATATTGGAGTATATAATTTACTACCACTATTAAAATTTCCCCAAAACACCAACGAGTAAAAACTTGCATTGACAGTTAGCGACGAAAGCGTATGTCAATCGAATAAATGTAACTGAAAATCATGCTTGCACCACACGTCACGAAACAGTAAGACGTCAAACTTTTGCACCTCTACATCGAATGTGTCTATGTACTGTCTTGTGCCACGTACAAATAGAATTTCACGACTACTACGAGAATGCTGAAGTATGTTGGTGGGGATGAAATTAATTTATTATTCGATGCAATGCAGTAATGAATTTCTTTGAGGATTCAAAAGAGAAAAAACTGAAAATTATGTTCATTAACAGAGAAATTAAACTATAAATGTGGGCAATGTTCAGTTCTGCACCTTCATACGTTTTCCACCTTGAGATCTATACAGATAATACATACTAACCAGTCTGTTTATCGCTTTCTTAGTATTCTCCACTTGTTTGGTTTCTAAATGATGAAAAGAAGGCACATCCATGTTACTGATGGTTTCTCCGAATGTTTCCACCGACTTATTTGTGTGGTGTTTTTTGTATTCGTAAAGCAGACCTCTATTCCTACTCACACGTGGTATTGGATCGAGGTCGTAAGAAAGCTTACGAATTGTGTTCGAAGTCGAAAGTCACAAGTGAAACATGGACTTGATTATCCGGAATTTCCGTTTTAGTTTACGTAGCTATATAAATAAAAGAAAGAAGGTACCGTAATTTATCCATTGGCATGCTTATTCGAACACCAGCAGAACAAAATTATCGAACACAACCTCCCATTTACGGTTGTAACGCTATAACCAGCAGTTGAGCCAGTGGTAAGTCATGATCGTGGTCACAAATTCCTAGCTGTGGCAGAGTTTCTGCTGCATATTCGATTCTTGAGTAATATACTGCGACGCGAATTTATCTGTCGTCACGGTTTTAAATCAACGGAAATTGTTGTATGGTTCTGCCTGCGTCACCGGCCTCCCGTTTTCGTCTTTTCTTATTGCGTCTTTCCTATCGCCCTGAAAACGAGATTCCGAGTTGTGTATTCTGCGTATTCACTGTTCATGTGCGTCGGTACGAGACTGGAATAGAAGGGAGAACCGACAGAGGTACTCAAGGTACCCTCCGCCACACACCGTCCGGTGGCTTGCGGAGTATGGATGTAGAGGTAGCAAATAGTGATTGGAAAGCTCTTACGAGTGAACGAATAACAATAATTATAGTAGTAATAACAAACTGGTAACAAATTAAGTTTACTGCATAACAGAAGAAGGCAGGCGATTAAAAATAAAAATGGGCTGATCGTTCAGTAGGCAGAATACAAAAGTTTTCTTAGCACTTTGTTATTGAATCCCGTTCTGGCTATTTGCAGAGTAAAAAGAAGAATCTGAAGTGATACACATCGGTAGTCCAACAGACATGTACTAGCAAGTGCTCGTGCCGTAGATCTCGAGTCGAGCATCGCGCCACAGACCTCTGCCACTGTTCGGGTGGTAATTAAGACACAACATGAAATACAGAACCAGTTGAAATTTAAGAATGGAATGGCCTTCCTAAGGCAGAAAAATTAAATTTGGGATCTCGATGGCATATAAACGCGATAGCTATTCAGATTACTTCATTAGTATGAAAATAGAATATAATGAGAATTCACGGGGATCACTCGGCACCATTCACCAAAGGGAGTGAACGATCACGAGGTGCCAAACATTGTCAGCAGTTCTACCAAGTCTCAACTGCACTAATAATATGGAGAACTTCAGGGTTAATTCACGAAGTCCTCACTGCTATCCACAGTCTGTTTCACCCAACCCTCAATGGAGTTGTGCAACCAGACGCCGACCTAAGGGACTGCTTCACGCCGACAGCAGGTTACACCATTGAAAAATACAAATGAGTTGCACACTCTCCCCGTTCGCCTTGCGGTGAAATCTTATTTTAACAAAATTAAAAACGTGTACAAAGCTACCTTGTCCAAAACGTCAAGAAACAGTGAGATACTAAGCACCGTTGTCCTAAAACGGACTGTATCAACATCCGGTCTTTTGTCATGCACAACGAGAATATCAGGGATACCACCAAAATATGGAGACATTATGGATAAAAATAGATTAATACATAGATGTCGCGGAGTAACAAATCAAAATGTGGATTCACAAGAAAAATTTTAATGTATGACTGAAACAAAACAGAAGAAATAGGCAAATGTGCAGTTATGGACTTTCATACGCTTTCCATCCCCAGTTTTACGATAGGTGATGCATACTAATAAGCTTGTTCATGGCTTCCATAATTTTTCCGTCTTGTTAAATACCGAGAATATGACCGAAATTCAGATTCGTGCCACTGACAGTTGGTTCGAATCTGTTCAGAGACTTTATCTTGTTTTGTTGCTGGTGTAACTTTGCATTCGTGAAGTAGACGACTATGGCTACTACTGAGTGGTTGCCGGGAGATGTATGATACGGTTCGTTATGATTCGTCACTTACTTGTGACAGTCAGTAGCTAAATGTAGCAGCGAAAGGACGTGATGAGATACAGCTTTTGCAACAAAAATAAAAGAGCAGTTACTGTTTTAGAAGTTGAGTACTTGAGAACTATGCGGATAAGGCATTGCTGTAGTGATCACTCTCTTATTGCCATAATCATAGCTAAAGTACAGTAGATAGATTTAACGTGAAAATGGCAGTAGAGGTATTTTATGCATGAAACGACCTTCTTGCAATCAAAGAAATTTACGTTAGTAATTCAATGTGATATCATAAGTGGGAATTATTCCCCCGGGGCAACTAACTTAGCACTGACGTCTGATAACCAAAGCCCAAATATAGACCTGTTTAGAAAAATATGTAACTTTCACTGCATCAACGACGGACTGAATCCTAACGATTTTTCCCAAACGAATTAGGATGAACGATTAGAGCTGATGTACCGGTGACGACGAGGTTATTAGAGATGGAGCACAAAATCATTGTGGGGGAAAGATATCAATCGTATCTTTCTGAAGAGAATCGTCACGGGTTTTGCCGTAACTGATTTAGGCAAATCAGGGAGAACAAATAACCTGGTTGGCTTCCCTTCCGATTACGCGTCTAGTGTGCTAGCCGCTGCACCACTCGCTCTGAAAGTAAATTAGGGGATGAATAGTTCATAGTATATGATGTGCCAATGGTATAGCAGGTATGCGCCGGCCGGAGTGGCCGAGCGGTTCTAGGCGCTACAGTCTGGAACCGCGCGACCGCTATGGTCGCAGGTTCGAATCCTGCCTCGGGCATGGATGTGTGTGATGTCCTTAGGTTGGATAGCTTTAAGTAGTTCTAAGTTCTAGGGGATTGATAACCTCAGCAGTTAAGTCCCATAGTGCTCAGAGCCATTTGAACCATAGCAGGCATGCCTATATGCAACGTAACAGTAGTCTCCAGAAGATAAACAGTAACACCCACAGTGACAGTAACAACTATGACAATGAAGAGGATAAGTAGGAGGAGGAAGATGAGATGTAACAGAAAATAAGACACTCAGAATTATGAAACAGACATAACATACCAAAATGCACTGACAAATTATACATATCAGTCAAATAACAGTTAAGGATAGCAAATACTAGAATAACTGTAGTACAAGGTGCTGGCAATCTAGCCAAGAAAGCACCCAATGTTGTACATGGATGAATACCTAATATTAACATATAGCATCACCAAGAAACCATTTCCGAGGTATTCACCGCCAGTCACAACTGATGTTGGCACTACCAAATTCCTTCTCTGCCATATCATCTTTTTATATTTTTCTTAAAACAATAATATTTTACATATATTTCAACATCAAATTATTTGTACTTTAAAAAATATTTTGTTCTGTGCCAAATGTTGCTGATGAAACTGAAACAGAAAAACTACAAAAAGATGACAAACGAAAACTGTAACGTGCACTACATGTTTTAAAATAACAAGTAACAAGTCTTTAGATCTGCAATAAAATATCAATTTGCAATAAAATATAAATTTGCGATAAGTAAACATGATGTCCCACTACAGATTCCATCGATGTACCTATGTAAAATGTGAACGACGTCAGAAGTTATGGTCTGGAACGGAGAACAGAATTATTTGTTACTTCAAAAAAGTATTTTGTTCTGTGTCAAATGTTGCTGATAAAACCGAAACAGAAAAACTACAAAAAGATGACAAACCAAAACTGCAACGTGTACTACCTGTTTTAAAATAACAAATAATAGGTCTTTAAATTTGCAATAAAATACAAATTTGCAATAAAATATAAATTTGAAATAAAATATAAATTTGCAATAAGTAAACGTGATGTCTCAATATAGATTCCATCGATGTACCTATGTTAAATGTGAACGACATCAGAGGTTATAGTCTGGAACGGACAACAGAACGTAACTAAAAAATTTGCAAACATGATTGTGTTCTCCTTCCAAATCATTACCGGGGATGTGGAGTTGGTTTAGTGGCTCATTTTCGCAGCAGGTGATGTCCCGCATTTCAAGTCAACAATTTCGCGTCATTTAATTTTGTATTGTGTTCTTAAATCTCGTATTTGGTTGTATGGGTCATTGCGGAAAGCCATTTGAAATACAATAAATTAAATTAGGCGCTATTCTGTTTAAAGTTATTCAGTACACATCGTCCACTCCAGCACTCCCATTAATCACTTGCAGTCGATGTCCTTGAGTGAGTAGCGTTACAGGTTCAACAACAGCCCTTTGCTCTGTTATTAATTCATTATTCTATTCAGTTACTCTGCAGACACATTACTGGACATAAAGATAACTCTGCAACATCTGAAATAAATATCTAAGGTCTAAGTCATCAAGCACTGTTTCACATCAGTGTATTAGAGATATTGGATCATGTATATCAGTGCGCTGGTTGTGTGCAGGAGTTGGGAGAGCAGCGTAGCTCAGGCCCCACATGGGATCACCGCAGATTGCCAAACATGAATTGTGACTCAGTAGCATGGCGTAGCTGCAAAGCGTGTTTGCCGGGACTATTGACTTCATCCCTGTGTGCTGAATAGGTCCGCCATGCGGCCGCTGTGGTATCCCCTGACACACAGACGTCAGGAAATCGCGACTAGACACTGGAAATTTGTGCTAATGAGTTTTCGTTCATCCTTGTTCAGCTGTCCCTATTTCCATTTATTTTCGTAAAACGCCTAACACATATAGCTCACCGAATGACGTGGCGCAGAAGTACGAATATCCCGTTCATGTTAATCTCGTTAAAGTTAAATACCGCGCCGAATATTTATGCTCGCATGTTGATTCTGCAGAGGCATTTTCCGACGATGGACAGAAGTAACAGACAGTGACACATTTCGGTGTCACTTAGAACCAGTAGTCTAATTTGCATTTGGTTCTCAAATGTTCTGCGACCTTCTATTAAATGCTTTCAATATAACACTTGAAATGATTAAACCTGAAGAATCGTTTACGCATACCATAATGTAGATAGATCGACAACCGAACAAGAATGTCAGAGCACGCTGGAGGGTCCTACGAGCATATTTTTAATGTTTCATCAACATTAAGGTCAATAGAAAATAAAAACCAGAATAGTTTTGAAAAGAAAGGACAAGAAAATGGATCCTTGTTAAATGAATTCCCACCATTCTTGGAAGAAGACATAAACAAGAGTGGTCGTGGAGAGATCAGATTTTAGGGCTGTCAGACCAAGAGATGGAGGTGTGCACATACAGGCTGACAATTATTGTAATACATTAAAAAAACGTAAATCACACTTTATTCAACACGTAAACGTCACTACAGGTATCCGGATTTAGGTTATGACATGTTCGATATTCCTGCCATCATTGACGATGATGTGGAGCAGACGAATAGCGAAATTCTGCTTGACCCGCTGAGGTGTCGGTACATCGATGCTATCGATGACGTCCTGAATACTTGTTTTCAACTCAGAAACGGTTTTGGGATTATTGCTGTACGCCTTGTCTTTAATACAGCCCCATAAAAAGGAGTCGTATATGTTCAGATCCGGAGAATACGGCAGCCAATCGAGGCCCATGCGAGTAGCCTCTAGGTAACCTAGAGGCAGAATGCGGTCCCCAAATTGCTTCTCTAGGACATCCAACACTCTCCTGCTTCGGTGGGGTCGAGCTCCGTCTTGCATGAACCACATCATGTCGCATTCAGGGTCACTTTGGATAATGGGGATGAAATCATATTCCAAAACCTTCACATACCGTGCGGTAGTCACTGTGCCATCAAGGAATATCGCACCGATTATTCCGTGACTGGACATTGCACACCGCACAGTCACCCGTTGAGGGTGAAAAGGCTTCTCGATCGCGAAATGAGGATTCTCATTGCCCCAAATGCGCCAGTTTTGCTTATTGACGAACCCATACAAATGAAAGTGGGCTTCGTCGCAAAACCAAACCATACAGCGCACACTAATTCCCATCATGCCCCGCTGCCAACCGTACAGTTTAAACGCCCTGTCGCAAACCGTTCAGAATTTATGGCGATTTTATTTCATATAGTTCAATAATTGTCATCCTGTATCTCTCGTTGGTTTTGTTCTATCCCGAAACAGAGCCTGTCAAACAAGACTCCCTTGATAATCTAGTCTTGGCAGAACAAGATATTCTAATCGAAAAAAAGATGGAGATCAGGATTTAAAGTCTTGCAGACGCTGGGTCACGACGGTGAAGGAACTCTGACTGAACAAGTGTGGAAAAGGAAATAGGCCGTGTCTTTTTCAAAGAAACTGTCTGGGCATTTGTTTAAATTAATCTATGGGAACCATTAAAATCACGAAAACACGGAAAATCTAACTCCAGACAGCCGGAAGGGGGAGGGACTGAGGGGGAGATAGAGAGAGAGAGAGAGAGAGAGAGAGAGAGAGAGAGAGAGAGAGAGAGAGAGATCTGAATAAAGTTACTCCCAAATACGAGTACAGATTTTAACCACTGCACCGATTTGTTCGGTGGTCCTAACTTTCGACAGCGTTTGTAATACCAGTCCATTCTATTCATAGTATAATTTACCAGTAGCTTCTTCGCACGTTTGAAATGTCTCCAGACCATTACCGTGATATTTTGGCGTGCAACACAAAGACCGATTCTTCTGCTGATTCCTATTCGGCCAAAGCAAATGTTCAGTCTGCTGCGCGGTGGTCGTGACCAAATAACGTATGATGGCCAGAGGATTTGTATCCAAAGCTTTCAACATGACCATTTTTCGTACGGAGGATCGTAGGAATGCCCATTTGCGTGTAAACTCACGCTGGAGTATCACATAAAATATTTCTCCATGTACTCTACGTTTTTTTTTTTACTTTCTTTTACATAGATTACTCTGTAGAAAATTCTCATTCATAAAATTGTCCGTACATGCGAGTATAGAATAGACCGCCCTGAATTTGCACAACAGAAGAAGACATTACGTAGCTTCGTAACCTATTCATCGCTTCATGTACAACGCAGATGCTTATTTTGCATTTAGCTGTCATAACTATTCCGACGTCTGCTAAAGACAACCAAACACAGCTTTATACAGCGGTTCCACTGTATTAGTTTAATTTACTTCATCAGACACTGTTTAACGATTATCTTCTTTGTCCAAAGTTGGTTATCGCTGACGGAATATTTGTTTGTCACTTCTTCCAATGATAACACATATCTGAACAAAAAGTGTTTTTATGTCTGTTAGTGCATTGGCCTTTCTATTATCATATCATTATAAGTGAAAAACTGAAGCTACTAAGGTATTCCTGTTGTTATCCTCCACAATCACGCACTGTAGGTGCGTCTTGCCTTTTTTGTCTTCAAAAATACGGAGACGATACAACTCAAGGGCTCGCAGGCAACATTAACACAGTGTCAAATGTTTCCTCCCCCTAGGTCTACATCTTAAGGAATAACTGTAGCACGTTAATACGAAAAATTCTTGAGTCAACTCCATGTGAATTAACGATTTCAACTTTCGACCGACTGCAAAATGCATAGCACACTGACGAAAAAGAAGTCAAAAGTCCAAGAAGGAGTTGTGCGACATACGATCTGAGGCGTCTTCTCACGGTTCGCGCGACTCCTCCCGTCAGAGGTTCGAGTCCTCCTTCGGGCGTGGGCGTGTGTGTTATCCTTAGCGTAAGTTAGTTTCAATAGTGTGTAATCCTAGGGACCGATGATGTCAGTGTCTGGAACCGCGCGACCGCTACGGTCGCAGATTCGAATCCTGCCTCGGGCATGGATATGTGTGATGTCGTTAGGTTAGTTAGGTTTAAGTAGTTCTAAGTTCTAGGGGACTGATGACCTCAGATGTTAAGTCCCATAGTGCTCAGAGCCATTTGAACCATTTTGATGATGTCAGCAGCTTGGGCCCATAGTAAGCACAACGTCTTCAGGCCACAAGTGACCCATCGGGACCATCCGACCGCCGTGTCATCCTCAGCTGAGGATGCGGATAGGAGGGACGTGTGGTCAGCACACCGCTCTCTCGGTCGTTATGATGGTTTCCTTTGACCGGAGCCGCTACTATTCGTTCGAATAGCTCCTCAATTGGCATCACGAGGCTGTGTTGGTCCCATAGTGCTTTACCACAAATTTTCTGTGCAACATAAACGAAAGTTGGTAGGCGGGTTTCTGCATCTGAAAGATGATGCCCACTCAAATTTCGCTCTGGTCGCATAAGAGTGGTGCTAATAGCGCCACTATGAGGATACAAATCATGTTTGGTATAAATACACGGAGTAACGGTCGTGAGCGTTACTTACCTTTGACAATGGACGTGGTGAGGTGGCGTTAGTCAAGAATGTCTTCATGACGACAAAGACGTCACTACCAACACCTCACTGAGTTTGAACGAGGTCGTGTAATAGGGCTTCGAGAAGCCGGACGTTACTTCTGTAATACTGTAGAAAGACCTGGCAGGAACGTAGGCACTGTACTTGAGTGCTGCCAGCGGTGGTCATAGGAATGTAGGGTCACAAGAAGACCGGGTTCCGGACGATCACGTGGCAGTATGGCTCTGTCTCATTGTACTGCATCTGCAGCAGCAATTTGGGCAGCAGTTGGCACCACAACGACACAACGAACTGTTACAAATCGGTTACTTCAAGGATAGCTCTGAGTCAGACGCCCTGTAGCGTGCATTCCACTGATCCCAAACCTCCGCCATTTCCTACTTCAGTGGTGTCAAGCGAGAGCTCATTGAAGGGCAGGGTGGAGGTCTGTTGTATATTCTGTTGATAGCTGGCTCTGCCTCGGTGCCAGTGTTGGCCTTGTGTTGGTTAGAAGGAGGCCAGTTGAGTCACACTGGATTTATGGACTGGAGTGCGATTTCGGGTGACAGCAGGAGCACTCTTGTGGTTATCCCACACACCCTGATTGAAAATCTGTACGTCAGTCTGGTTACTCGACCTGTTGTGCTGCCATTAGTGAATAGCATTCCAGGGAGTGTTTTCCAACAGGATAACCCTTGCCCACATGTCGCTGTTGTAACCCAACATGCTCTACAGTGTCGACATGTTGCCTTTCTAGTACCTTCCGCCGCGGAAGTCGAACACGCACCAGAACAAATGGACGTGGTCAGCCCATAGAGGGCTCCGCCTCCGCAGTGGCTATTCCGCGCAGCGGCTCTTGCGCAGCCACCGCTACGCCACGTACAGACAGCGGCCGATAGCCGCTCTCTCCGGTTTCGTATATAGGGACCCGCTCTGCCCTAGTCCAACCCTCCTTCTCCCAGAGCGGATTTTCCTCCATCCCCCCCTCCCCTGAGACCCTGCACCCCATACTTGCCTCTTTCCTTCCCACATCCCTCCCTACCTGGCCCTCTTCAGCGCGCCCCCCGCTCATCTCCCCCATCTCTTCCCCTCCCTCCCTTCTTCAGGTCTCCTTCATCTCCTAGCGCCTGGCAGATCCTCTGTATTGATCATGATCAGTGTGCCACATCAGTGTTGTGCTTAGTGCTGTTTCTCCTGTGCATCAAGAGGTGTGATTTTAATTGTGTACTGCCTTGAGGTTCGCCGTCAGTGTTACGTTATGTGCTACGCCATCCGTCGATACCTTTATGCTCTAGTCATACTGTGCCTTGTGTTCTTTTAATCGTCGCAGTGCGTGGCTTTTTGTGTGTGCTACTTTTACACTGTTTTTTATCTCCATTTTACAATCACCCCGTTTTTTGTCTATTACCTTCCATGATGTTCCCCTTTTTTACATCTATGTTCACCTTATTCTCTCCTTTGCTGTTTTTAAATGTCTTCTATTGTTTTGTTCTATGTCTTTCGGTTGACGAGCAGCGCATATGCTGCTGCCAGCCCGCCCCGATGGGGAATTGAAACACAATAAAGAAAAAAAAAAACCTAGTCCAGTCAGTCTGGTACTCGCTATGGATTTCGTTTCTATCTCGGCGGTACTGCGTTCTGGTCGTTGCTCGTTGTTGACATTTGCCTGGCTCTGGTTCTGAGTGGATTTACTGTTGGTGTTTGGTGTTGTGGTTTACACAAGCCTCCGTTGTTTATCTCTTCCTTGTTGTGTTGGTCATAGTCGGTCGTGGTCGGTTGTTGTCAGTTGTCGTTGGTCTGTCGTCCGACTCGTCCTGTGTTTACCCGGTGGTGCGTGCTCCAACGCCGGCGGCTTCCCCGCCTGGCGGCTCCGATCCACAGCCCAAGGCGTTCCCGCAGTTGGTTTTGGTTACTACAGCCTTGTCCTCGAATATCGCCGGCCGAAGTGGCCTTGCGGTTCTAGGCGCTACAGTCTGGAACCGGGCGACCGCTACGGTTGCAGGTTCGAATCCTACCTCGGGCATGGATGTGTGTGATGTCCTTAGGTTAGTTAGGTTTAATTAGTTCTAAGTTCTAGGCGACTGATGACCTCAGAAGTTAAGTCGCATAGTGCTCAGAGCCATTTGAACCATTTTTTTTTTCTCGAATATCAAATCTGTTTCCAATATAGCACATATGAGACATCACCGGATGACAACTCCAAGACCATCCACATACGGCATTAACCATCCGTGTATTGACTGACCAAGTGCAACAGGCATGAAACTCCATACCACAACCCGACACTCGGCCCCTGTACAACACAATGCATGCAAGTTTGCATGCTTGCATTCAACATTCTGGCGGTTACACCGGTTATTAATGTACCAGAATTTCCCATTTGCAATGGCATATCTCGCGCTTGCATTAACCTATGATCTTGCAATGTTCTTCACTTACCTAGATAAATGTATTCTCGAAATTTCATTATTCGACATTAATTATTATTTGTATCGCAATTTTTTCATAATTGTATATCATGAATGTAGCTGTTGATATTTCTCGCAGTCACTTTATTGGTGCTCCCACTGGTAGCGCATTTATATGTCAAATGCACTTTAAAGCTTAACTTTTTTAACGACATTAGGTTTTTGGAATTAACGCACCCGTTATCTCACTTTCCAGTTAAGGCAGCCCCTCCGAGCGGCCCATCTGCCAAGACTATCGGCATTGTGGTTGCCGTAATACTGGCAGCGCTGCTCTCCGTCGTCGCATTCTTCGTCGTGAAGAAAAGGCTAAGACTGAGAAGGCAGAGAAATGTGGCGGAAGACTCCGATGTTCGCTACCTCACTTCGGACGAGATCCTCGACTTCAACATGGCGAGGCCGGCTGACGATGACGCGTGATCGCCAGTGGTTGCAGCACCAGGGGTTTTTACCGACAGTTTCGTTCCCTACCTGCAGCTTCTCTGGCGAAGTCGAAGCGCACTTGAAAAATATGCATCAGACTTTTATGTTCAACATGTTTCTTCGAGAAAGAGTTTTATTGTGACTGAGTCGACAATGTAATAATGTTAAAGAGATGTAAGGGCTCGATTTTCTAGGAATTAATTAATTACGTACATGCAGTGGATGGTTCATGACCAGAACAGAACCAATATCGACTTTTGGTTTGTGGCTACGTTACTCAGGTACAATGAACGAACTTATTCACCCCCAATTCAAGTACATTCAAGATATTGTAAGCTTCAGAACTGAACAGTATCATGAAGCATTGAAGTACATGAACTCTGAAAGTATTTCTGCTGCACACACACACAGTGATCTTGTAGAACATCATACCTGTAGTTAATTGAAAATTGCAAGTCTGTAATACTAGTATCGCTGATTCGGTTACCACAGTTCTGAATGTAGTAATGTATTGTTTTAATTATGTCAAAAATGTGATTTAATATGTAAATAAACAGTAATAACGATGTATTTACCTCTTACACTGGTACCTCTTTTAAAACTACACCTATTACATCCCTAATATCTATCAGGCAGCTTCAGTTGATCACTGAGTGTCATGCAATACTTACAGTAAAAAGTGGTTCACAAGGATCGTGAAACATACTACGCAACAACACAACAAAGTTCCCTTTCGAATTGTAAATGCATAGCCTTCTAGGAGGTGTGGGGGAGAGGGGGGGGGGAACTGAGTGGAAGTAGCCATTTTCTGTTCCTCAGTGTATAGTCATTTAAAATATAAAAACAGTTTTTTTTAAATATTTAACTTGATAAACAATTATTCGCAACCTTGGTGTTTCTGTGCAAAATGTGCAGTGATGTGGTTGGTACTGCAATGTAGACGACGATGCTGCATCCGGTGTGTAAGAAATGAATGTTCTTTTTCGTGATGATCAACACACAGCATGGATTGTAAGGGCGGGAGAGTAATGTCAAACTATATACTCGTATATACTGCGTTGATCATTTTGATATGCTTGGATTTGCTCTACCATTTTTCCTTGAATCACTGCAGATCATAATTGTATTTAAGAATATCCGTCTTTTGTAAGTCTTAAATTCTTACCAGTGTCCAGTTACATTTACCTCTTACACAGACGCACATTATATATATATATGGTGAAGCGAAATTCGCACACTCGGCCTTCGCAGCGCGATTCCTCAAATGCCAGAAATAATAAAAATGTCTATCACAAAATTTCGTCCGATGAGTACATCCGGCAGAAAAAGGACGTTAAAGAGTGGCAATCTGGCAACACCGTAACCACATGTATGGTAACTATCTCTGTCAGTACTTATAATTCATGCTGTGCAGTGGGTAGAGTTTTGGGTCAGCATGCAGCATGTCGAGGATTCGATCCTGAGCTAAGGCGCATTTTTTTTTCATAAATTTACCTCATTTTATAACGCTGTACATAGCAAATACGTGGTTACACAAATAAGAAATAGACAGCTGAAACAAATGAACTGTTATAGGACGGAATAAATACAAAAACAATATCTATTTCGAGATGCCAAAGACGATAGCGTAGTACAAACCACAACATCTACTTGTCATTTATACTACATGTAATATGAGCACTCAGATGGCGCACATTAGCAGTGACAATTATAATGTCCATATTAATGACCGCGTGACCTTCACAACACAATACGTTGCCCTCAGAACAACAGATGCTCAAAGCGACCTCCCTGCACGTCCAAACATTGCGCAGCCCGCCGGATCATAGAGCTCTGGACCCTTCGCAGGTGAACGCGGCAGCCATACAACTGGACCTCCACGTCCAAGCCATTTCCCTGGAAATGTTCTGTCCAAATATTGTCGCACATTAATTCCAGAGTGTGGAGGTGCACCATCATGTTGGAACCACATTCTCTGCCGTACATGTAGTGGAACATCGTCCAGGGCATCAGGCAGATAGTTTGAGAGGATGCGTGATACCTTCGTGCAGTCAACCGGTCAGGCAATGTGTGGGGACCCAAACACCTGTCGCCCCATATTCCGGCCCAGACGTTGATACCAAAGTGAACTTGATATCCATGGTCGCGGGTGACGTGCGGATTAACCTCACACCACTGGTGGGCGTTGTGCATATTGAAGACCCCCACATGAGTGAACGCTGCTTCATCCGGCCATATTACAGTGTTCACAAAGTATCGTTGGCTTTCTGTTGTTGCTGTAATCATTAACAGAACTGCATCCGCTGATGGTGATCTGCAGGATGCAGGTGTTGTGTGAAAGCATAATGATACAGGTGCAGCCCACGCTTGTGCAGCACTTTAAGGACCATGCGTTGTGAGATACGCAACTGCCTTGCTACGCTACGTGTACTTCGTTGAGCTTCTTGGTGTATGACCTCCAGAATAGCTTCCTCAATAGCTGGAGTACGGAGTCCTGTGGACGACCTCTGTCACGCGATAGTGGAAGGAGAGAAGCTGACTCCCGAAGGCGCAGCTCCAGATGACGAAACACATTTTTATCTGGATGGCGTTGACGAGGATATCTAGCTGCATATTCACGAGCGGTAACCCCAGCCCAGTTATCAGATGCACCAAGGACCGGAAGCATATCCACATATTCATCGTCTGTGTATGCCATACGTCTGCCACATTGGTTTAGAGGTTTACAATGAGAAAATTCGATACGTGTACGCATGTACACTGGATTCTGTCTCGGGCGCATTACTCTGCTCGCAACTAGTCAGTGTCTGGGACAGCGCATACAGTTTAAACACGCCGTCAGTGCTGCGTGTTGTTCCACCTAACGTGCATTACCCCTCTGACAGATATTGTTCTACAAGATTCATCCTGACACCTCTGACTGCGAAATGTTCGGTTTCGAATAAACACTGTTCCCCTAATGGCAATAGACGTGATGTTTCCACAATCCAATAGACAGAATAATAATATTAATAAAAATAAAACTTTGAAAATTCTCAGCCTATTGAATTAAAAGAAAATTTTACCAAAAATAATACTAGAAATTTTTACCAAACTTTTAAACACATACCTAAAGGATATCAGACACCAAGTATTTGTTTCAAAGATGAAAATGGCAAGCCGGCCGGAGTGGCCATGCGGTTCTAGGCGCTACAGTCTGGCACCGCGCGACCGGTACGGTCGCAGGTTCGAATCCTGCCTCAGGCATGGGTGTGTGTGAAGTTCTTAGGTTAGTTAGGTTTAAGTAGTTCTAAGTTCTAGGGGACTGATGACCTCAGCAGTTAAGTCCCTTAGTGCTCAGAGCCATTTGAACCATTTTTGAACATGGCAAAATGAGATTAAATAAGAAAGAAAATAGTGAAATTTTAGCAAAAGTTTTTGAATAGCTGTTAAATTGTCCAGTTCCAACAGATAAATTAGAATTTCCAGTGACACTTCAAAATGTAGAGGAAGATTTCCCACCAACAGATCTAGAAATTCATAAAGCCATCAAAATACTCCAAAACAATAAAGCAAGTGGTGAAGACTCCATTACAGCAGAATTATTGAAGTGGTCAGAACCAAAAATCATAAAGGATCTACAGCAGCTTTTTGAGAACGTTTGGAAAACCGAAAAGATGCCAGTGAATGGAAAACGACATTAATTCGCCCGCTACATTAAAAGGGAGACAAACAAAATGTCAATAGTTATAGAGGAGTGCCACTTCTGCCAGTGGTTTACAATATATTATCAAAAATTTCCTGAACAGAGTGGAAGATACTTTAGACAAACAACTGGGAGAATATTAGGGTGGTTTTCGAAAGGGAAGATCATGTGCAGAACAATTTTTTAACTTAAAGTCAATAATTCGCCATAGAATGTTAACCAGCAAACCAATATTAGTGTCATTTATTGATTTCAAGAAATCATTTGATTGTATGGACAGAGAAACAATAGGTAAGGTCATTAGAGAATTTAGTGTTAAATCAAAATTAGCAAATACAATTCGTGAAACACTAACAGGTACAATGTCTAAAGTCAAATTTATGGGAGAAGTATCTCAGCTATTTGAAATAAAAAACTGATGTTAGGCTAGGTGATGGTTTATCACTTTTACTGTTTAATTGTGTTCTAGAAAAAATTGTAAGGATCTGGAATTCGGAGCTAAAAAATCACAAAATTGAATCAATAACTCTGGGAAGGAAAACAAGTTGAATTAAGGTAAATTGCTATGCTTTTGCCGATGATTTTGCAATGCTTTCAGAAAACCTGACAGAAGCTGTTATTCAAATACCTTCTGCAAAAAATAGCAAACAGAACTGGTCTCAAAATTTGAGCTGAAAAAACAAAATTCATGACAAATATAAAAATGCGCCAAAATTAACAGAAACACAAATCGGTAAAATAGAGCGAGTAAATAAATTTAAATATCTTGGAGAAACTATACAGCAGAATGGACTAGAAAGATCTTCAATAGAAGTAAGAATTAACAAAACGGAAAGAGCATGCGGTTTAACCAAAAATATTTACAACAAGAAATGTACATCTAGAAAAACAAAACTAAAACACTACACCACAGTAGTACGACCAGAATGTTTATATGGATCTGAATGCCTAACGGCGAACTATGAGATGGACAAGCCAGAGGCACCGAAAAAAAGGATTATCAGAGAAATAATGAGTGCAATAAAAACTGTAGATGGTTGGAAAATAAGAAGTAATGAGGAGATATACAAAAATAAAAATAAAATATCTGAAGGAACGGCCTAATGAAGATTTACCTTTTTCGGACAACTCTTCCGAATGGATGGAAATAGACTAACAAAACAAATACTCCTATATTTCTGGAAGAAGAAATCGACAATAGCATGAATTACAGAAGTAAGAGCTAGAAAGAAACAACATCAAAGAATCAGAAATAGCAGAAAGAAACCGTTTTAAAAATAAAATACTAAATTTGGAAGTCTTTCAAAGCAGAAGGAATAAAAAGTCGGGGACAACATGGACAGAAGAAAGGAAGAGACTTCATGGGGAGAAAATTAGGGAATACTGGAAAAATAGGAAACGACAACAAAGGAAGAAGAGCAACTGAAGTTGTTAACGCGATCCTAGTTGGTCAATACGATTGTAAAAATAATAATAATAATAATGCATTGAGATACGTACTAAACAACATGCGGTTACGAGACTCAATGCTGAAAGGCTAATTAGTGGGACCATGGTGTTAACACATACAAATAGTAACCGAGTTTGGACATTATTCGCAAAGCACGTTGCTGGTCCTACTGGTAACATAAGGCCCTAACGAAATGTAATGCACCTGAACGAGGCAAGAATAATAGTTGGTACCAAACTATGGGACGACTGGAGGAGAGCACAAAGAAAACAGGTTTCGCATCTAGTGGATGAAGTGGTGCGAATAAATTCACGCCCACGATGTGAAAAGGGCCTCTTTCAAAGCTGACTAATCTTCCCTTTCTACGATTGTAGAATGTAAGTGCAAATGTTTTCTAGAGGACCCGCTGCAAACGTTGTTGACCACTAAAATGCCAGATACCGTACCGCCTGGACTACATTTACCAAATGAGAAACATGCCTCACTCAGGGACAGAACCATCGACCTGTTGCATGCTAACCTAAAACTATTCACTACACCAGCTGTACATCATGACTGTTACGTGCTGACAGAAATAGTTACCATACATGTGGTTACAGCGTTGCCAGTTTGCCACTCTCTTACATCCTTTTCTGCCGGATTTACTCGCCTCGCCGGACGAAATTTTGTGAGAGACTTTTCTTTATCGCCGGCATGTGAGGAGTCGCGCTGCGAAGTCCGAGTGCGCGAATTTCGCTTCACCTTGTACATATATGTATATATATACATCAGCGCAGCGCGATGCATCTAATCAAATGTCAACCACAATTTTATAAATAAAAAAAATAAAAGTTAGAAATTACAGCGAAACTAATAACATTTCCACAAACATTTCAAATATTAGACATTATTTTCTTTAGTATCATTGGAAAGGTTAGCTAGTAGCCTTTAACAGGTGTCCAGTTTGAAGGATTTTTAGTATTAAAATGATGGTCCATTTTGTGCATTTTATGACAATGTGTGAAAGTCGTGCTTTTGGTGGGAGTACCTAAAGTCTCACTGGCGGGAGCGGTAGGTCGCTGGAGAACGCTGCGACTGGAAGGGCTATTGGGTGCAAGGCAGAAACGAGGACACTTCCGTATGGGCCATCGGAAGAGACGGTAGTAAAGTTTTACTTTGATGTCCTGCTGTGGCTCTGAGCACTATGGGACTTAACATCTGTGGTCATCAGTCCCCTAGAACTTAGAACTACTTAAACCTAACTAACCTAAGGACATCACACACATCCATGCCCGAGGCAGGATTCGAACCTGCGACCGTAGCGGTCGCGCGGTTCCGGACTGAGCGTCTAGAACCGCTAGACCACCGCGGCCGGCTGTCCTGCTGTAACACGACATACAACTTCGTAATAAACTCGTGTGATAGGAAGGTTTTGTAAGACTTCTGTTCTGGGTCACCGTTGATGCAGCTTTATACTTAGTTAATTCAGTTACAAGTAAGACTTTTAGCTTTCGAACTAGTGATGAATTGTTAAATTACTGGGGATTCTACAACCACACGTGCTATGGTTGATGCAATATCAACTGCTTTTAATATTTATTATTCTACAACCTTGTTTAATATTATATTGTGTGACAACCAGTTCTGAATGACATTGTTTGATTTCTGGATAAATTAGTGGTATGACCTACCTCAATTTTCAAATATTATATTTCCCAGTTTTATCATTTCTGGTCATTGCTCATAACTGCAATTTATTATTATTAAATTGGTTTAACTTACCTTTGCTCAAATTATTAGACCATAAGATCACAGTTTAGTACCGATTATTTAGCTATCTTAGTTCTTTGGCGTAAAGCAGAAATTTATGGCTCGGCACTACGACATCACTGAGCTACGTTTTCAATCAAAGCCGCACATAGCCAAATACTGATTGTTATTGCTAACTCACATTAAACTGAGCGTGTAAGAAGAGTAAGAAACCCGGGAAGTCGCAGGCTGCCGTTGATGCGGGAACAGCTCAGTACAGCCCCGTGGTGCCCCTGTTCCACTGCATTGAGTGAACCAGTATACGAGTTGCATATGGACAACTCTTCATCAGTATATCTATCTGTTGTTTTCTGCCCACTCGTCTAATATAGGGTGACTAGGAAACCTGCTTTCTCGAATCGCTAGACAACAATTCAAGCAAATCGTATTAATAAAGTTTATTACAGTAAGATAAATGACAATACTTAACTTTGCGTATTCAAAAAGGTGTGTCGCAAACCAAACGCGACATGCAGACAGTACCAATACAAACAACACAATAGAGTTCATAAGTCACTGCTGTAGCTTTCGGAGGACGGCTAGTCTCCAACTCAGACGGGGCCAGACGGAGCGGCGCTAACATTCTCTTCGTGTAGAGGATTAGAGATTAGATTAGATTAGTTTTTCGTTCCATAGATCCGTGTTGAGGAGATCCTCGTGGATGTGGAACATGTAACTTTTTTTTAAGCTGAAATAACAATACTAACACTATGAATATATACAACACATCATTTGTTTCTATTAAAAAATTCGTCAATGGAGTAGAAGGAGTTGGCCACTAGTAAGTCTTTCAGGCTCCTTTTAAATTGATCTTTATTTGTACCTAAATTTTTTATGTTTGCTGGCAAATTATTGAAGATGAGTGTTCCTGAGTAGTGGACCCCCTTTTGAACTAAAGTAAGTGCTTTTAAGTCCTTGTGCAGATCATTTTTGTTCCTGGTATTGTACATATGAACTGAGCTGTTTTTTGGAAAAAGAGGTATATTATTTAGGACAAATTTCATTAAGGAGAAAATATACTGAGAGGCAGTAGTTAGTATACCCCGTTCTTTGAAGAGGTTTCTACAAGACGTCCGTGAGTTTACTCCACAAATAATACATATTACACGCTTTTGGACTCTGAAAACTTTTGTTTGACTTGAAGAGTTACCCCAAAATATTATACCATATGACATTATGGAATGAAAGTAGGCAAAGTATGCAAGCTTTTTCACTTTTATGTCGCCTATGTCTGCTAACACTCGAATTGCAAATACAGATTTGTTAAGGCGTTTCTGCAGTTCTGTGGTGTGCTCCTCCCAACTGAATTTATTATCAAGTTGTAATCCCAGGAATTTAAGACTGTCAACCTCTTCTATCTGCTCTTCTTCGTACTTTATGCATATGCTGGGTGGAAACCTCTTACAGGTTCTGAATTGCATATAGTGAGTCTTTTCGAAGTTTAATGTCAGTGAGTTGGCTTTAAACCATTTATTAATATCCATGAAAATACCATTAGCAGATCTTTCTAGAACTACACTCGACATACTATTTATTGCAATACTTGTGTCATCTGCAAACAAAACGAACTCTGCTTCTGGCAGTGTAACTGATGAGAGATCATTAATGTACACAAGAAAAAGCAATGGCCCTAAGATGGATCCTTGTGGGACACCACATGTAATTTCTTCCCATTCTGATGATGACTGATGACTTAATTCACTAGTCCCTTGCACTGACACCCTTTGTTTCCTGTTAGCGGGGTATGACTTGAACCATTTTGCAGCACTGCCCGTGACACCAAAGAATTCTAATTTATTTAAAAGGATGTTGTGGTTTACACAATCGAATGCCTTTGACAAATCACAGAAAATACCTGCTGCTTGTAACTTGTTATTTAATGAATTAAGTACATTTTCACTGTAGGTATAAATAGCCTTTTCGATATCAGAACCCTTCAGAAATCCAAACTGTGTTCTTGATAATATGTTATTTGTGGTCAGATGGTTAAGAAGCTGCCTGTACATTACTTTTTCTAAAATTTTTGAGAATGCTGGCCAAAGTGAAATCGGTCTGTAGTTTGATGGCATCTCTTTATCCCCTTTCTTGAATAGAGGCTTAACATCTGCATATTTCATCCAGTCAGGAAATGTCTCAGTTATAATTGACTGGTTACACAAGTAACTTAGAATTGTACTAAACTCACAAGAACATGCCTTAATTAACTTTGTTGATATTTCATCATAACCACTAGAATGCTTTGTTTTTAAAGATTTTATTATGGAAGTTATTTCTTTTGGTGAACTGAGTGACATATTCATGTACCTGAAGCTATTTGTAAAGGCTAGTTTCAGATATTCAGGGGCATTATTTACTGATCCTGACAATCCCATTCTATCAGTAACGGATATAAAGTACTTGTTAAATAGATTTGCCACACTATGCCCATCGGTTACTAATGTGTCATCTACCCTTAGTGCTATTTGCTCCTGTTCCTTTCTGGTTCTACCAGTCTCCTCTTTCACTATATCCCATATTGTTTTTATTTTGTTCCCTGACATTGCTATCTTCTTCTCATAGTGTATTTGTTTAGATGTCTGAATTACTTTTTTAATATTTTACAGTATTCCTTGTATTTAGCTAAATCATCAGCATTGGAGTTTTTTTTGGTCGACAGATGCATTTTCCTTTTTGTCTTACAGGAAATCTTTATTCCTTGTGTGATCCATGGTTTTATTATAGACTTCTGTTTAATTTGAGTAACTTTTAGAGGAAAACAGTTTTCAAACATGGTACTGACATTGTTCATGAATGTGTTATATTTTTCATTCATGTCATGAGCACTATAAACATCTTTCCAGTTCATATCTTTGAGCAGTTTTCTAAAACACTCAATTTTTGGTTGATTGAATACTCTTCTGTACTCAGATTTAGCAGTCTTGATAACCTGCTTAGAATTTACATCTAAAATATGGAGCTGCATGTCATGATCTGATAGTCCATTTATTACAGGTTTTATGATATGATTTTGTTCCTTTGATTTGTCTATAAAAATGTTATCAATGGCTGTCCTTGAGGATTTAGTGATTCTAGTTGGAAAGTTTACAGTGTGAGTTAGATTGAAAAACAACATTACTAACTGCAGTAAATGTTTACTGGAAGATTGAATTAGAAAATCTGTATTAAAGTCACCAGCAATCAAAATTTCTTTGTTTCTTACTGTTAAATAACCCAAAAGAGCTTCTAGATGATTTATGAATAGATTATAATTTCCTGCAGGTGCTCGGTAAATAGTTACTATTATATAGGATCTGTTATGGAACCCTACTTCTGTTGCACATGCTTCTAGATGCTGCTCTAAACAGAATTTATGAATGTCAATGTTCTTGAATTTATGGCAATTTTTAATAAATGTAGCAACTCCTCCTCCATCCATATCTACTCTGCAGAAGTAGGAAGCTAGCTTAAATCCTGAAATGTCTAACATATCTATACCAGTGGTCACTCCTGTCTCGGTTGTCGTCCTAGAGAGTGTACTATTGGCTGACGTCGTCTCACAGCCCCCTCTGCTCTTCCGTTCTTGACCTTCGTGACGGTGCTGGACGTTACGCCGGAACACTATCTATAGCAATACTGTGACTCACTGTTAACGCACAACTAACACTGCCAGAAAACAAAACCCTAGACAGTATCGAGCAGTACTGAATGCAAACGTGAACACAACGAGGTAAGGAAGGCATTCCTAAAGTCAACAGCAGGTACCGTGAGTGAATGGAAACAAGGCACAAGGCACAACCATCGACGCTTGCGCTTTTATGCGCTATTTTTCAGTCCAACTCAGAAAAAAGTTATAGGGCAAGAATCCAAACGAAATGCAATAATTCTACAACGAGCTGCCAGAGACCGTGGGTCTCTTATGCCAAAGTACTCAGAATGTATTCCTGAACAAGCTTTGAAAGTGTTTCCATTGAGTTCTGCCTCATCCTGTAATTCAAAATGTACTACGTCAAACTCATACATAAATTATATACCTCGGTTTGCATCATCGTGGACATGTTAGTTACATCAGTTTTATTCCCATACTCTTCCTCATCCACCACAATGTCATCTTTGTCTTTGAGTCCCCATATCCTGCACTTCGTTGTTTTACCACCTACGCAATCTCCGGTGGTAGTAACATAACAGAACCATTATTTCCACCGTTAACGACGGATCCAGTTATTTAAGTGGCTGCTATTCAGTACCCATGTCTCGACCTGTTCGTCAGCACAGAGGGTATTCACATCCTTGAAGTCCGCTACACTCTTGATCTCCCCAAGAAACCAGACATATGCTTTATACAGGGTGGTCCACTGATAGTAACCGGGCCAAATACCTCACGAAATATGCATCAAGCGAAAAAACTACAAAAAACGAAACTCGTGTAGCTTGAAGGGGAAAACCAGATTGCGCTATGGTTGGCCCGCTAGATGGCGCTGCCATAGGTCAGACGGATATCAACTGCGTTTTTTAAAATAGGAACCCCCATTTTTTATTACATATTCGTGTACTACGTAAAGTATAAGTACGTGGTATCACGTAACATTCCGCCAGTGCGGACGGTATTTGCTTCGTAATACATTACCCATGTTAAAATGGACCGTTTGCCAAATGCGGAAAAGGTCGATATCGTGTTGATGTATGGCTATTGTGATCAAAATGCCCAACGTGCGTGTGCAATGTATGATGCTCGGTATCCTGGACGACATCATCCAAGTGTCCGGACAGTTCAAAAATGGCTCTGAGCACTATGGGACTCAACTGCTGAGGTCATTAGTCCCCTAGAACTTAGAACTAGTTAAACCTAACTAACCTAAGGACATCACAAACATCCATGCCCGAGGCAGGATTCGAACCTGCGACCGTAGCGGTCTTGCGGTTCCAGACTGCAGCGCCTTTAACCGCACGGCCACTTCGGCCGGCTGTCCGGAGAGTTCGTCCAATAGTTACGTTATTTAAGGAAACAGGAAGTGTTCAGCCACATGTGAAACGTCAACCACGACCTGAAACAAATGATGATGCCCAAGTAGCCGTTTTAGCTCCAGTCGCGGCTAATCCGCACATCAGTAGCAGACAAATTGCCCGAGAATCGGGAATCTCAAAAACGTCGGTGTTGAGAATGCTCCATCAACATCGATTGCACCAGTACCATATTTCTATGCAGCAGGAATTCCATGGCGACGACTTTGAACGTCGTGTACAGTTCTGCCACTGAGCACAAGAGAAATTACGGGACGATGACCGATTTCTTGCATGCGTTCTATTCAGTGACGAAGCGTCATTCACCAACAGCGGTAACGTAAACCAGCATAATATGCACTATTGGGCAACGGAAAATCCACGATGGCTGCGACAAGTGGAACATCAGCGACCTTGGCGGGTTAATGTATGGTGCGGCATTATGGGAGGAAAGATAATGGGCCCCCATTTTATCGATGCCAATCTAAATGGTGCAATGTATGCTGATTTCCTACGTAATGTTCTACCGATGTTACTACAAGATGTTTCACTGCATGACAGAATGGCGATGTACTTCCAACATGATGGATGTCCGGCACATAGCTCGCTTGCGGTTGAAGTGGTATTGAATAGCATATTTCATGACAGGTGGATTGGTCGTCGAAGCACCATAGCATGGTCCGCACGTTCACCGGTTCTGACGTCCCGGGATTTCTTTCTGTAAGTAAAGTTGAAGGATATTTGCTATCGTGATCCACCGTCAACGCCTGACAACATGTGTCAGCGCATTGTCAATGCATGTGCGAACATTACGGAAGGCGAACTACTCGCTGTTGAGAGGAATTTCGTTACACGTATTGCCAAATGCATTGAGGTTGACGGACATCATTTTGAGCATTTATTGCGTTAATGTGGTATTTACAGGTAATCACGCTGTAACAGCATGCGTTCTTTGAAATCTATGACATTGGAACAACCGAAATAAAATGTTGAAACGTACCTACGTTCTGTATTTTATTTTAAGAAACCTACCTGTTACCAGCCGTTCGTCTAAAATTGTGAGCCTTATGTTTGTGACTATTACAGCGCCATCTATCACAAAGTAAAAAAAGTGGTCCAACAAAAACATTCATATTTCCTTACCTACTACACGAATATGTAATAAAAAATGGGGGTTCCTATTTAAAAAAACGCAGTTGATATCCGTTTGACCTATGGCAGCGCCATCTAGCGGGCCAACCATAGCGCCATTTGGTTTCTCCCTTCACAAGTCTCCCTTCTCCCTAGACAAGTTTAGTTTTTTCGTTTGACGCTTATTTCGTGAGATATTTGGCCCGGTCACGATCAATGGACTACCGTATATATATATATATATATATATATATATATATATATATATATATATATATATACGCTTGAACCCTGCTGGGAACAATTTCAATAAAGTGTCTGAATGTCTGCGCGAAATGGCAGCCCATTAATCATCAAGAACCGAAACTAGAAGAAGTTAATGATGTTGGATGCTGGAGTGTGGAGCGAATTCGACGTTTTAATTCATGCCAAAGGTGTTGCACTGCGTTCAGGTCGGGATTCTGCACAGGCCAGTCCTTTTCAGGAATGGTATTGCCCCCAAATCATTGCCTCACAGATGCCGCATTACGACTGATACAAACGATCATCGTTTCAGAACTGAGCGAAGTACATACTGCTGTAAAATGTGTTCATCTTCACACGCTCAGCGTTTTCTGAAGCGCAGAAAGGTACCATAATCTAACAACGAAAAACACCCCCACATGGTAACAGGACCTCCTTCGTAAGTCCTGTTATTACCACACATTACGGCAGGTTACGTGATTCGTCGCGTCAGATCACTGGTTCTCACTTTACAATACTTCAGAAGACACTTAGCATTGCAAAATGTGTGGCATGTTGCAAGCTGGTCGACCATTGTACCCCATTCTTTTAAACATTCTAAGCACAATCATTGTGATAGCTGGACTGCTAGTAACATTTTGGAACTAACGAATGATTCCTTTCGCTGATTTCATGAGAATTTACCAACCAACATCCGCATTGCTCGAGTTCCCTTTCTGTCAGTACGAGAGGCTTGGTCTTGGTTTAGCTGTTGTTCTTCCTTCCCATTTCTACTGCCCAGTCACATCACCAACAGTCGACTTGGGGAGCTTTAGAAATATTTAAATCTCTTTGATGAATTTGCTGCTCAAGTGACATTCAATGATTAGTCCGCTTTCTTTGTGACTGAGCTCTCTTGACCTGTCCATTCTGTTGTTAAGGGTTCTCTTTTGACAACACAGTATTCGCTGTCTTCTTCTATACTAACGGCCCGCCTGACGTCGAATCTAGTGGTAAATTCCGAGCTACGCATGGGCTTCCCGACGCTTTTAATCAGATAGTGTGCTGCCCAATAAAAAAGTGAAGCACCCAAAAATGATCACGTAACTGAGTAAAATGTATGAAGAACATGGCAGTATGAGCCCACTTATCAGTATGACGTTGCATCTCATCTGGCCTGGACGCATGCATTGATTCGGTTGGGAAGGGTGTCATAAAACCATCGTATCCTCTACCAAGAGAAGGTGGCTGAAAAATGATGTAACTGGTCCTTGATATCCTTGATCCTGTCACTGAGATGTAGCTTGTTCCCTGCATGTTATATCAGGTACATACATACCTGTGGATCTTGATGCCCAAAGGAGTACCTCAACAGCATTCACGCAGGTCATATGTGGACAAGCATTGTAATGTTGAAGAAAGGCAATGAGTTACTGTTGCAGGATGTCCGTGACATACCGTAGTGCCGAAAGAGGTCGCTCGGCAACTACCGCCCGTGACCTGAAGTCATTTCCAATGGCTCTCCACAAAATGACGCCAAAAGTAACCCAGTTTTATCTCTGCAAACCTTCGGAAGGTTAGAACATTTCTCTACGTCGCCGCCACTTTCGTCGCCGATCAAAATGTTCAAACGTGTGTGAAATTTTATGGGACTTAACTGCTAAGGTCATCAATAACTAAGCTTACACACTACTTAACCTAAATTATCCTAAGGACAAACACGCACACCCATGCCCGAGGGAGTACTCGAACCTCCGCCGGACCAGCCGCACAGTCCATGACTGCAGCGCCTCAGACCGCTCGGCTAATCCCACGCGGCCAAGTGTAAGATTTGTTAGATTTTTTATAAAGTGCATATCACAATTACCAGAGAAAAGTGAGACGGGTGAAAGTGTGTAAGGGGGAAGGGCTGGGACGGCGCCAAATGTTAAGTCCCTTGTGTGGGAAAACGTCCTCGAACCAGCCCTGCGTGTAGTACAGACGCACGACAAGATAGATGCATTGGGCGAGCAGCAGTGGCCTACCGAACTTCATCCAGGGAAGAAATACGGGTACGTTTTGCACCTACTGACTCAAAAAGCATCGCTGGAAACTGCCTGCTTGTAGTAACACTTAAATCACGTGTGCCTCTGGCCAAGCTATCCTTGACATCCTGACACCGCCAAACATGGCTATTTTGGTATCGTGAAAGAGTCTACTACAGAATGGATTGGTGCTCTCTTGTCTTCAGTGATGATAGTGGGTTCTGTCTGCGTGCGAATGATGGGCGTACTGTATATGTGTATGGCATAGATTTGGTGAGCGGCCTATTCCAGAGAGCATTCGCCCACAACACACAAGTTCCTCCCAAGGCTTCATGGAATGGGGAATCATCAGTTACAACTCGCGGTCAAATTCTGTGTTTCTGCGCACGCCACCTTAGACAGTTTTCTGTCCGCATACTACTGCCATTTCTTCGATAGGTTGATGATGTGTTTTCATGTAGGACAATGCACGTCCACATATGGCTGCTGCGACGCAACGTGCTCTTCGTGGTGTACGACAACTGCCCTGACCAGCAGGATCACAACATCTTTCGTCAATTGAACACGTATTAACTTAACTTTGTGTTCTGCTTTACGGCAGGTCGTGTCATGGGGGGAAGACTCGTCAGAGAGATCCACCGCATGATAGACTAAGGAAGTGATTTCAGTAGTGGTTTCCCGTTGCCTCCCAGTGATGATGATGATGAAATGATAATGAGAACAACACAACACCGAGTCCCTGAGGGGAGAAAATCTCCGACCCATCCGGGAATCGAACCCGGGCCCCTTGGCGTGACAGACCTCCGCGCTGACCACTCAGCTATCGAGGCGGACTTGAACACGTCTGGAACACGGTGAAGCGGGAACTTACTCGTTATCCAGAGCCTGCACGAACCACAGCCGAAATGTAACACAGGGTGCAAGATTCTTGGGACAGTCTATCGCAGGATGCCATTCAGCACATTTACGATCGTATGCATATGAAAAAACACGAATTCATTGCCGCCAGAGTGAGTTACACTGTGTGTTAATGAGACTGTTTGGGCACCTTTTTTGTGACATGTGTATTTTATTTGGTCTGAACTTGTTATCATATACTGCTACAATGATGAAATACTTGTCACATCAACTGTCAGTAAAATGAGCTTGCCCTTGAGATTGTAGCATTTTTTCCGGGAGTATAAAACCCATGGATCGTCAGGCGCATTTTCTCTCGTGTTTCAACTGATATTTGCAATTTCTTTCTTGCAATGTGTAGCTGGAGTCAGCCCAGCTCAATACGGCTCTCAAGCAGAGTTTTGACGGAAAGCGTCGGTTTGTTTCCCGTTCCAGATAAAATGGCTTTCAAATTGAAATTTTACGTATCCATTCGACAGAGCGGTCCCAAATTAGTCTAGTGCGATATTCGTTTTATCGATGTGTGTTAACAGGAACAGTAAAGCACGAAGAATAATCTAGTACTCCAACAGCGATAGAGTAGCGCTTTTATATGGGAGTAGCTGCTGTCAATAAAACGAATATCGCACTAGATTATTCTGGGGCCGCTCTGGCTCATGGGTACGTAAAATTCCGATATAAAAATCATTTTGTTTGGAACGGAAACAAACCAACGGTTTCCGTCGAAACTGGACTTCGCATGAGACACATGACGAGCAATATTTGTTTGGACTGACTCCGGCTATACTTCGCAAAAAACGAAACTCCAAATATCTGATATAACACTAGACATAATGCATCTGACCACCAAGAGAGAGCCGTCCGGTGTGGTCGTGCGGTTCTAGGCGCTTCAGTCTGGAACCGCGTGACCGCTACGGTCGCAGGTTCGAATCCTGCCTCGGGCATGGATGTGTGTGATGTCCTTAGGTTAGTTAGGTTTAAGTAGTTCTAAGTTCTAGGTGACTGATGACAACAGATGTTAGGTCCCATAGTGCTCAGAGCCATTTGTTCCCGAACTCTTACGGGAATCGGCAGTAAAGCCGCGAATAATGAGTATAATGGGCAGGGGCACTACGAATATAGTGCGGGACAATAAGTTGTGAATGTGCGTCTCATGGGAGGCGTGCCAGAGATAAGTCCCTGCAGTCACGCTATCCTCTGTGTACTCAGTGGCTCAGATGGATAGAGCGTCTGTCGTTGGCCTCCCTAGGCACTGATTAATCCTTTAATTATTAGAAATAAAGTTGGAAGAACGGCCAGCTGTACAATGTGAATGTCTTGTTTTTATTCCATCATTTGTTACAAGCCAAATACTCACTAGATCCTGATAGCCTTTCCATCGACCAGCTTGTCAACTCGTGTCTGAACTGGCGATAGTTCACGCCATTTACTCCAGTATTCAAATTACACTTAAGAGCCAAAGAAACTGGTACATCTGCCTAATATCGTGTCACCCTGCGAGCACGCAGAAGTGCCGCAAAATGACTTGGCATGGACTCGACTAATTTCTGAAGTAGTGCTGGAGGAAACTAACATCATGGATCCAGCACGGCTGTCGACAAATCCGTAAGAGTACGAGAGGGTGGAGAGCTTTTCTGAAGAGCACGTTGCAAGCATCCCAGAAATGCACAATAGCGTCGTGTCTGGGTAGTTTGGTGGCCAGCGGAAGTGTTTAAACTCAAAATAGTGTTTCTGGAGCCACTCTGTAGCGTGTGGGGTGTCGCATTGTCCTGCTGGAATTGTGCAATTCAGTCGGACGAAGTGGCTGTGCGGTTCTAGGCGCTGCAGTATGGAACCGCGAGACCGCTACGGTCGCAGGTTCGAATCCTGTCTCGGGCATGGATGTGTGTGGTGTCCTTAGGTTAGTTATGTTTAACTAGTTCTAAGTTCTAGGGGACTAATGACCTCAGAAGTTGTGTCCCATAGTGCTCAGAACCATTTGAACCATTTGAACCATTTTTTGAATTGTCCAAGTCAGTCGGAATGCACAATGGGTGCAGGTGATCAGACAGGATGCTTACGTACGTGTCACCTGTCAGAGTCGCGTCTAGACGTATCAGGGGTCCCATATCACTCCAACTGCACATATGCCACACCATTACAGAGTCTCCAACAGCTTGAACAGTCCCCTGCTGACATGCAGGGACCTTGGATTCATGAGGTGTTCTTCATATCCGTACACGTCCATCTACTTGATACAATTTGAATCGAGACTAGTTCGACCAGCCAACATGTTTCCAGTCATCAACAGTCCAACGTCGGTGTTGACGAGGGCAGGCGAGGCGTAAAGCTTTGTATCGCGGTCATCAAGAGTACGCGAGTGGGCCTTCGGCTCCGAAAGCCTATATCAATATTGATTCGTTGAATGGTTCGCACGCTAACACTTGTAGACGGCGCAACATTGAAATCTACAGCAATTTTCTAAAGGGTTGTAGTACCGTCACGTTGAACGATTATCTTCAGTCATCCCGTTCTGGCAGGATATTTTCCGGCAGCAGCGATGTAGGAGATTTGATGTTTTACTGGATTGCTGATATTCACGGGACACTCGTGAAATGGTAGTACGGGAAAATCCCTACTTCATCGCTACCTCGGACATGCTGTGTCCCATCGTTGGTGCGCCGACTGTAACATCACGTTCAAACTCACTTAAATCTTGATAACCAGCGATTGTAGCAACAGTAACCGATCTAACATCTGCGCGAGACACTTGTTGTCTTATATAGGCGTTGCCGACCGCAGCGCCGTATTCTGCTTGTTTAAGTATGTCTGTATTTGAATACGCATGCCTATATCAGTTTTTTTAGCTCTTCAGTGTATTTATTCTTTGTGGATGGCTCTGAGCACTATGGGACTTAACTTCTGAGGGCATCAGTCCCCTAGAACGTAGAACTACTTAAACCTAACTAACCTAAAGACATCACACACATCCATGCCCGAGGCAGGATTCGAACCTGCGACCGTAGCGGTCGCACGGTTCCAGACTGTAGCGCCTAGAACCGCTCGGTCACTCCGGCCGGCGCTTTGTGGATGCTTACCGCACGAAATCCTCGGTCGAGAGCTGTGGTCTGCACGTCGTTTCACCCTATAGCTACATGTGGCTGCTGTAGTTAATGTGGCTGGTCAGAGCCTGACTTCCCCGTGAACTGTTTTTTCATCTTTTGTTGGCGTTAGATGCGACTGTGAGCACCGTACTGCATGAATACGTGCCGCTGCGGCTGTGATACATTCCGCCACACACGGCCCTCCACTACCACTACGACAGACTTAGAGAGAGTCAGTCGCTGCAAGCGCACTGCCCGTATTGCACGCCGCAAGTTGCACGGCCCGGCACAGCGCAGCCCGAGCCCCATCGCTGTCACCGGGAGTCGGCGCCACGTCTCGTTGCAGCCCTTCGGTGAGGGTCCCGGGCGTCGCAACTGCCGTCGTTGCTGCCGACGCCGCTTCCACGTCGCACTGTCACCGCCGTCTCCTTTACACGTCGAAATTCTTTTAAGTGTCGCTAGCACTGCGCACTTGTCCTCTGCTGTCGCCTCGCCGTGAGCACCCTTTGAGCGACCTAGTGGATAGGAATAAGTTTTATTTTCTGTGTAGACATCACTTTTCTCTGTAAAGTCAATTGTAGTGATCATTAGGTAATAGTCTTTCCCTGATATGTAACCATGGTTGACTTGCTCTCTCGGATACAAGAAAGGCAAGAACTCGCTGTTGAAAGTGGTAACGTTGTCCCTGTTGCCACTTTAAATGAAGAGATTAGCGGACTCACTCTTAGAACAGTGTGAGGCAGTGAGGTCTCAATCCACTAAGTAAGCAGTATAGTTGTCCCTACTCACACAGGCACTATAATCAACAGAGGAGCCCCTGCAAAATCACAGACAGTATGAGGGACCATGGCAGGTTAGGAGGCCCTGCCATCCGATCCTGTGCCAGTAAAAGTGAGTGACAAGTCCTGTTCATTACAGGGACGTAAGTGAGATGGCAAACATAATATTAGAAGGAAGAATTCGTAGGACGACTGTAAATTTTAGTTGATGCAGTTGCACAAATTGGTGTTCTGACATACAACGTAGGCTTCCGCGGCCGATGTCATGACGGTTAAAGTCTTTCTGGGTTTTGTGCCGTGTCAGTGTAGAAAATACTTTAATTATAAACTATAAAACCGACGTTTCGACCGTATCACAACGGCCTTCCTCAGGGTGAGACTGGTTTGGAGGACGAAAGGTGCTTCTATTTATTGCAGATTATCAGCGTCAATACACCATATTTATTCCTAGAATACTGTACAGTAGGCATGACGGAAGGGAGAAGGTAGGAAAGGAGCTATTCGTGGACTATCCAGCTTGCCAGTGATTGGCGACAGTCTACAAATTAGCGCTTTGCTTCTGGTGGGCATGTTTTCTACCTGTTGCGCGTGTAAATGAATTGACAGTTCCTGTCGATTTAGGCTGTCGCGCTCGTGCCCACAGAGGCTTCCACCCCGCGACCACTCGAGGCTCGTCGGTATGGGATAGCCGGCAGCCAGGACACAAGAAATTTGCAGTCATCCTCTTTATTGATGTTGTCAGGCTGCTTAATAATTTCATTCGCCTCATGTATTTTCCACTGGCGTTTCCACGACTCTTCCACGAGTACACAGGCTTCCTGGAACATGGAAGGTTGTCGGCAGTACCGCCGATTAATTGTGCTGTGCTAATCGCCCATAATGTTCATGTTCTGCTAGCCATGTGCTTATTGGCCACCCTGTCTAACCTATCTAGGTAGCTCTACTCTTACAACGTAGCTCATATACTCCTGCAGTATTGAAGTTGTTCACTACACAAGATAGTGAATAATGAAATTATCGAAAACAATATGAAGCAGTTAAACCATTGAAAAAATATTAAAAAAAGAGAGCAAGCCTTTAAACTATCTTTAACAAACCATCTCAAGAATTAAATCCTTTGAATACAAGCCTGCTAAGAAAGGTATACCACATAGAGATCATCTAGACGCATTGAAACAAACAGAAGTCAAGAACTGATAAAATGAATATTATCAGAATCCTTTAAATTATTAATCTGGATCCTGTAGCTGCTACGAAGAGATGATTGAAACCTCGTCATGAGACGTTTCATCACGGATGCAGTGAATAACCTTCATATTGCAGGAGTATATGAGCTACGTTGTGAGTACGAGCTGCCTACATAGATGAGAAAGGAAGTCAGCACACAATAGAACACGAACGCTACGCGCAGTTAGCACCGGCACAATAAATCGGTGATAGCAGAACTCCACCATGATTTTGCGCAACCTATCATATTCAAGGAAGACCGTGTACTAGTGAAAAGAGTCGTAGACACGCAGACGCAAAATAAGAAAGGCGACTGAAATTATTAAGCACCTCAAAACATTAATAGACAGGATGGCTACAAACTTTTGGTGTACTGGCTGCCAGCTGTCCCAATGCGATGGGCCACGAGCGGTAGGTCGGCAGAAGCCTCACAGGGTACGGGCGCGAGTACCTACACTGATCAACCACGAATATTGTGACCACCGACCTACTATAGATACAAGCCCGTCCGGGAGATAGCAACGTCACCTGGCGAGGAATGACTGCTAATCAGACAAACGTACGGTGCATGAAGTATCAGAGAGCGTACTATCCGAGTGTAGAACAGGGAAGACGCGCTGTCGATCTGAGTTTGGCCAGGACAGGTTGTGATGGCTCGAACGCTCGATACAAGCATTTCTGTAACTACACGACTTATCGGGTGTTCGAGGAGTGCTGTGGTGAGTGTCTTCAACACATGGCGAAACCAAAGTGAAACTACGTTCAGATGTCGTGGCGTTAGGCGGTCACTCATTACAGATGTCTGACGTCGTAGTCTGGGCAGACTGATAAAACAGGACAGGCAGAAAACTGTGGAGGAGTTAACAACAGGTTGTAATGCTGGGCAGAGTAGAAGTGTGGCTGAAAACACAGTGCACAGATCACTCCTAACGACGGGCCGTCGTAGCCGACGACCCACGCATGTGCCAATGTTAACACCACGACATCGGTAACTACGACTGAAATCGGCACGTGACCCTCGGCACTGGACGTTGGCGCACTGGCAGAGCGTTTCATGATCCGATGAACTCCAATACCTCTTTCATCATGCCAATGGGAGGGCGCGAATCCATCGTCTTCCAGGGAGACAGCTCCTTGACACCTATACTGCGGGATGGAGACAAGTTGACGGCGGCTTCACTATGCTCTGGGAAACATTGACGTGGGCATTCGTAAGTCCAGTGGAACTCGTACAAGGCACCATGACGGGCAAGGAGTATCGTACACAGGTTGCACACCACGTACACCCATTCATGACGATTATTTTTTCTACAAGATAATGCGCCATGTCACAAGGCCAAGAGTGCGATGGAGTGGTTCGAGGAACAGAGTGGCGCGTTCCAGTTGATGTGCTGGCCCCCCAACTCGCCAGGTCTGAATCTGATCGAACAGATCTGGGACGTGGTTGAACGTAGCGACAGAGTTCATGGCCCCCCTCCCCGGAATTTACGGACATTAGGTGACTTGTGTGTGGAGATGTGGTGCCAACTTTCTCCAGCGACCTACCAAGGACTCATTGCTTACATGTCACGACGCGTGACCGTTGCTATCAGTGCCCGGTGAATATACGTGTTCGTAACAGGTAGAAGGACTGTGAAACAATCACTAGGTGCTAAATGGTTGGACGTCCACAACTCCTCACAGAAGGTGGGTTCGGAGGCTTCTCTGCTCGGTAAAGTAGGATAGATGGTGATCAGTGCCATAGTGGCATCTCTGCCGAAGGATGACAATGCTGGTGCATGCACAAGTGTTTCAGAGCACACCGTTCATCGTACATTGTTCATCAGCAGCGGACCAACCCTACATGTTCACATGTTGACTCCACGACGTGGTCAATTACGATTGCAGTTCGCACGGGATCATGGGGATTCGACCGTCGATCAATGGAAACGTGTCGGCTCTTCGGGGAAATCACATTTTTGCTACGCATGGTCGACGGTCGTCTCCACAAAAGCCGTCATCGGGGTGAACGGCGTCTCGAAACGTGCAGCGCGACGCGGACGCGGGCTGGTGGGGGCAGTATTATGCAATAGGAGATATTCTTTTGCGCTTGCATGTGACTTGCGTTATTAATCGAAGACACGCTGGTCCGGCGATGTCATCTTTCAGCAGTACAATTGACCGTGTCTCAGAGACAAAACCGTGCTACAATGGTTTGGAGAGCATTATAGTGAACTCACGTTGATGTCTGGGTGACCAAATTTGCCTGATGTACATCCTATGGAACCCATCTGGGTAGCTATCGGGAGCCGTCATCGCGTATGGAAATCAATGATCCGTTATTTACGCGAATTACATGACCTAATTCCAAATCTAATGTCACATATCTCCACAAACCTACCAACAAACTGTCAGATCCCTGATACACAAAATTAGTGTTGTATTTCGTTCCAAAGACGGACAAACAAGCTGTTAAGCAGGTGGTCATAATGTTTTGGCATACCAGTGTCGATCATAGGACACAAAATGTTCGATTCAGTGAGGTAACTCACTGTTCTGGCGACCACCACACCCGACAGTTACGAAGAAGGTGCGATGAAAGGCCAATTTCACACGTTTCCACACAGCCGGAATCTTGGGTGTTAAAAACTACCACTCCCGTTACAATCAGTGGCGACATGCAAAACGTTCTCTGGACAAACATCAAAACCCAAAAACCAACGATATCTGTCTCTTTCAATTCATGTAAAGCGCCTGTGGTTTAGGGGTAGCGTCTTTTATTAATAAACAAAACGTTCTCGTCCCCAGGTTCAAATCCCGCCAGTGCATAAATTTTGAATAAAAGTCAGCATTGGTGGCCGAAGACTTCCGGCATAAGAAGTCATTCTGCCAACGGCCTTGTCAAAGAGGGCGGAGGAGCGAACAGAGGTTCAGAGCACTCTCTTTCCCAGAGGGTGGGAAACTGCCCCTAAAGGCGGAAGAACCAGCAATGATCAACGGCATGAGGATGCAGAAGGCAATGGAAACCACTGCATTAAAGACATATAATATGAATCAACAGGAGATGTGACTTGTAATGGAAAAAGTACCATGATTATCTCTCCACTGGCTAAATATTGCGGAATAGTCCCCCATTCGGATCTCCGGGAGAACACTGCCATGGCGAAGTTGACTATGAGAAAAAGATTGGAAAACCAACGAAAGGACAACGTTCCACGAGTCGGAGAATGGAATTTCAGAAGCTTGAACGTGATAAGGAAGCTAGAAAATCTGAAAACGGAAATGCAAAGGCTCAGTCTACATATAGTGGGGGTCATTGAAGTGAAATGGAAAGAAGACAAGGATTTTCGGTCAGATCATCTTGCCGTGTGGCGAGGGCCTACCGTCGGGTAGACCGTTCGTCTGGTGCAAGTCTTTCGTGTTGACGCCACTTAGGCGACTTGGGTGTCGATGGGGATGAAATGATGATGATAAACAACACAACACCCAGTCCCTGAACGGAGAAAATCTCCGACCTAGCCGGGAATCGAACCCTGGCTGTTAGGTATGACATTCCGTCGCGTGGACCACTCAGCTACCAAGGGCGGACTTGGGTCAGATGAGTATAGTGTAATATCAACAGCAGCAGAAAATGGTATAACGGGAGTAGGATTCGTTATGAATAGGAAGGTAGGGCAGAGAGTGTGTTACTGTGAGCAGTTCAGTGATAGGTTTGTTCTTATCAGAGACGACAGCAAACACCGACAACGATACTTCAGGTATACGCGCCGACGTCGCAATCTGAAGATGAAGAGATATAAAAAGTATATGAGGTTATGGAACAGCTAATTCAGTGCGTAAAGGGAGATGAAAATCTAGTAGTCATGGGTGACTGGAGTGGGGTTGTAAGGGAAAGAGTAGAAGAAAGGGTTACAGGAGAACATTGGCTTGGTACTAGAAATGAGAAAGGAGAGAGACTAATTGAGTACTGCAATAAATTTTAGCTAGTAATGGCCAATAATCCGTTCAAGACTCACAAGAGGACGAGGTATATTTGGAAAAGGCAGGAAGATACGGGAAGATTTCAGTTGATTACATTATGGTCAGACAGAGATTCAGAAACCAGATACTGGATTGTAAGGCGTATCCAGAAGCAGATATAGACTCAGATCACAGTGTAGTAGTGATGAAGACTAGGCTGAAGTTTAAGAGATTAGTGAGGAAGAATCAGTACACAAAGAAGTGGGATACGGAAGTACTAAGGAATGAAGAGATACGCTAATGCTATAGATACTGCAATAAGGAATAGCTCAGTTGACAGTACAGTTGAAGAGGAATGGATATCTCTAAAAAGGCAATCACGGAAGTTGGAAAAAAAAGTAAGGCTATATATACTGCAATAAGGAATAGTTAAGCAGACAGTACAGTTGAAGAGGAATGGATATATCTAAAAAAGGCAATCACACAAGTTGAAAAGAAAAACAACTACGAAGAAGGTAACTGCGAAGAAACCATGGGTAACAGAAGAAATACTTCAGTTGATCAATGAAAGAAAGAAGTACAAAAATGTTCAGGGAAATTCAGGAATACAGAAATACAAGTCGCTGAGGAATGAAATAAATAGGAAGTGCAGGGAAACTAAGACGAAATGGCTCCATGAACAATGTGAAAAAATCTAAAAAGAAATGACTGTCTGACTGACTGACTCAGCATATAGAAAAGTCAAAACACCCTTCGGTGGTAACATTAAGACTTCAACAGGAATTCTACCGTTAAATGCAGAGGAGAGAGCGGATAGGTGGAAAGAGTGCACTGAAGGCCGCTATGAGGGGGAATATTTATCTGATGTGATAGAAGAAGAGACAGGAGTAATTTAGGAGAGATAGGGCATCCCGTATTAGAATCAGAATTTAAAGGAGCTTTGGAAGACTTTTGATCAAAAAATACAGAGGGAATAGATAACATTCCATCAGAATTTCTAACAAATTTGGGGGGAGTGGCAACAAAACAGCTATTCACGTTGGTGTGTAGAATGTATGAGTCTGGAGACATACCATCTGACTTTCTGAAAAATATCATCCACACAATTCTGAGGACTGGAAAATCTGAAAAATGCGAGAATTATCACATAATCAGCTTAACAGCTCATCCCTCCAACTTGATGACAAGAATAATATACAGAAGAATTAAAAAGAAAACTGAGGATGTGTTAGATGACGATCAGTTTGGCTTTAGGAAAGGTAAAGGCACCAGAGAGGCAATTCTGACATTGCAGTTGATAATGGAAGTAAGACTAAAGAAAAATCAAAATACGTTCATAGGATCTATCGATTTGGAAAAATCGTCCGACAATGTCAAATGGTGCAAAATGTTCGAAATGCTAAGGAAAATAGGGTTAAGCTGTAGAGAGAGACGGGTCATATACAACATATACAGGAGTCAAGAGGGAACAATAAGAGTGGAAGACCAAGAACGAAGTGGTCGGATTAAAAATGGTGTAAGACAGTGATGTAGTCTTTCACCCCTACTGTTCAATCTGTACAGCGAAGAATCAGTGACGGAAACAAAAGAAAGGCTTAGGATTGGAATTAAAATTTAAGGTGAAAGGATATCAATGATACGATTTGCTGATGGCATTGCTATTGTTAGTAAAAGTGAAGAAGTATTACACGATCTGCTGAATGGAATGAATAATATAATGACTACAGAATATAGATTGAGAATAAATCGAAGAAAGAAGAAAGTAATAAGAAGTAGCAGAAATGAGAACACCAAGAAAGTTAAGATCAAGATTGATGGTCAGGAAGTAGATGTAGTTAGGGAACTATATTACCTAGTTATCAAAATAAACAATGACAGACGTAGCAAGGAGAACATCAAAAGCAGACTAGCACTCACAAAAAGGGCATTCCTGGCCAAGAGAAATCTACTAGTATCAAACATAGGGCTTAATTTGAGGAAGAAATCTCTGAGAATAAACGTTTGGAGCAAGGCATTGTATGGTAGCGACACATGGACTGTGGGATAACAGGAACACAAGAGAACAGAAGCATTTCAAATGTGATGATACAGACCAAATTAGGTGGAATGATGAGGTTCCGCGCAGAATCGGAGAGGAAAGGAGTATATGGTAAACACTGACAAGAAGAAGGGGCAGGATAATAGGACGTCTGTTAAGACATCAGGGAATAACTTCCATTGTACTAGAGAGAGACGTAGAGGGTAAAAACCGTAGAGGAAGAAGCATGGTTCAAATGGCTCTAAGCACTATGGGACTTAACATCTGAGGCCATCAGTCACCTAGACTTAGAACTACTTAAACCTAACTAACCTAAGGATATCACACACATCCATGTCCGAGGCAGGATGCGAACCTGCGACCACAGAAGCAACGCGGTTCCGGACTGAAGCGCCTAGAACCGCTCGGCCACAACGGCCGGCTGTAGAGGAAGACAGAGACTGGAATACATCCAGCAAATAATTGAGGATGTAGATTGCAAGTGCTTCTCTGAGATGAAGAGGTTGGCACAGGAGAGGAATTCGTGGCGGGCTGCATCAAACCTGTCAGAAGACAAAAAAAAAAAAAAAAAGAGAAGGATAAGCAGAGTGGAACCATTGGTGAAAAATTTTGTGTTCCAGTGTGCACCGATAATTTTGGGCAGATAGAAGTGGAGATACCCTTGGTAACAATACTTGAAGTGGACAGGAAGTGGAAGAAAAAGAATTGCATTGGGTGCGAATCAGTTTCGTGCGAGAAGAAGCAGCTGAGAAAAGTGTGCGCACTCGAGCTTTAGGAATCAATTGTATGAGGAGTTAGTGCTGATTCAGAGAAAAATTTGTTATACATTGTTTTAGAGGAGTTTCCCTTTTTCTTCGAGGAACAGCATATTTTCTAGCAACTGACCTTTTACACCACGAAATTCCAATCAGAGGCGCAAGGTCAATAGCGCAAAATCATATCGAATTCCTTATAATTTATAATCTGTTGTGGAGGATACTACCGAAAAACAGTTAGTTGCAGGGATAATACAACCTTCAACTGGTCATTGGGTTTCACCAATCATGGATGTGCCAAACAAATCAATCTGCAGAAAAGATCTATTGTCTGTATCTACGTCTATGTCTATGTCCATGAGCTGTACATAAGGTACCCACACCTAGCACTTACCTCTGTCCCATATCGACAAAACACTAGACATATTAGGAAACTGTAGGTATTTTACCACCCTTGATATGCCTTCTGGCGACCATGGAATTCGAATTGGCACTCCAAAACTGTCCAGAAACCACTTTCGTGGCACAATTAGGGCTGTATGAGCTTCTACGCATGTGTTTTAGTCATCAAAACACACCCACCATCTTTCAAAGATTCGCTGAATCATTCCTGTAGTGATTGTAACCTGCTATATGTTTAGTTTACCTCAATGACGTTATTGTGTTTTCCAGGACTAGTGAGGAACATTGAGAGAAAATGTATTGGAAAAGTTACAAGGTACTCATTTAAGTTTGAAGATAGTGTTCTTTCACAGAGTGACAGATCCACTACCTGGGGCATATCATTAGTTCAGCTGGAGTGAAGCCAGCTCCATATTTAGCAGAAGTAGCTGAGAGTTTCTCAGTACCAACGAATGTTAAAGAATTGCAAAGCTTTCTCAGACTCACGAATGATTACCATCAATTCGTGAACGATTATAGCATGGTAGCTAAGCCACTGACTAACCTGTTGAAAAAGGGCGCAATTTTTGAATGGGCAAAAGGACATGAGTTAGCTATGAGGCAGATTAAAGATGTTTTGCCCTATGATATACTCAGTTTTTACAAAGCCACATACTTTGCTGTCGGAGCTGTTCTCAGTCAGGAATATAATAGTCTGGAAACGCCTGTTGGCAGCCCTTTTTCGGATGTTAAGATTGAAGGACTCGAGTAGTCGCCTAACATGTTGGGCCTTAAAACTGTCTGAATATGATTACGAAATGCGTCAAAAATGGGTAGAGTACACCAATGCAGATGCACTAAGTTGGAAAGTCAGGATTGTACAGACAGATGTGTTAACAGAAGAGTTGAGAGAGGCACAGCAGAGAGATGTAGAATGTCACCAGTATGCTTCCAGTCCAGAGTCTGCTACAGAGAATGGAATTTTATACCACAAGACTCCCCTTGGGAATAGGGTAGTAATCTCTAAAGAATTGCAGTGACACATAACAGCACAGTGCCGTAACAGTTTAGAACCATGTCATAGTGGATGGTGAGCCACAAACGCTAGAACAGCTATGTGATTTTGGTGGGAATGTAGACAGACTGATGTTGAGAAATACATACAGAACTGCTTGCCTTGTACACAGAGGGCAGAACCCCCAAGGATGCGTATTCCTTTGAAAATTCTTCCAGAGACATCAAAACAATTTCGGATCGTTACATTGGAATTCGTAAGACCGTTTCCACAAAGTGCACAAGAAAATAAATGTATCCTATTCATCATTGATCATTTTTCTACGTATTTAATCCTGGTGCCTTTTTCTGACATGATCACAGAAACAGTAGCTTGTGCCTTTGTCAATCATTCAGTCTTGCCATGCAGAAGCTCTGATGCTATTCTTACCAGCCAGGGTGCTAATTTCATGTTCACCTTGTTCGAACACGTGTACAAGCTGTTAGGAGTTAAGAAATGGAGAACAACCGCTTTCTATCCTAAAGCAAATGGCTGACTTCAACATGTACATTGTACTATCGTCCGAAAGCTGTCTTATCATGTTAATAGGAGTATTTGGACAGGTATATTCCTTATGTGGTTTCTGCATATGATAGTCTATCAAAGAATCAACTGAGTACACACACTATGAGGTGGTATACGAGTAACTCTCCATTCGGACTTGATAAGCTGCCACTTTGTGTAGAATCTATAGAAGTCAGAGGACTGGCACTCGGCCTTCAAACCAATTCGACAAAAGTTCAACAATAAAGTGGCACGTCTATCACCAAGCAAGTCCAACGGAGTTATAAAGGAGCTGTAATTCCTCCTTACAAAGCGGGCGATTTAGTTTTATTTCGTATTACAGCCATTAAAAAAGGATAAACAAAGAATTATCACCCCTCTATGAAGTGCCTTATTCTATCATACACTTGACATCTCCTGTTGATGAGGAAAGTCAACTGTCTGACTGTGCTTTAGTTGTTCATTTTGACAGACTAAAGCCGTATCATGGACAAGCTCTGTCCGCTCCCATTGTAATTATGAGACTACCTCAAGATAAAGATACTGTTGTAAGGAAAGTTAAGAAAAAGGCATTTACGCTGCCTCCTATATGTCCAAAACATGCTTTGAGATCTAGACATACATATGCATTAAGTTCAAGAGATTGAAAGTGTCCCATATTCCCATATAAAGTTTTGCTACCTATTGTCCTATGTGTATTATGATTCTATTTGTCAGTGCTAGTGTTCTGACAACGTTGCAAGGAGACATGATTTGAAAGCTTAAGCTGTTTCATTTGTTCTATTTTCAATGATTTTTTCTGTGGTTTTACTAATTTTGTTGTGTTCTTTTAACATAAAGAAGTGGTTGTAATAGCATATTTTCAGTGAGAATACTGCTTGGTTGCTAGAGTCAGTGATCAGTGACGTGTTTTTTTATATTGAAACGATAATTTCGTAGAATAAGGAGTTTTTATGTGCTGTTCTGTAAATGTGTTGTGTAATGCTGTACCACAAACCATAGTGTGCTATAAACGTTAGCAAAGTGACAATAGCACAGACTTGCCCCTTGTTGTTGATGTTTAAAGTTTGATAGAAAAGTGAATATTCATGTAAAACAGGCCCTGTAAAACTAAACTGCTTGTACATTGCTTTTTGACAAGTATGAGTTAGTACGTGAGTTACAGGAAACGTGTATTGGCTGCTGATACAATTTAAAAAAAAAACAGTATGCTCGTTTCATGGAGTTTTAAAAGTTGAACTACACCTCTCTTAAAATGAGAGATCTAGTAGTGATACAAGATTCATTGACCAGTTTTAGACTGTGGTCGTCGAAAGATTTTACACAATATTATTTCAATTTTTCATCCACATTATAGTTACACTAGCAAAGCTTAAGTATGGACAATTAATACTCCCAAGGAAACATTTCCAGGTGGTAGTAAACGATCTTGATGGAACTTCGCAGGTATATAGAGGGGCCAAAATAATGCAATACATATTCCTTCATTTCCACACAGTTTCACTTTCAGGGGGTAAAACACACCTTCGAATATAATTTGGCATATTAGATTTAGATTGAATATCTTTGTAATCATGATTCATAAAAAATGTCATTCATTTAAAACCTGAAATGTAATTAACATTCTTGAAAACTGTATAATCAGCTTCTATAATAATCTGAAATTTTGCAGAATACACAATACCGTTAGTTAGTTTTCAAAAATTAAAATTTTTTGTTGCATACAAATCAAAGAAACTTTTATGCTACATCCATGTGTAATACCAGCTATCCTGAAGAAAAATCTCCGTAATTTCGGTTTCGTCACTTGCACTACTGTCAAGAAAGCCATAGTGCGGATCAGATCAGCATCTACTGGACATGATGGTATCACTATCCAGATGGTAAAACTTATTATTGACCAACTACTGCCCTCTATAACAGACATTTTCAACGATTCATTAATCACAAGTGTTTTCCCTGAGGCCTGGAAACTGGGAAAAATTAAGCCACTGCCTAAAAAGGACATCGCTACAGCACCCTCTGACTAACGCCCCATCTGCCTTCTTCCTGCACTATCAAAGGCCTTAGAAAATATAGTTCATGACCAGCTCACCAACTACCTAACTACTAACAACCTACTAGACGAATACCAATCAGGTTTCCGTAAACATCGAAGCACAACATCCGCACTGATAAAGGTGACAGATGACCTGAAACTTGCCATGGACAGACAAGAAGCGACTATCATTTGCTTCTTAGATTTCAGCAAAGCATTTGATACTGTCGACTTCGACATCTTACTAGCCAAACTTAGCGGTCTAAATTTCTCACCAAGTGCAGTGCAATGGTTTCCCTCATACATGACGTCTCGTCAGCAACGCGTCCTGTCTGGGAATATAAAATCACAATGGCGGTAGGTAGTGTCAGGCGTTCCCCAAGGCTCAGTATTAGGTCCTATACTCTTCTCTCTGTATGTCGATGGTGTGTCATCGGTTCTGACCTATTGCAAATATAATATGTATGCTGATGACCTTCAGTTGTATCTAAGTGCGAAAGCAAGCAATCTCAAGAAAGCTGTTGAAAATTACAATACTGACCTCGATGCACTGTCAAAATGGGCACAGGACATAGGTCTAAAACTAAACCCATCTAAAATCCAAGAGGTACTTGTTGGTCACTCTAAGCTCATTAGCCCAAAACATCGGGAATCCGTACCACCTCTTATCCTAAATGGAACAAATATTAACTTCTCTCCCTCAGCAAAGAGTTTGGGAGTAATAATAGATGAAAATCTAAATTCGACAGAGCACGTAACTCCAGTGTGCAAAAAAGCATCAGCATCCCTCCATGTCCTACAAAAATATAAAAAAGTCTTCCCCTTCGATCTGAAAAACAAATTAGTACAAACGCTTATACTCCCAATCATTGACTACGATATTATCCTACAAGGCCTCTCTCAGGAAAATTCCCGACTTCTAGAACTGGTCATGAATGCCTGCGACCGATATCTCTGTGACGTTCGACTTTTTGATCACATTTCACCAGCATATGTAAAATTGTCCTGGTTGCGTGCAGACAAACGCAGAGATTTCCATACACTCTGTCTCATCTACTGCCTTATAAATGTACACTGTCCCTCATATCTCTGCTCGTCCCTAACGCTCATGTCGGAACAACATGACAGAAACACACGCTCCCATTATAATAAAATCCTCTCCGTTCCACTGCATCGCTCAGTCACCTTCTCCTAGTCCTTTACAGTAGCGGGAACCCGACTCTGGAATAACCTCCCTCGTTATGTTAGAGAACTTAAAAACATGTCCGGCTTCAAAAAACAGTTAATGACGTATCTACTTAAGCAACAGTAATGCCTTCTTCAGTACATGAATGCACTTCACCTCATTACTTTCCCTCTTTCCCCCTCCTTAAAACTCCCCTCCCCAAAACTCGCTATACATCTACATCCATACTCCGCAAGCCACCTGACGGTGTGTGGCGGAGGGTACCCTGAGTACCACTTTCGGTTCTCCCTTCTATTCCAGTCTCGTATTGTTCGTGGAAAGAAGGATTGTCGGTATGCTTCTGTGTGGGCTCTAATCTCTCTGATTTTATCCTCATGGTCTCTTCGCGAGTAATACGTAGGAGGGAGCAATATACTGCTTGACTCTTCGGTGAACATATGTTCTCGAAACTTTAACAAAAGCCCGTACCGAGCTACTGAGCGTCTCTCCTGCAGAGTCTTCCACTGGAGTTTATCTATCATCTCCGTAACGCTTTCGCGATTACTAAATGATCCTGTAACGAAGCGCGCTGCTCTCCGTTGGATCTTCTCTATCTCTTCTATCAACCCTATCTGGTACGGATCCCACACTGCTGAGCAGTATTCAAGCAGTGGGCGAATTAGCGTACTGTAACCCACTTCCTTTGTTTTCGGATTGCATTTCCTTAGGATTCTTCCAATGAATCTCAGTCTGGCATCTGCTTTACCGACGATCAACTTTATATGATCATTCCATTTTAAATCACTCCTAATGCCTACTCGCAGATAATTTATGGAATTAACTGCTTCCAGTTGCTGACCTGCTATTTTGTAACTAAATGATAAGGGATCTATCTTTCTATGTATTCGCAGCACATTACACTTGTCTACATTGAGATTCAATTGCCATTACCTGCACCATGCGTCAATTCGCTGCAGATCCTCCAGCATTTCAGTACAATTTTCCATTGTTACAACCTCTCGATACACCACAGCATCATCTGCAAAAAGCCTCAGTGGACTTCCGATGTGTTCCACAAGGTCATTTATGTATATTGTGAATAGCAATGGTCCTATGACACTCCCCTGCGGCACACCTGAAATCACTCTTACTTCGGAAGACTTCTCTCCATTGAGAATGACATGCTGTGTTCTGTCATCTAGAAACTCTTCAATCCAGTCATAAAATTGGTCTGATAGTCCATATGCTCTTACTTTGTTCATTAAACGACTGTGGGGAACTGTATCGAACGCCTTGCGGAAGTCAAGAAACACGGCATCTACCTGTGAACCCGTGTCTATGGCCCTCTGAGTCTCGTGGACGAATAGCGCGAGCTGGGTTTCACACGACCGTCTTTTTCGAAACCCATGCTGATTCCCACAGAGTAGATTTCTAGTCTCCAGAAAAGTCATTATACTCCAACATAATACGTGTTCCAAAATCCTACAACTGATCGACGTTAGAGATATAGGTCTACAGTTCTGCACATCTGTTCGACGTCCCTTCTTGAAAACGGGGATGACCTGTGCCCTTTTCCAATCCTTTGGAACACTACGCTCTTCTAGAAACCTACGGTACACCGCTGCAAGAAGAGGGCGATTTCCTTCGCATACTCTGTGTAAAATCGAAATGGTATCCCATCAGGTCCAGCGGCCTTTCCTCTTTTGAGCGATTGTAATTGTTTCTCTATCCCTCTGTCGTCTATTTCGATATTTACCATTTTTTCTTCTGTGCGACACGCTAGAGAAGGAACTACAGTGCAGTCTTCCTCTGTGAAACAGCTTTGGAAAAAGACATTTAGTATTTCGGCCTTTAGTCTGTCAGCCTCTGTTTCAGTACCATTTTGGCTACAGAGTGTCTGGACATTTTCTTTTGATCCACCTACCGCTTTGACACAAGACCAAAATATCTTAGGATTTTCTGCCAAGTCAGTACATAGAACTTTACTTTCGAATTCATTGAACGCCACTCGCATAGCCCTCCTCACACTACATTTCGCTTCGCGTAATTTTTCTTTGTCTGCAAGGCTTTGGCTGTTTATGTTTGCTGTGAAGTTCCCTTTGCTTCCGCAGCAGTTTTCTAATTCGGTTGTTGTACCACGGTGGCTCTTTTCCATCTCTTACGATCTTGCTTGGCACATACTCATCTAACGCATATTGTACGATGGTTTTGAACTTTGTCCACTGATCCTCAACACTACCTGTACTTGAGACAAAACTTTTGTGTTGAGCCGTCAGGTACTCTGAAATCTGCCTTTTGTCACTTTTCCTAAACAGAAAAATCTTCCTACCTGTTTTAATATTTCTATTTACGGCTGAAATCATCGATGCAGTAACCGCTTTATGATCGCTGATTCCCTGTTCTGCGTTAACTGTTTCAAATAGTTCGGGTCTGTTTGTCACGAGAAGGTCTAATATGTTATCGCCACAAGTCGGCTCTCTGTTTAACTGCTCTAGGTAGTTTTCAGATAAAGCACTTTACAAAATTTCACTGGATTCTTTGTCCCTGCCACCCGTTATGAACGTTTGAGTCTCCCAGTCTATATCCGGCAAATTAAAATCTCTACCCAAAACTATAACATGGTGGGGAAATCTACTCGAAATATTTTCCAAATTATCCTTCAGGTGTTCAGCCACAACAGCTGCTGAGCCAGGAGGCCTATAGACACATCCAGTTACCATGTCTGAGTCTGCTTTAACAGTGACCTTCACTCAAATCATTTCACATTTCGAATCTCCGTCAATTTCCTTCGATACTATTGCACTTCTTATCGCTATAAACACGCCTCCCCCTTCACTTTCCAGTCTGCCTCTGCGGTATACATTCCGATCTGAGTTTAGGATTTCATTACTGTTTACGTCCGGTTTCAGCCAAGTTTCTGTCCCTAGTACTATATGGGCGTTGTGACCGTTTATTAATGAGAGCAGTTCTGGGACCTTTCTTATAGACGCTCCTGCAATTTACTATTAACACATTAATATTGTTATTCCCTGTTGCATTTTGCCTACTCCTACCTTGCCGCGTCTCAGGAGGCGTCTTGTCGGGCCTAGGGAGGGAATTCTCTAACCTAAAAAACCCCCATGTGCACTCCACACGTACTCCGCTACCCTTGTAGCCACCTCCCGCGTGTAGTGCACGCCTGACCTATTCAGGGGGACCCTACATTTCTCCACCCGATAGCGGAGGTCGAGAAATTTGCACCCCAGATCTCCGCAGAATCGTCTGAGCCTCTGGTTTAAGCCTTCCACTCGGCTCCAAACCAGAGGGCCGCGATCGGTTCTGGGAACGATACTACAAATAGTTAGCTCTGATTCCACCCCGCGAGCGAGGCTTTCCGCCTTCATCAGTTCCGCCAACCGCCTGTACGAACTGAGGATGACCTCTGAACCCAGACGGCAGAAGTCATTGGTGCCGACATGAGCAACAATTTGCAGTTGGGTGCACCCAGTGCTCTCTATCGCCGCCGGCAGGGCCTCCTCCACATCTCGGATGAGACCCCCCCGGCAAGCAGACAGAGTTAACACTGGCCTTCTTCCCCGACCTTTCCGCTATTTCCCTAAGGGGCTCCATCACCCGCCTAACGTTGGAGCTCCCAATAACTAATAAACCCCTCCCCCCGAGTGCCTGCTCGGACCTTGCTGAAGGAGCGGCCACATGTCCACTCACAGGCAGAGCGGGCGATGCCACACGGCCAGCCTCCACATTTACCCTCCGCCTCGTGCGCCGCGAACGCCGCTGAACCCACCACTCCCGTTGGGGAGAGGGTGGCCCAACCACGAGCGGTACCCGCGAAGATGTCTCGACAGCAGGGACAGTGGGTGAAGCATGTAACACCTGGGGTGTACCATGCGACGCACCAGACTCCCCACTGCCGCTACACTCCGAGGCAGCAGCCTGAAGACGGCTGACCGCGGCCATCAACACGTTCAGCTGTTCGCGAACAGTGGCCAACTCCTCCTGCGTCCGTACACAGCAGTCACACATCCTATCCATCCTAAGAAATCAATTTACTGTAGAGAGTAATTCAACCTTTAACTAGACTGCTAATTCACTAAAGGCGGCTGATTGTTGACTAAACTGTGGTTGCTAGCCACTTCTTGTACAAAACAATGAAAATAGCACTACCTGTCTCTGGACTGTATTGAAAACAAATACTAGCACTACTGGAACTATGGTTGACTAAAGGGACTCTCTCTGACTGTATTCAAAACAAACACGAAATCTATGGAACACTATTACTAGCACTCGACAATTAAAGCTTCCTAAAAGCAAAAACACACGGAAGAAGAAGTGACAAGTAAGAAAAATACAGTTAATACTTAAATTAAGGTAGCTCGCTGCACAGCAGACGTGAAGCGGACGGCAGTTACTAGTAAACATCTACTTTACACACCAAGATATTAATGTACATCTGCACAAACCTTCATTACTATTGCCAATCTTTCTCATGTTTGTCATTATCATTTGATTTTTTTTACTGTTATTATTATTATTGCTTTTACCATAATCTGTATGTATAGCACCTGTTGTAAAAATACTGCCGCATTTAGTTTATTAGGTCTTAGGCACTACTCTTTATTCATATTGTCACTAGAGTAAGCTAATTTTCTCATTTAAACTATGGTCATGATGTAAATCTGATGTGTGAAATGCTGCATGTGTGGAACACTGGTCCGATGTAAGAGAGGGCCTGATGGCCCTAATTTGATCAGGTTAAATAAATAAATCAAAAATAAATAATAAAGCTGGTTCCTTATACAGTATTTCTGGAAAATAAGCTATACATAATGTGTTAATTATTAGAATATCCAAACATTCAATATTATTCTAATTCTTTATTTTCTTATTTTTCTTTCATATTCAGACTTAATTTATGTTTTAAATCTACTTTTTTTTTAGTTTCCTGTTTCACATAACCGTATTTTGTTAATTGAAGATAATTAATAACTCATTATTATGACACAGAATCGTTACAGTATTGATATTCCGTAAGGAAATGCTTAAAACATGACTTTTTTTACACCATGCACAGTAAATTAACAAAATTTCTTTACGTAATACACACTACAGACAACAGAATATAAAACAGAATTCAGCAGGATTTCTAATTGTGGGGCGTGAACCACTAAATATCTTGATTTGTATCAGGCATATTTCAGTACATTGCAACACCTTGGTGTACAAAATTATGTACTAGTGATCACAGTTTGATTGTATTGTTTCTCAGGTGGAGGTCGACACCATAATCATTCAGCAGAACTATGAGGGTGAGTCAAATGAAAACCTTAAATCTGTAATAACAAATTCGAAATTTCGCGCCGTTATCCTGTAAGTTGGTAAGCGTGCTACAAACAGCGTGCAGAATGGTCTGTAGGTGGCAGCATAGTGCAGTATCAGTATTAAGATGCGACTTGCACCAGGGAAGAACAACTTTCTGTTATTCGGTTTTTGCGTAGTGAAGGTGGGAAACCTATTGAAATTCATCGGTAAATGAAGGTTCAGTACGGTGATGCATGTTTGTCACAGCAGCAAGTCTACGAATGGAGTAGGAAGTTCTCAAATGGTGCGACTTCAGTGGAAGATGCTCCTCGTCCAGTTCAGGCACAACGAGTTGTGACTCCACAGAACATTGCAGCAGTTGAAGCCATATTGAAGGATAACCGCCGAGTAACACTGAATGATATTGCAGCATCTTCACAGATTAGTAATGGGTCAGCACACCACATTTTGCATGATGTGCTCTAGTTTCACAAAGTATCTGCAAGATGGGCGTCACGGCAGCTGACTCCTGAAGAGAGAGATGCTTGTGAAGAACTTCGGCGCTTTGAACGAGATGTGGCTTCCTTGCAAGAATCGTTAGTGGGGACGAAACCAGGGTTCACTTCCACCAACCGGAAACGAAGAGGGCGAGCAAGGAATGGCGTCATTCCTCATCACCAAACCAAAGAAGTTTCGAACAGAACTATCAGCAGGGAAGGTTGTGCTGACTCTCTTTTGGGACGAAAAGGGCGTCATTTTGGATCATTACATGCCTAGAGGGACCATTGTCACCAGTGCATCATACAAAGATCTCCTAAGAAATCATCTGCGGCTTGCAATCAAATCAAAGAGACGTGGATTGCTGTCACAAGGTGCCCTTTTGCAACATGACAATGCAAGGCCCCACACTGCCCGTACAACAGTTGAACAACCTCAGACTTGCATTGTGAGCGTCTTCCTCATCCACCATACTCACCAGATCTTGCTCCAAGTGATTTCCACATGTTTGGACCACTCAAAGACGCAGTGGGAGGAAAGAAGTTCCGTTCAGATGAAGAGGTACGCCACGCGGTGCATAAGTGGTTGGGCAGACTACCAAAAGAATTTTTTTCTAAAGGAATTTATGCACTTTGTAAGCGCTGGAGGACTTGCATTGAGCGTTGGTGAGATTATGTTCAAAAGTGATACAGCTTTGTATCACTTCTGCACAATAAATAATATTTTAAAAAATATTTAAGGTTTTCATTTGACTCACTCTCGTAGATCTGAAAATATTCCCACGCAGTTCTTCCAACACGAAAAGCCATACACATCCCACAGCTGTACCTGTGCTGTTAATCCTTTTTGGATCATCAGATGAAAAAGTTTTTGTCCTCACGTACAATGTTCAAACGCATTTCCCTGTGTTAAATAAACTAATGGAGACTTCGGATCAAGAATTCCAGAACTCTTTTTGAAGCCCAAATGTTCTTGTAACAGCATCAAAACTTATTAAACTGATGTCTTACCAGGTCCAAAGTTAAATGAAAGAAGTTTTTGTTCCCAGAGCAGGAGAAAAATCTGTATTATTGTTAGATTCTTGTAGTCATGAATGCGAAAGAACAGTTTTGACTATCTTACTTAGGACAAGGAACTTGTTCATCTGATGACTCCAAAAGGCTCAAAGGGACAGGTACTTCCATGGCCCTACATGGCATTCAACATTGGAAGAACCTTGTGAAAAGATTTTCAGATCTAGTTTTGCTGAATGATTGTGATGTCGTTCTCTACGTCAGTAAGAATATAGTCAAGTTGCAGTCAAATGGCTCTGAGCACTATGGGACTTAACTTCTGAGGTCATCAGACCCCTACAACTTAGAACTACTTAAACCTGACAATACACACATCCATGCCCGAGGCAGGATTCGAACCTGCGACCGTAGCAGTCGCGCGGTTCCGGACTGAAGGGCCTAGAACCGTTCGGCCACCGCGGCTGGCCAAGTTGCAGTCACTAGTATACAATCAGTTCTCTTTGCAAGGCTTTGCAATGAACTGAAATACGTCTGGTACAAATCAAGTTATTTAGAGGATCACCTGTCACAGTTTGAAATCCCACTCAATTTTGTTTTGTATTGTATGGTCCACTGTGTGTATTATATGAAGACATTTCGTTCACTTTATGTGCATAGTGTAAAAAACCTTACATTTTAAATATTTCTTTAAAGATTATCATTATTGTAATTATTTTGTACCACAATAATGAGTTATTTATTATTTTCAGTTAGCAAAATACACAAATTTGAAGTGGTGAACTAAAAAGCGAAAAAAAAACAAATGTAAAGGGTATAAAACAACAATTTAAAATAAAACAAAAATGAGTAAAGTATATAATGACAATAGTAATAAATGTTTAGATATTTTAATTAGGGATGTTGGAATTACTTAGACAACACTGTGTGCAGCTTATTTTCAAAAAATGGTACTTCAGAAACCAGTTTCATTACACATGGATATATATGGCATGAAAGCTTCTTTAATTTATGTTGTAAAAAATTTCACTTTTCAAAATTAATTGATGGTGCTGGGATATCTTGCAAAATTTCAAATTATTGCAGAAGTTGGTTACTCAGTTTTCGAAATGTTAATTACATTTCAACCTTCTTATGAACAACATTTTTTATATATAATAGTTTTCAAGAGAATCCCTCTAGACACACTATGTCAAATTTCATTTGGGGGTATGTTTTACCCCTTAAAAGGAGAAGTGGGCAAAAGCTAAGAAATATGGATTGCATTATTTTGACCCCTCTACATACCAGACAAGTTTCATCCACGGCGTTTATTTACACCTGGGAAAGACAACTGTTGAAACATATCCAGGGGTTTTCGTTAGTACAAGCTAGTTGAAAGCAGTATTGCATGGAACAATAGTGTTTGGAAGTTTCGACAACCTTCCGCAGACACTGAACAACTTACACTGCAAAACTTTAAAAGCAGTAAGTCTTCACACCTACAGGATATAAGATATCTTACTGTTTGGCAGCAATCCTATTCTCTACGCTGTACTGGTTTTTTGTACGGAAAAAAGCTTTTACGCAACAAATATAAGTCTTTATCTTCATTACCTTTTGTGAAGAGTTCTGCATAATTTGATTTGATAATAGTGGATGAAAGCTGGTGAAGTACTACGCCGTAACATTTAAAGGAATTTTACATTGCTCTGTGTTGAAATACTAATATAAAATTAATTAGGAGACTCAAGAGAAACTTGCGCGTGGTGAAAGAATACTAAATAAGAGTAGTTGCGGCTAACTTAAACCTGTGTAACCGTGATGACATCTGACAACATAGCACCACTCGTAGTCAGACCGTCGACTATATTGGTGAGGTGAGGCTTCTAACCACCTCGGCCAATCGTCAGGCCTTAGAAAAGCTTGTGTATGGCTAAGTACAGCCTCCGCCCAAGCACATGGTCCACCGCAACTGGAATGAAATGTTCGCGTAATATCGCTATCTGACCTACTGTTCGTTGCATTTAACATTAAGAGGCTCCGGAAATGTTCAGAATCACGGAATGTTCAATTTTTCCTTTTTTCATTTTCAAAATCTACTGACTTCCCCCTTTCAGTTGATGTATAATTTATTCAGTTCAGAAGACCACAACTATTTTTAAAATATTTTTGAAATATGTTCTGCATGGGTGTGACCCACCTTGGCGCTGTTAAACTGCTGTCAAATGTTGTACTCGTATGTCTACATACTCATCATGTACATTTTAGTGATGTGAGAGAAAATAAGTGTTATAAAATAACTGTTGTGGCTGACCTGTGATAGTTCTATATATATCGCTCATTCGACTGTCATGTGTTTCATGTTTGTTTACTCTTCAGTAATCCTGAAAATATTCGTAGTGAATTCTGTTCATTGAAGTCAGTGTTTTATTGAAGGATAATCATGGGTAAATGTAAAGTGACTAGAAAATCTCTGAAGGCGTTTATGAAAAGGAGAAATGTTGGAAAACCAGAGGTAGGTGTTATTACTATAAACAGTAAAGACGATAACTACGTGTATGAACCTAACCTTGCTGGTACACCTGCCCACTGCAGTGAAAGTGAAAAAGAAAGTACTTCGCAGAGGAAGCTTGGTTCAGTTACTGAAAAGATTGAATGTTTTACCGGCGAATCGGATGTGAATGAAATATTTGATATGCCATTTCTCAAAGGAATTTTGCAAACTGTGTAGGATGTATTCAATGTAGTGAAGTCTTTCGAGAACTCTCTATAAAAATAACGTAGGACTTAACAGTGAAATGGAACTGAAGTGTGGTAAGTGTTCATACATGACCACCTTTTGGAACAGTGTTGCGGAACTCCAAATGAAGAACATCGTAGCCATAACTGTGAACACAACATTAGATTTGTTTATGCCTTGCGTACAATTGGTAAGGGTGCTAGTGCAGATGTAGTTTTCTGTGGCGTGATGAATCTCCCGAATACCCCAACCAAGTTTATGAACTAAAATAGATTTATAAGAAGTAAAGTAGAAGATGTCTGTATAGACTATGAAGAAAGCTGTGGAAGAGGCAGTAATAGAAAACAGTGGTAATAGGGGCTTGACGCAGCGTTCGATGGTACCTGGCATAAATGGGAACACACATCTCTTCGCAGTGTAGTGTCTGCCAGCAGTGTCTATACAAGGAAAGTTTTAGATGTAGTAGTAATATCTAAACATTGTAGGTGTCCACAAAAAAAAATAAAGCTACACATTAAAATAATTGCACAGCTAACTATTGTAGCAATAGTGGAGGTATGGACGTAGCTGCTGTTGCTATTATATTTCAACGTTCTGTTGCGTGTGATGACGTCTGATATGTGAATTACCTTGGTGACGGTGACTCTAAACGTTTCAAACATATTCAAGAACTGAAGCCATATGGTGATGATGTTGTAGTGCAGAAATTTGAGTGTATTGGACCATACAAAAGCGAATGGGGTCAAGACTTCGGCGACTGAAAGTTTCGTACAAAAAACAAAAACTCAGTGATGGTAAAGGGTTGGATGAGAAGGGAAGGTTGACTGACAGTGTAATTGATAAAATACATTTGGAATGGCTACTAGGCAAAACTCACACAGTGTCGATGAAATGAAGAAAGCTATTTGGGATCTTTTTTCCGTAATTTTTCAACTGATTAAAGTCCCCATCATTACTTGTGTCCCAAAGAAGAAAATAGTTGATGTAAGTACAACAAGGAATTGCTGACTTGTGAAGTGTACACTCACAAACATAGGCTGCCTGATGTGGTAATGGAGGTGATAAAACCTATTTTTAGAGACTTAGCAGCACCTGAATTGTTGAAAAAGTGTGTTCATGGAATAATTCAAAATTCCAATTAAAGTTTAAATACTGTTATATGGTCAAGAATCCCCAAGACTGTGTTTGTTTAAATAGAAACACTTCACTTTGGTCTTTATGATGCTGTTGCTATTTTCAATGTTGACAACGTTGTAAGGTGCAACGTATTTCGAAATATGGGAATAAAGATAGGTTTCAACATGGTACGAACGATGCTTGCTCTAGACAAGGAACGCCTTTGGTTGGGCTGCTGACAGAGCTGTAAATAGCCTAGAAATACAAGCTAGAGTAAACAGGAGAAGGATAAAGTGGAAGCTGGAGGAGGAGTTTGCAAAAGATGAAGATAATCCATCCTGTGGACCTGCAATTCTATACGATTCCCAAAAGTTTAATTTTTTCATTCAAATTACATGCTTTTTCAGGATCTACCAAACCAATTTGCTTCAAAGTTTTAGGAAATGTTACGTAGTCCCTTCCGCGTAACTTAACAGAGCCTTTTTCCAGAAACCTGTATACTGTTGAGTTTATGAACATAAAATGGCAAAAAAGTAGTGAATTTTCATTATAGTAAAAAAATTAATCTCCAACAACTTAATTCAATTTTTAAAAATCCCTGCGTTAAGTTGTAGCCAATACTCCAGTAAATAACCTGTAAAAATTTAAACTTCCTAGCTCAAATACTTTCTGAGAATACATGTAATTTATAAGCGCTATTTTAACATGGGAAAGGTAAGGCTTTCCGGAGACCCTTAATCTACTGTCAGACCTGTGATTACGTAAGACGAAATTTGTGTTGAGTTTTACTTGTAACTGATTCGGAAACCAAACCCTAGTGCACAACTAAGGGAATAAATAATTGCACTTTACGATCTTGTGGCCTATCCATTGACTGCATGTTCTACCAGTAATGAATCAATCTAAGTGATGACTTTCCCAAAGCCATAGGTATGCTCCGCCACAGCCATCTTTCTCTCTATCTGAACTGTTTCACTTCGTCACTATCAGATTTTCCCACAGCAATCGTTTGCACGTTTGTCTCGTACTGGCGAGCTGCTCATGCTAACAACAGTGAAAATCACTGTACCCATCTTAGTTTGGTACGCTTACTGATCTAGTTAATAAGAGAGAGAAACTAGAATGAGTAATTTGCAGTAAAACATAGTTAAACAGGTCTTGTCGATAGTTCACTTTGTGCTAACCACATAAATGTTTACGTAAAGCATTGGGCAGTGATTTTCAACGACTTCCCTGTTAATATGGCGATGTTATCAACCATTTCAGGTCCAAAAAAATATTTGCTAGCGCAATAAGCAGTCAACATCTTCTATTGGATTTCCGTCGCTCTCGCTGTCTTTGTGGCAGGCGTATGAGACAGAGGAACATGTTCTCAATTAACGCGGCTATTTCGGTATGAACTTTGCACTCATCCTTTTTACATGTGGAAGGGGCTCGTCCTGGGATTCTAATTGCAAATGGTAATATCAGTTTACTAATGAATCTCAAAATTATAGCTCTCATTACACCTAAATTCCGTCAATATCATTATCTGTCGCATTTCATAACTAAACTAATAGTCAGCCGCTTTTCTTACAAGTCCTAGACGTGCGTTTCGCATCTGTCACTTGTTTTGCAATAAAAACTTACTCCCATCAAGGCTCACGATTTAGCTCATTCCCTAGCACACCGATATGTTTTGGTTGCCTGCCTTTGAATGGCTGTTGTTTTACACAATTTAGCTTGTGGAAAATTTTGTAGTTCATTTATATCCCTTGACTAAGTTGGTTCCTCTGAGTTTTTCTCATAAGCTGGCATACTTCCTGTTCTAAATATACGTTTTTAGCCATCAGTCTGTACACTTACTCCTGGGATCTTGTTAACTGCGTAGATAGAGTTATCACTCTCAAATCATGTTCTCGTGTTCCAATATCGTACTCTTGATTAACTATGAAATCCTCATCCTTCGAAAGTGAATTGTACTTTGCGAGTGAGGCTAGTCTGAACACATTATACAGTTAGGCGCAGCCAGACCATTGTTTGCGCCGCACATTTTTTTTCCGATAACTCCCACCTTGCACCTCTCCACGAGCGCTGCCATGCCTTGCGTCTTGCTGCACTAAGGCCACCCTTGGGACACCGTATACCGAATTTATAAACCTTATGCGGTAATACAATTCACATCGCCTGAAGTAATACCGTTACCTACCATTTTGACACTGGTGTATTGTTTAGTTGAGGTGCGAGCCGGCAACAGTTATGTTCCGAGGAGCTAAATGTTGTGTATTCGTTGCTGATTATAAACGGGTAGCAGGTGGCCAAATTGACTTGTCGCTGTAGGAATCTGGACAAGCAAGCAGAAGATCATTTGACACAGGTCCACTTTAAATAAATATATTCTACAACAGCCGAAGAAATGCTAAACTTAGGTTAAAAACATCAGTCGAGATCTCAATAACATTTGTTTATTGACCAGTTTCGGCTTATGATAAAGCCATCCTCAGAATTTTTCGATCCCCAATGGCTGGTGCTGGCGGCTCCTCGATTTTTCACATGATATCACGATTGTATACTGCTAACCTAAGTGTAGCACCGGATTGCTACGCTCCACAGACAGTGTTGTCTAAATTTATGTGTGCTACACTGTTGACAAGTTGTGGCATCCGTGGCTAGCTATAGGCAGAGGCCCGATACAGGCGTGCGTCTGTGTACATTGAATGTTTTCTGGCAGAGCTAGCTATCAACAGCTCGGTGTAACGTTAGGCACCACGTAGCAACACGGAACTAATCTAGACCGAGATGATGTGGTGTCCAAGTACCTGTCGCTTATAACATCGTCCTGATGGTCCTCACTGGTCGGAGGCCTTCAGGTTGTTCATTGGTCAGGTTGGTGGCCCTGTTCAAAGCGCCGTTAGCGGCACCCTCTAGAATCTTCATCGAGGCGCCGGCTCCGGCAGTATCAATAGGCTACGATGCTACATTTTGCCGTATACATACTATGTCTTTTTGTCTTGTTCTGTCGGTTGAAGATTGTATTCTCTCGTTACTTAACGGTAATGAGAGGAACGGCCAGCATAACATCTCTCGGAAACATGCCAGTTCCTGTGACAGTTCCGTATTTTTTCTACTAACCCAGCAGACGCCCTCCCAGCCGTTCTTCCTCTGAAGGATCGGAATGTTGTTTTAGGATGTCAGAGCGCCAGGTCTAATATCGTCCACGTGCACGCTATACGAGTGATACGAGACAGATCACCAAACCGTATTAAGAAGATTTGTCTGTCTCCCCACCCTCGTATGTCCCACATCAGGCGCCCGTTTGTAGAAACGCTATGGGAAACGATCCAACTTCTAGGTTTAACTTCGATCTCGTTACACGAATTGCTGCTTTAACTTTAAATCATTGACGGTAATGTAACATTCCCACTCATCCTGTTGTTGTGGTCTTCAGTCCAAAGACTAGTTTGATGCAGCTCTCCATGCTATTTATCCTGTGCGAGCCCCCTCATCATCAAGTAACTACTGCAACCTACATCTTCCTGTATCTGTTTACTGTTTTCATCTCTTGGTCTCCCCCTATGATTTTTACCCCCCACACCTCCCTCCGTTACTAAACTGGTGATCCCTTGATGTCTCAGAGTGTGTCCTATCAACCGATCCTTTCTTTTGGTCTAGTTGTGTCATAAATTTCTTGTCTCTCGAATCCTATTCAACACTTTCTCATTAGCTACGTGATCGACATATCTAATCTTCACCATTCTTCTGTAGCATCACATTTCGAAAGCTATTTTCTTTCTATCTAAACTGTTTATCGTCCATGTTTCACTGCCATACCTGGTTACACTCCAGACAAATACTTTCAAAAAATATTTCCTGGCACTTACATTGTAAGTAGGCTGTTTAGGTTTTTTTATTGGTAATGCCACGTAGCGCTCTGTATGAAAATCACTGGCTGTGCTGTGTGCAGTCTGTGGCTGGTTTGCATTGTTGGAATTTGCTATTGTAGTGTTAGGTAGCTGGATGTGGACAGCGCATAGTGTTGCGCAGTTGGATGTGAGCCGCCAGCAGTGGTGGATGTGGGGAGAGAGATGGCAGAATTTTAAGAGCGGACGATCTGGACGTGTGTGCGCCAGAAACAGTAAAGTTGTAATACTGGATATCATGAACTGATATATATATTATGACTTTTGAACACTGTTAAGGTAAATACATCGTTTGTTCTTTATCAAAATCTTTCATTTACTAACTATGCCTATCAGTAGTTAGAATCTTTTATTCAGCTGGCAGTATTGGCGCTCGCTGTATTGCAGTAGTTCGAGTAACGAAGATTTTTGTGAGGTAAGTGATTTGTGAAAAGTATAGGTTATTGTTAGTCATGGCCATTCTTTCGTAGGGATTTTTGAAAGTCAGATTGCGTTGCGCTAAAAATATTGTGTGTCAGTTTAAGCACAGTGATTTATAATTTTTCTAAGGGGACGTCTCAGCATCTATACTCGATATTAACAAATTTATCTTCTTCAGAAATGCTTTTCTTGCCATTGCCAGTCTACATTTTATATCCTCTCTACTTCGGTCATCGTCAGTAATTTCGCCGTACAAATAGCAAGCCTCATCTGCTAGTTTAAGTGTCTGGTTTCCTAATGTGATTCCCTTAGCATCACCTGATTTGATTTCTACTGTATTCCACTAGCTAGTTTTGCTTTTGTTGATGTTCATCTTATATCCTCGTTTCAAGACACTGTCCATTCCGTTCAACTGCTCTTCCAGGTCCTTTGCTGTCTCTGACAGAATTATAATGTCATCGTCATACCTCAAAGTTTTTACTTGTTGCTCAAAGTTTTTATTATTAACACTACGAGCATCGATTAGCCACAGTATGGGTGGCTTACAGGAAGGCAACTGAAAGAAACAGTGTCACTCATATATGTTTTGCTTTTATTGATGATTATCATCTCAAAGACAATTTTTCTCTTGTCATATCATTCTGGAAACTACAGGCACCTGTCCATCAAACGCGTATTAAATTTGATGCGTACTATCGCTGAATTAATTTCGTGTTTGCAATATTTTTGTCTTGTGAGGCTCCTCTTGGAACTATTCTCCATTGCTACTGACAACCTCGTCCTCCTCCACACCTGAAGAAACTTCTTGTTAAAATGAAGCGAACTCTGATCTAACACATGTATAAGTCATTATGGGTCTCTGTACCTACAAACATTTATGTACTGAATTAGTATGTAATAAGTAACTCCGCATTTCCTTTCCCTCCCGCGCAGTACAGATAAATTAGGCCAATTTGATGCAGTTCGCGCAGAAGATTGATCCACACAAAAGTCGTGTGTGCCATCTGCTGCTTAATTAAGCGTTGGCAGTGCTTGTACTTTGCTCGCTAAAATCTGCTTACGTTTCAGCAAAAGACACGTCACCAGACATAGTCCGCTACAATATGAGAGCCCGTCACGATACGATGGATTTGCGGTCTACTTAACCACTTACCGCATGCATGCCTGGATGCAAAACAGGTTGTAACTTCGCCTCTTGCATATTCACCACTTTAATGACCACTTTCACACTATTACAGAGATATATTAAGTACTCAAGGACCACCTACACCTAGCTGCCCCTTGCATATGGTAATCAATATATATCATAAAAGTAAGTGTACAATGTGCGTGCAGCTAAAACTCAGAAACGAGTCCCCGTACGATCAAGGGAATTAAATGGTGCGGTAGCCCTCTATCCCCCAGCCATGAAGAATGTTCCCGTTTTTACATAAAGGACGTGCTTTTTGAAGACATAAGGGCTGGAACGTTACACCCTCTAGAAATTTCTATAACATTTCAGAACATCCGAGAGTATTCGATAACATTTCATAACATTTGACAGTATTCGAGAGCATTTCACAACACTCCAGAATATTCTGGAACGTTCCACAATGATCCAGCATGTTCTGGAATGTTCGAGAATAGTCTGGAACATTCGGAAAGATTCCAGAATGTTCAGAAAAACCAGGAATATCCCAGATCATTGTGGAACATTCCAGAACACTCTCGAATTTGTGGGTTGTTCTCGAACATTGTGCACCATTCGAAGCCTTTTTGGTATGTTCTGGAATTCGCCATTGGTGGGGTACCCATTGGTAGAGATATATAGAGCAAGACCCGTCATGGGTTCGAACGTCAGTTTGTTATCAGTGTCAAAGGGAGGAACCAAAAAAGTAGTGCAGTTAGTGAATAAAAACAAACAGTGAAGTGTGAGTTGTCAAAGTGATACAGTGATTGAATATAAATAGAAAATGAAGCGTGAAAGTGTGCACTTAGTGGCCAGCCAGGGTGGCCGAGCGGTTCTAGGCGCTACAGTCTGGAACCGCGCGACCGCTACGGTCGCAGGTTCGAATCCTGCCTCGGGTATTGATATGTGTGATGTCCTTAGGTTAGTTATGTTTAAGTAGTTATAAGTTCTAGGGGACTGATGACCTCAGAAGTTAAGTCCCATAGTGCTCAGAGCCATTTGAACCATTTTTTTGTGCACTTAGTGTATTTGTTAATAAAAAGTTGATTTGATTTATATTTGAGACAATGCCCAAATGTAAAAGAGGAGATCTTACCATTTCTTGAGTAAAACGGAGAAAACAAAAAGAACAGTGAAGAAACGAAGCAGGCGAAGAGTGCAAAGCACGTTTAAGTTCCAGTGATCGAGAATGAGCACCGTGAAAAGCAAAGAAACAAAGTTTATCTTTTATTCCAGCTACTACACAATCTCATATCAACTCCCTGAGCTAAGGCCAGGAATCCCAACTAGTCGCTAGTTAGTGTATGTCACAAATACAAGGGGGTCAAGAACAGATACTAGGGGTGAAGAATAGAGAATACAAAGACAATACACATAGAAGAATTTACAATATCGTTTTATTTTGCTCCCAGTTCGTAAATAGATATGACATTTGAAATCATTATCATTGCAGGTAAATGAGTCTTCAATGACAGCCACTGCATGGAGAGGTCTTCAACTCAGTTTCACGAGAGCCAGCATTTCAGTGCAGGTAAGTCAAGGGGAATAATCGTGATGACCACATTGCAGGGCTACATTGCAAGGTCTGCACGCTTCTATTTTCAGTCAGTGGCCAAATGACACGTATTTGCAAAAAGGAAAAGCAAATAACTTAACAGAAGCTCACATCAAGTCAACACTATTTGAGATATAGCACTGAGATATCAGTATCCCACTCACTTTAAAGAAGGCGTAAAGAATGATCGTTTCAGATTAAGTCCAAGATATATGAACGGTAAATGAAGTGATTACTATGATCACTCGATGGAGAATCTACTGCTCAAGTCACTGAGCAATGCAGTTTCTATTTTGTGTTCAAGTTACATTTCTCTTTTTACCTTGATGATATTTTGTCTTACATTTGCCATATTCATTATTTTCTATTTTCTGTTTTTCTGTTGTTTATGCATAACATGTCTCCTAGTGGCTACGGTCATGACAGTCCTCCCTTGAAGTCAGCTGAAGTTAATCCATGTAACTTGTGTCATATATAGGGAGATGTGCACCATTTTTCTTGTATGTTTTATCTGTAATCTAGTGGAACCATATGTAGAAGTATTGATGTAGCTGGGAAGTTGATATCAGTGACTGGACTACAAGCGATATTTCCAATTCAGTAATGGCGTTGAGCAGTCCATTTGAATTAATTTCTTGTTGTGGATATTACACTAGCACATGTTATCATTTTAAAAGGCCTGGACACATTAAATGGACATATCCCAGAGCCCCTGTGTAGCGAGTAATTTGGCGAATCACATCAGTGTCGTTTTCTTGAGTATGGTTACGCTTTTACTGCGATCTTTGTGTGATTTTTGAGGAGTATCTGTGTCTTTATTTGCGATGTTTTTTGTGATTAGTTATTCCCACCACCACTCTGTAGCACTGCAATCACAGCAGGAGATTATGATGGTGTCTGATGTTTGTGGCAGTGGAAAGCTAGTGCTTCCAACCACCTATTAGGTGTCGGCACAAGTGCCCAAAGGGCTGTCATCATCTGACACAGCGTTCAGGGGATAGTGCAACTTCCCGTCTCAGTGCCACATGAGCCAGCCCTGTGTGCAGGCCACTCTTCCAATCTGTGAGTGTGGAAATACGTGAAATGGGCGGCACAGCTACAGTTTGCGGCTTTCTCCCCTGCAGTCTGTGCGAAAACGTGATCAGAGTGTTTTTTTTTTTTTTTTTTTTTTGCTGTATATGGGTTGTGGTGGTGGTTGAGGGAGCTTGTGTAAGAATGCATAGGTGCATACAATACCTCCAATATATAACAAGCGTTTTTCCTGCAGACTGCAATATTGAACACAGCCAATCAATCTGATGAGATATTATCCTCCAAAAATGAAAACAATCAATTAAAAGTGCCTCAATATTTCCAGGGAACTGATGAGTTGTGGAATTAATGCAGTAAGTATTTTGACCTAACTGTACCAGTATCCACCAATAGCATGTGAGGTGATGTCATGAGAGTGGAGGTACTGCAATTGAGCTATTTCCCATCATGGAGAAGCCTTGTCTCCAATAAATTGATTAAATAAAAAATATGCAGCAATATATTATTGATATTGACTTGAATTTTGTGTTGTGAGATCCTTCCTCTTCAGCACAGACTTAGCATTTTTCGCACCAATTACCATATGGGAGAGCGGGGGGAATAAAGTGGGGAAGGTAGGGGATTTCGCCGGAGGGGGAAAAGTGGCTCAGAACTGAGCAAGTGTCTTTTTCTCAGAGGGGGGAAGAGGAGGGGGATTGTGATAGCTTGGAGGTTTTATCAGAAGGGCAGATTATCGCTAGAGATTCATGAATCAATTAGCATAACAATAGGTATCACCAGAGAGCCACAAACCTCTTAGCAGACCAGTAGGTTGAGGGGAGGGGGACAGGGGGGGTGATGGAGTGTGGGTGGTTTCTCAGAACGATGGATTAACCCCATGGTGTCATAAATCAAGCCCCTGGGAGTCATAAATCAATTAGCATAACAAGAGGTTAGGGGGAGGGTGTAATTGACCCCTGAACATATGCTTATCCCTGAATGCACGCAACCTGCACAAACAAATTGCGCCAGAACGGATTTTACCTTACTACTAGTGGCTCCATAATGTTGTGTGATGTATTTACATGGAATGGACTGCATTCTTTGGTCCAACCGAACCGATCATTGACTGGAAATAGTTATGTTCAGCTATTTGGAGACCATTTGCAGCCATTCTTGGACTTAATGTTCCCAAACAATGATAGAATTTTTATGGATGAGAATGTGCCATGCTATTGGTTTGAAGGACATTCCGAACAGTTTGAGTGAATAATTTTGCCACCTATATCCCGGGCATGAATCTCATTGAATATTTATAGGATATAATTGTGAGGTCAATTCGTGCACAAAATCCTACACCAGCAATAATTTCGCAATTATGGCTCAGTATTTCTGCAGGGCACTTCCAACGACTTGTGGTGTCTATGCCAGGTCGAATTACTGCACTATGCCAGAAAAAGGAAATCTGATGCGATATTAGGAGGTATTCAATGACTTTACAGTGTAAAACTGTGTGCTGGACCGAGATTCAAACGCAGTAGTGAGTTCAAGTCTAGATCTGGCACATAGCTTTAATCTACCAGAAGGTTTCAGTCAGGTAGATTATTCTCTAATAAGGGGTTGGAAGTTACACTAAAAACTTTTCATTCTTTATTAAACTTATTAATCTTTACTGTGAGATATAAAGTAAAGCTAGTTGCTAGAGGGTCTAGTAAGCTCTAGTGTGATTGTTAAACTGGTCAGATCCCTGCTCTACTAAAATCTGCCTCCTGAATCCCAGTTGATGAGTCCCTCCGGTACAGTGTTACAGTTCTGCCTCCAATAACGCACAAGGCCTGACCACCGCACCTACCACCACTACTCGACAATCCCTGCACTGTCGTTTTTGGAGCCTGTACTCCTTAACGGGACTTTTGGCGTCGTTTAGCCGTATGCATTCACCATGCCTTGGCGGCTTTGTGGCTGTTATTATAAAACTCATTATTAAGCTGAAGCCACATCAGACAACATTATTATTGTTATTATATCAGTGTTATTACATATTATTAAATTGTACCATGACACACTTTTGGCTGCCTGAAACAACGTAAATCTGAAACACACTCTCTTACTGAATAGTGTCTGCAACAAATCTTCCAAAAATAGGAAACAGTCTCTGTTGCAGATGTTCTACTAATCATGATGCGTTTCGCGTGGTTAACGCATCTTAAGATTATGTCTGATTAGCATTAACAATCTTGCCAAATAACAGTTTATTTGTGAACTTATCTAGCACTGATCAATGGGGTAGCTAAGCGAAAGGTGAGAAGTAAAGTGATTCACTAACTTTGAACAACAGAGATGGCGTCAATCATGTTTAAAAACCATTTATATGATGACGTACAAGCGAAGGCCAGAATCGTCAAAAATGAACATAAAGAATCCTGGAATGTCAAATGAAAACCTCAACGTTAAAAACGTAAAGTTACAACATTAATAAGAAATTAAATCTGTGTGAGCGCTGGATTAGGAACCAAAAAGGAACTCGCGAAACCATGGCAATATGCAGTGTGAAGATTCCTTAGCGATCAGAACCATGAATCACATTGGTAACCAAATACTTCTCTTGACAACGTATATTCTGATGCGAGTGAGCTGCACAGTAGGCTGATGTGTGAACGAAACATGGCGAAAGCACTGGGTGGCAGTGCTGATGTATAAATGGGCTGAAATAATTTAGATGCCGAACACAGTCAGTAAAAACAACGGAATAGAATAGAATATTGTTGAAAATTAATATAGTATCATAGTTTACCGACACTGCCAGAGGTGGCGTCTTAATGAAGATTCCTGCAGGTGCAGTGAGTGGCGGTTTGAACATCGCCACCTGAAGGGCCCTGAACAATGAAGGTAGCCAGGACAACTTCTGGTTCGAGATTAGTTCAGTGTTGCTAGTCTGTGCTAACGTTACGACGAGCTGTTGACAGTTAGCTCTATTGGAAACATTGAGTGTACTTTACGCGTGCCAGAGTTCGGCTTCTGTTTACAGCTTGCCAAGGCTGCCACACGTTGTCAAAATTTTAGCAGTTCGTTCTTCAGGGACAAGTTGAGTAAAACGTGTTTGTTTGAAGTGCATTTGTTTCAACTAAACTTTTGCTTGTCTGTCCAGATTCCTACTGTGACAGATCCGTTTGGCCACGTTCCACCCATTTATCAATAGGAATGAATACATAATATTTGGCTCCTCGGAACATGATTGAAATCATGCTATCATATAAAACTTGGCTTTTAGTGACCAATTGATCGTTAAGGTTTAAGTTTCCCGACCGCTAGATAAATTTGGGTTCTCCCTTTAGGTACTATATATATAGGATCTGCAGAGAATCGAGCATCGGTTCACAATAGCCACTATCTCTAAGATGAGCGGCGAACGAAGATCTACTACTTTCTTACAGCGCCCCTTTTAGTTAGAAGGTGCGCCTCAAACCGTGTTTTAATCTTGTGATTGGTTTGTCCAGAATATGTACGAGTGCATTGGGCACAAGTGAGTCTATTGGCTCCTGACTTGGAAAAGAAATCTTTGACTGGTGGTTCACTGAGAATAAATGCCGCCCTTTGTGGGCAGTGACTGGACTTGCGCTGGTTGATATCGGATACTAGCTGGATGCCAACACTAACACATGCCTTCTTCTCGTGTTTCTGAGCAAACTCCACTCAGATGGTCAGCAATACTGGCGAAATGACACTTTGGTTCGATATCGCTGGTGAGTAACGCTTCCAGAGCAAGTATCAGTAGAAGCAGCCCACCAATCAAGGGGTTGGAAATGGTTACGTGAGGACTGGGAGGAATGGGAATTGTGGTGGACTCCAGAGCTCTGCCACTCTTCGCAGCCAGCTCTCGACCCAAGCAGATGTTCCTTTGCTATCGTATCAGTCTGTCGTTGGTGTTCCTATCCACTGATGTATACTTAATTATTAGAAATAAAGCTGGAAGAATGGCAAGTTTTACGATGAGAATACCATCTTCTTTTTCCAACCCTCCTTACAAACTGGATGCCCACTAGATCCCGATCGCTTTTCTATCAGCCAACTTGCGCAGCCCCCTTTCCTGATGAAACAGCGACCACTGTTTCAGAGGTTCTGATTGGCGCTGATTACCGCAAAAGGTCTCTAGATGTTGTCAGGGATCTTCTGTATGGCAACTCTGGTGGATCCTCGCGTCCTGATCGTTTTCTGACATGCTCTCCACCATGATGAGCATCGAAAGTAGCCCCTCCCATCGAATATTCGTGATCATCGAGTGAGGCTTCAGTTTCTTTGAATGAGAATCCCCATCGTCGGTCTACGCCCCAAGATTGAAGCTGGGCTTCATACGGAGGACATGGACGATGTCTCTGTGCTTTTGTATTCTTGATGAAGGGTCATATTCCTCGGCTTAGTATGTGACGTCCAGCATGCAGTGAAGGATATGATACGGCACAAAGTAACGCTTTAGTGACTTTTCCTATAATCCCACATTCTGCACAGGCGTAAAAATGCACCTCAAGTCTCACAGGCTCACTGGCCAGTGGTCTATTTTACAGCATGTTCGGTCCTTCTCTGGGGCATCTAGAGTCCATATATTAGGCAGATTCCTTGTTTCTTCAGTCCTGGTGATGAGGTGTTTCACGTAGTAGGTAGTATCTTCCAGCTGAAAAAGAAGCAGCGTATCCACTGCCGTTTCGGCCTCACGACCATAGGGCAGAAAGAATTATGTGAAATCACCATTGTCTTGCTAAGGTGTGATATGTGAATGTCACGATCAGCAGTATTGTATTCCAGTCTCTTTGTTCGACATAAACGTACATCGCGAGCATATCTGCAGACATCTTATTAAAGCGTTCTGTCAGGCTATTCGTCTGTGAACGGTAGGTAGTTACTCTGTGGATGATGTCGCAATGTGAAATAACCTCTTATACCAGTCTGTACTGGAAAACATTTCCACAGTCAGAGAGTTATCCGTTGGGGTGTTCCACGCCTCAAAATAATGTCTTCTACAAGGAAACTTGCAGTCTGTGGAGCTTCGACTGTCAGCACATCTTTGGTAACAGCGTACTTGCTATAGTCAGTGCTGACTATTACCTATCGATTCCTGTTTACCGACTTCAGGAACCGTCTGAAGAGGCACTCCTCAAAGTGGCTTATGTAATGTCTAACAGGTCGGTGGAGACCTGGTCAGTGATACCTGTATCTGATTCTGTTTAGAGTCTTCACGAAACCTAGGAGATCGTACGGTGAAGCATCATGGAGATACTTCAGGGCAGCTGCCCAGAGGTGATCTGGAATGACAAACAACCATTATTAAGCTGAAGCCACATCAGACAACATTATTATTGTTATTATATCAGTGTTATTACATATTATTAAATTGTACCATGACACACTTTTGGCTGCCTGAAACAACATAAATCTGAAACACACTCTCTTACTGAATAGTGTCTGCAACAAATCATCTAAAAATAGGAAACAGTCTCTGTTGCAGATGTTCTACAAATCATGATGGGTTTCGCGTGGTTGACGCATCTTCAGATTATGTAAGATTAGCATTAACAATCTTGCCAAATAACAGTTTATTTGTGAACCTATCTAGCACTGATCAATGGGGTAGCTAAGCGAAAGGTGAGAAGTAAAGTGATTCACTAACCTTGAACAACAGAGCTGGCGTCAGTCATGTTTAAAAACCATTGATATGATGACGTACAAGCGAAGACCATGTAACCTCCCCCTCACTTATCGACCTTAATGACAGTGAAAAATTGAACCGCGTGTACCTAATGGGAATTTGGGAAAAGCAATCGTCACCGAAGTTAATCTGTCGGTAAAGAGGGAGGAAAGGGTTACATCTAAATGAAAGGAAAAATGCAAATGAAACTGGTGGAAATTAATTTTGAAAAGGGGTAAAGTTAATAAAGAAAGTAAATGTGCGGCCGTTACGTTAACAATTAACTAGCGGTAATCAGATATTTGAGATTTGGGAAAAATTATGGTCGCCAGTCCTATGGACAATTACTATAGTAACTGAAAAAGAAAGGTTATTACACGTATAATTGGCACTATAAGCGTGGCAACAGAAGGTTGACACGTGTAGTGTAAAAACTGGAAGTTTGTCAGAAGTAATAAATTTCGCTACACTCTGACTTAATTTAGCAAAAGAATTAATAAAACCGGAAAATTGAAAGTTAATTTAGTGACTGAAATTAATAATGAGCTTTGTTTCTGAAGCACATCGAAATTCAGTGCAATACGGTTAGTCTTCGGCTACCTCAACAGTCATTTCAAAAGCTACTTGAATCTACGCAATTTAGAAATAAGAGATTTAACTTTGAACTTGAATTAAATGATTCTGAACAATTAACAACTGTAAAATTTAGTACGTACCAAGCTGAGCTGTAGTCACAGGTAACCTAAAATACGGTAACAAAACTCGAACTCTTAATTTGTGCTTGTGTAATCTAAATATTGTAGCCAGCTATTTATACCTTAACTGAACTTTAAAATTAAAGCAGTGAAATCGAATGATATTACTTTAATGCTGGCGTTTGAATTTCAACGACACTCGGGTTCATTTCGGAAAAGAAAGGGACCCTGCTTGGTAATGCAATTGGGACAATGAGCAACAAATGTTCATGCTAAGTTTCTGTAATTATAGTTACGAAAATGGAACAGTTTGAAAAGCTGAGGTCTGCCATACAGTTCTAAAACTTTACGTGGTACCAGTCTTCCCTGTTGGTAGATTGAAGGTTTGAAGTCGTCGATCGAGGAGGTGGCGACATTCACTCATTGTCGGCCGTCGCTGTTGCAGAAGCTGAATGTTGGCGCACCTCTCCAGCCGAAACGGGCTCTTGATGTGTGCCAGCTAACCCTTCCCGACCGCTACACCGTGTCAGAAACTATCATATCAAGTCGAGCGCAATTACATGCTGCCAAACCCCGAAAGCGCGGCAACTCGCGGGAGCGTCACACAACACGTGTCAACCTTCAGATGCCACGCTTTTGGTGCTAAATATATGTGCATTAATCTTTCATTTTCAGTTATTATGGTAGTTGTCCATAGGACTGGCGACCGTAATTTTCTCGAAATCTCAAATATCTAATTAATGCCAATTAATTGTTAATGTGACGACCGCACATTAACTTCCTTTATTAATTTTACCCTTTTCTCAAAATTAATTTCCACCAATTTCATTTGCATTTTTCCTTTCATTTAGATGTAACCCTTTCCTCTCTCTTTGCAGACAGATTAACTTCGGTGACGATTGCTTTTCCCAAATTTCCATTAGGTACACGCGGTTTAATTTTTCACTGTCATTAAGGTCGATAAGTGAGGGGGAGGTTACACGTGGCGACCTGGTGACAGGTCAATCTTCAAATTTGAGGTTGTTCTGGACACGAATCTTGCATTGTGCAAATCTCGTAACAAAGCACTGGTTACGAACAGGCCGTTACGTCAGCGAGAATAAGTAGTGGGAGTAATCCTAATTAGATTTGAGATTTGTCATTCATACTGAAAATTATTAAAATGAGTGAAGGCAACAATTACCAAAATTTGGTAGACTTGGATACGGAACAATCGGTCGAACAGTGGGAAACGCGCACCGCGGTATCCATTGTTCAGGGGCAGGCGGCTAGCATGAAAGATGCGACCGCCGAAACGCAACAAAGAGCAGAAATTGAATTCCAAACTTTAGAAAATGTTTCGGAATCGGAAGTGAAAATCAAATGTGAACCCCTTGATGACGAATACGGGGGGACAATTAAAGAGGAAGCCGCTACGGAGATAAAACTGGTAGTTTCCGGGAATTTAACTGATTTATTGAATGTTTTGATTAACGAAATTAAAGCTCAGGCTGCCAAGCAAGAAGCTCAGTCTGCCAAGCAAGAAGCTCAGTCTGAAAAAATTGAACAGAAGCTAGACAATCAGAACAAATCTATTAATGCTGTTAACAACAATGTTGGAGTTGTTAACACAAAAGTTGATAAAATCAAAGAAGATATTGTTGTAATTAATACCGAAATCGGTAATCTTAAACAGGAAATGATAGGCGTTCAGGCGGAAATTGCGAGCATAAATACTCGTTTTAACTCCGAAATTAGCAGAATCGGGAAAAGTGTAGGAGAAGCAGTTGCTCCGATCATCGAGAATAAGGTGACGGAACAAATTCAATTAGTGAAAAAAGAGAATCAACAGAAGGTGGAAACTTTAAAGGCTTTAGTATCCGAAGTAGATACGAAAGTGAGGATGCAGGCTAATGCCTGCGAAGAGAAAAAGAGGGAAGTGGAAACGCTTGCAACAACCACTTGTCAAGTAATTACGTGAGTTTCGGAATTAGAAAAGAAACTTGACGAAAAACAGAGCTATGTGCCAATCTGTGCACACAGTTCGGAATTGTTGACGAAAGAGGAGCGTTTCGACCCGTTGAAAAAAGGCGGCATACACGCGACGGATTTCATTAAAAATTGTGAAAGAGTTTTACCCAGATCATGGACTAATGAGAGAAAAATTAATGCGGTTATTGACGTGCTGGCTGGTGATGCTAAGCGTTGAGGCTTAAACCTCAACATTACGAACCTGACTTTTGACGAGTTTAAAAATTTGTTTCTGGCTGAATACTGGTCAGAGCAAAAACGACTAAGTGTCTGGCGCGAATTTGTCGTACCGAGGCCTTTCAATGCGAATTCGCGCGGCTCGATGAAGGAGTTTTGCTAGGGCTGGATCCGCAAGTTGGAATATTTGCGTGATCGCCGCACGGAATCCGAAATAGTCTGGGAAATCTACAGGAAGCTTCCAGATGATACAAAACGCTACATAGGAAGCAATTACAGGACAATCAATGATTTCCTGGAAAGAGTTGAGGACGAGGACAATTGGCGCAATAACCGCGACAGTGGTAGAGGCCGTGGTAACAACAACGGGTACCACAGCAACCACAACAATGATAACTATGGGAATAATGCATACCGCAATCTTGGCAGCAATAACAATAGTGGTTCGGGCCGTAATGACAATCGGTACAATGCAAATAATAACAGGAATGACGGAAACCAGTATCATACTAGCGTGATACGGGCTTCGCAGAATAGTAATAACGCCAGAAGGTGTGACCAGCCGCCTCAGCAGCATCCGGGGAGCGTATCTGCTGGGACGAGACAGGGAAACCATTAGCCGCGCCGGTGAGGGACCGACCGGGCGTGGAGAAATTTTGGCGGCCCAATAACAGCAGAAAACCGAGGTGTCGTCGTTATAAAAATTCCGTATGGAATAATCAACGGCAGGAGAGGGTGCCAGTGTTAAGAGAAAGGAGTGCGCCCAAAAGTAGTAGATCAGCTGTAGACACGGCAGTAGAAAATACATTCACTGTCAGTGAGAACAATTTAAGTAGTTTTCCGGAAAACGATTATAAAGTGGCAGCTGTAACACCCACAGCGGAACTGGAGATTGAGTTTAAGAATGATTCGCAAGAGTTGAGAGAAGATCGGATGTCGGATAACACGTCCGTCATCCAGCGAGGGGATGCAGAGAGGGATGAGGTCTGGTTAAGGCAGTTCGGTCGCTTATACGACGAACTAAGAGATTATAGGGGCCTGTACGGGAGAAGTGTTTATGGGGAGCGCGGGCAGGATATGCCGCGTCTCGTCCCACAGGAAGATAGTATTTGTGAAGTTATAGAAAGTTCTGTCCCTAACCGGCATACTTTACCAGAAATAGTTGCTGTTAAAGGGGAGCACGAGCAAGATTCGTCGTGTTTCGTCCCGCAGGAGTTGGATGTTGAAGTAGTAACGGAAAGTTCTGGCCCTAACCGGCAGACCTTACCGAAAGCTATAGTGGTAGAAGTAGCCGACCCATCCGACGCAAAACTCCAGTTTAAACATTGCGAGAGTATTAAGGAAGAAAATTACGAATATTTTAGAGATAGCCGTACACGACTGGTAGAAAAACATGTAGATTACAGCGTGTATGAGGTTAGAGCCGACGTTATACGGTCAGACGGTAGCAGTATGGGTTGCACAGATGCCGAAGAAGTAATTGCAGGTACTACTGGGCACATTCCTCCAGGTAGATTGGCAGATGAGATCAGTCTGACCAAAGAGGAATCAACGAAGGTGACAATTAGTGAATTGATAGCAAAGCAACACTCACTAGTTGACGAGTTACAGGAAAAGTTTCGGTATTGGAGGCGAAGCTACAGACAAAGCCTCAGGACAAACGTGTTGAAATTAAAACTGTATGTGAACAGAGGCTGAAAAAGCCGCCAGATAAGCCGGATTTCGGATCAAAGCCGGATGGTTTTTTCTGGAATGACCTGGATATAGACGAGGATGTGGGAAAATAAAGAAACAGTCGAGGACAAGTGTAGACAGATAGTAGTGTCTGTTAATATGCACGACCTACAACTAAACGTGTTGATTGACACCGGTGCAGAATTGAGTGCTGTATCTGGAAAAATATTTCAGTTACTGAAAGACAGACCTGGTATCGTAGTTATGCCAGTAACAGGAGTGAAAATTATCGGTGCTACTGGGAAGGCCAGTAAACCGGTCACAAAACAGATTTTTGTCAACTTCGAGATATGTGGGGCACGATTTGAACAAGAGTTTGTCGTCGTGCCAGACTTAACTACGGAAGTAATTATCGGGTTAGATTGGCTATTGAAGTACCGTGCAGTGATTAATTGCGGAAGCAGAACTTTGACATGTACGTCACAAGATAAAACAATAGTAGTTAGTTTTGACGAGGCAGGAGATGGTGTGCATAGGCAATACCAGCCTATACACATTGTTAACTGGCCGGATGCCATTGACGTAGGTATGAATTTGAACTACTGTAACGTGAAGAATCTCGGCATTGACAATAGTGTAGAAAGTGAATTGGAAAGTATTGTAGACGGTGTGTCAAACGTAACACACGAACAAAGACGAGGCCTGTATGAAGTAATAATGAGGAATAAGAGTGTGTTTTCAGACAAACCGGGACTAGTGGAAGAGATAATCAATTTCCCTCTACGGACTGACATTAGTATTGATGTGAAAAAAGATCGTTTGCGAGAAATAATGAAGCTGAAAGCCGATGCTTGCATACGTCGTCATGACGCTAAAGCCCGTTTTGCTAAGTTTGCAATCGGAGACTTAGTACTTGTAAAATCTCATGAGAAATCGAGCGAGATAGACAATGAAATCTCTAAATTTAGGTTTTTTTATACTGGACCATATGTAGTCATTGGCATACCTCACACAAATGCTTATTGCTTAGAGTATCCAAGCTCTGGAAAACTATTAGGTATACGGAACATTGTAGACTTGAAATTGTACAAACCAAGAATTGGTTAATACAACAGAATGGGTAACTTGTACAGGATGTAATAGAGTGTAATATTTAAGGATTTGCTAGATTGCCATGCTTTTGCCTGACCAAGAGGACATTAAAGAAGTTGTAATTAATATGTAATTAATTTTGATTAAATGATTTAAGAGTAACTGATTCTTAATCAATTGAAAAATCCAAGCTGCTATTTTAAGTTTTCAGCTGAGTAAAAGTAGATTAAGGAATGTAAATATGATTTTGTAACTAGCTGTAAGATTTCATAAACATGTGATTTACTAGTCATTGCCGATGTACTTAGACGCTGTTTTAAGTTTCAGGCTAGTATATGCGTGTGATGATGGACAGTGTCGAGTTATCCACTGTGATAGTGTTAATGGACTCCTTGAGATTACTCGGGAGTGAGTTTTTCCGAAAGAATTCAGTGAAACGGACGTTCTGGAAATGCCGTTACACAGGCGAGTGAGATCAAGTGTGCCGCACAGGCGGGCGCAATAATATTGGCGAGGCGGAGCCGCTGTCGGCTCTTGTGCCGCTGTCGGCTTTCTTTGTACTTGCGGGTACGGAAGGTGCAGTTGTTTTTCTTCCCAGACAGCTGATGTGAAAGAATTCTGCTGTCAATATTTATGTTTTTTTCGATCTGAAGTATATTATTTTCTTGTTTAGCGTTTAGTGGACTCTCATGGCAAGAATATTAATTATGAAAAGGTTACATAAAAACATGTATTCTATGTAATTAATTATTAATTTGCGTATTTTGATATACCTGTTTTTTATGACCATGTACCCTGGTTAATTTTGTAAATAGAATTCCATTTCTTGATACTGTTAGGAATTTTGACGATTTTAGAATAGCTAAACCATTTTCTATGTTTTCTATGAATTTTAATATATTGTCAACCTGTTTTATTTTGTGCAAGATGACAGAGTGGAATAAGATTAGGAGTGTCTCCACTCAATTATTATGGTCTAAAAATCTATTTATGCTTAATTAGACGAATGCTAAATTTTGTTGATGTTTTGAGCATATGCATTTCCGCTGTTTCTTTTTTGGGACATTTTCTGAGTCTGTTTAGGTTACACGAACATCGTCCGACAATGTGGGGCACGTGTAACGTCGGAAATGCATATCCTCCTATTTCCATATATTGTACTATAATTTTTTTTCTTGTTTTGTTACCTGAAGGTATAACATTTCTGTTCTTTGTATATTGTAATTGTTTTACTATTTGTATATATATGCATTTATGTCGATGTATAATTGGTTTGTTTTGCGAATATTATTTGTATTTGTACGCTGGGTCTGGCCTGGGGAAAACTATGCTATCGAACGAATACATCGATAGGTCGTGTGGAGAACCAAAGTGTTTAGGATCTTTGGTAGTGTTAACTCTGTCGTGTGGAGCGCGGGCAGAGGGGAGTCTGGTTGGAGGAGAGCAGTGACGCAGGTGTGTTGTGTGACGCTCCCGCGAGTTGCCGCGCTTTCGGCGTTTGGCAGCATGTAATTGCACACGACTTGCTATGTTAGTTTCTGACATGGTGTCGCGGACGGGAAGCATTAGCAGGCGCACATCAAGAGGCCGTCTCGGCTGGAGACGGTGTCGAGAAGAAGGCGCACCAACATCCAGCTTCTGCAACAGCGACGGCCGACAATGAGTGAATGTCGCCACCTCCTCGATCGACGACTTCAAACCTTCAATCAACCAACAAGGAAGACGGGAAGCAGGTAAAGATTTAGAACTGTATGGCAGACCTCACCTTTTCAAACTGTTCCATTTTCGTAACTACAATTACAGAAACTTAGCATGAACATTTGTTGCTCATTGTCCCAATTGCATTACCAAGCAGGGTCCCTTCCTTTTCCGGAATGAACCCGAGTGTCGTTGAAATTCAAACGCCAGCATTAAAGTAATATCATTCGATTTCACTGCTTTAATTTTAAAGTTCAGTTAAGGTATTAATAAAATGGCTCTGAGCACTATGGGACTTAACATCTATGGTCATCAGTCCCCTAGAACTTAGAACTACTTAAACCTAACTAACCTAAGGACATCACACAACACCCAGCCATCACGAGGCAGAGAAAATCCCTGACCCCGCCGGGAATCGAACCCGGGAACCCGGGTGTGGGAAGCGAGAACGCTACCGCACGACCACGAGATGCGGGCAAGGTATTAATAGCTGGCTACAATATTTAGATTACACAAGCACAAATTAAGAGTTCGAGTTTTGTTACCGTATTTTAGGTTACCTGCGACTACAGCTCAGCTTGGTACGTACTAAATTTGAATATTGTTAATTGTTCAGAATCATTTAATTCAAGTTCAAAGTTAAATCTCTTATTCCTAAATTACGTAGATTCAAGTAGCTTTTGAAATGATTGTTGAGGTAGCCCAAGACTAAACTTATTTTATTGAATTTCGTAGTGCTTCAGAAACAAAGCTCACTACTAATTTCAGTCACTAAATTAACTTTCAATTTTCCGGTTTTATTAATTCTTTTGCTAAATTAAGTCAGGGTGTACCGAAATATATTACTTCTGACAAACTTCCAGTTTTGACACTGCATGTGTCAACCTTCAGTTGCCACGCTTCTAGTACATAATTATATGTGCAATAACCCTTCTTTTTCAGTTACTATAGTAATTGTCCATAGGACTGGCGACCATAATTTTCCCCAAATCTCGAATATCTAATTACCGCTAGTTAATTGTTAACGTAATAGCAAGCACATTTACTTTCTTTATTAACTTTGCCCTTTTTCAAAATTAATTTCCACCAGTTTCATTTGCATTTTTCCTTTCATTTAGATGTAACCCTTTCCTCCCTCTTTACCGACAGATTATCTTCGGTGACGATTGCTTTTTCCAAATTTCCATTAGGTACACGCGGTTTAATTTTTCACTGTCATTAAGGTCGATAAGTGAGGGGGAGGTTACAACCACAATCGTCAAAAATGAACATAAGGAATCCTGAAATGTCAAATGAAAATTTCAACGTTAAAAACGTAAAATTACAATATTAATAAGAAATTAAATCTGCGTGAGCGCAGGATTAGCAACCAAAAAGGAACTCGCCAAACCATGGCAATATGCAGTGTGAAGATTCCTTAGCGATCAGAACCATGAATCACATTGGTAACCAAATACTTCTCTTGACAACGTATATTCTGATGCGAGTGAGCTGCACAGTAGGCTGATGTGTGAACGAAACATGGCGAAAGCACTGGGTGGCAGTGCTGATGTATAAATGGGCTGAAATAATTTAGATGCCGAACACAGTCAGTAAAAACAACGGAATAGAATAGAATATTGTTGAAAATTAATATAGTATCATAGTTTACCGACACTGCCAGAGGTGGCGTCTTAATGAAGATTCCTGCAGGTGCAGTGAGTGGCGGTTTGAACATCGCCACCTGAAGGGCCCTGAACAATGAAGGTAGCCAGGACAACTTCTGGTTCGAGATTAGTTCCGTGTTGCTAGTCTGTGCTAACGTTACGACGAGCTGTTGACAGTTAGCTCTATTGGAAACATTGAGTGTACTTTACGCGTGCCAGAGTTCGGCTTCTGTTTACAGCTAGCCAAGGCTGCCACACGTTGTCAAAATTTTAGCAGTTCGTTCTTCAGGGACAAGTTGAGTAAAACGTGTTTGTTTAAAGTGCATTTGTATCAACTAAACTTTTGCTTGTCTGTCCAGATTCCTACTGTGACAGATCCGTTTGGCCACGTTCCACCCATTTATCAATAGGAATGAGTACATAATATTTGGCTCCTCGGAACATGATTGAAATCATGCTATCATATAAAACTTGGCTTTTAGTGACCAATTGATCGTTAAGGTTTAAGTTTCCCGACCGCTAGACAAATTTGGGTTCTCCCTTTAGGTACTATATATAGGATCTACAGAGAATCGAGCATCGGTTCACAATAGCCACTATCTCTAAGATGAGCGGCGAACGAAGATCTACTATTTTCTTACAGCGCTCCTTTTAGTGAGAAGGTGCGCCTCAAACCGTATTTAATTCTTGTGATTGGTTTGTCCAGTATATGTATGAGTGCATTGGGCACAAGTGAGTCTATTGGCTTCTGACTTGGAAAAGAAATCTTTGACTGGTAGTTCATTGAGAATAAATGCCGCCTGTCTAGAGGAGCATACTTCTCAAAAGGCCGTTCACTTGCGAGAAGGGTTGTATGAGTGGGCTGGCGCACTCTATGGAAAATAATTTTTTAAGCAAAATTTTTAATCATCATTTGGAATAACTAAGTTTTTTTGTGAGCAGTGACTGGGCTTGCGCTGGTTGATATCGGATACTAACTGGATGCCAACACTAACAAATGCCTTGTTCTCATGTTTCTGGGCAAGCTCCACTCACATGGTCAGCAATACTGGCGAAATGACACTTTGGACCGATATCGCTGGCGAGTAACGCTTCCAGAACAAGTATCAGTAGAAGCAGCCCACCAATCAAGGGGTTGGAAATGGTTACGTGAGGACTGGGAGGAATGGGAATTGTGGTGGACTCCAGAGCTCTGCCACTCTTCGCAGCCAGCTCTCGACACAAGTAGACGTTCCTTTCCTATCCGCTTGGACACCATGTCCACTCAGCCTGTCGTTGGTGTCCCTATCCACTGATGTATACTTAATTATTATAAATAAAGCTGGAAGGAAGGCCAGTTTTATGATGAGAATACCATGAGCTTTTCTTCCAATCATCCTTACACGCATCCCATTAGATCCTGAGCGCTTTTCCATCAGCCAACTTGCGTAGCTCCCTCTCCTGATGAAACAGCGACCACTGTTTCAGAGGTACTGATTGGCGCTGATTACCGCACCAGGTCTCTAGATGTTGTCGGGGACCTTCTGTATGGCAACTCTGGTGGATCCTCGCGTTCTGATCGTTTTCTGACATGCTCTCCACCATGCTGAGCATCAAAGGTAGCCCCTCCCGTCGAATATTCGTGATCATCGAGTGCGGCTTCAGTTTCTTTGAATGAGAATCCCCCATCGTCGGTCTGCGCCCCAAGATTGTAGCTGGGTTTCATACAGAGGTCATGGACGACGTCTCTGTGCTTTTGTATTCTTGATGAAGGGTCATATTCCTCGGCTTAGTATGTGACGTCCAGCATGCAGTGAAGGATATAATACGGAACAAAGTAGCGCTTTAGTGACTTTTCCTATAATCCCACTTTCTGCACAGGCGTAAAAATGCCTATCAAGTCTCACAGGCAGTATCTCACTGGCCAGTTGTCCATTTTACGGCACGTTCGGTCCTTCTCTGGGGCGTCTAGAGGCTATACATGAGGCAGCTGTCTAGTTTCTTAAGTCCTGGTGATGAGGTGTTTCACGTAATCATCCTGAGTATGTTCCAGCTGAAAGGGAAGCAGAGTATCCACTGACGTTTCGGTCTCACGACCATAGGGCAGAAAGAATTATGTGAAATCACCATTGTCTTGCTAAGCTGTGATATATGTAAATGTCACGATGATCAGTATTGTATTCCAGTCTTTTTGCTCGACATAAACGTACATCGAGAGCAGATCTGCAGACGTCTTATTAAAGCATTCTGTGAAGCCATTCGTCTGTCAACGGTAGGTAGTTACTTTGTGGGTGATGTCGCAATTTGAAATGACCTCTGATACTAGTCTGTACTGGAAAACATTTCCACAGTCAGAGATTTATCCGTTAGGGTCCTCTACACATCAAAATAATGTCTTCTGCAAGGAAACTTGCAGTTTGTGGAGCTTCGATAGTAAGCACAGCTTTGGCAACAGCGTACATCATATAGTCAGTGCTGACTATTATCTATCGATTCCTGTTTACCGACTTCAGGAACGCCGGCCTCTGTGGCCGAGCGGTTCTAGGCGCTTCAGTCCGGAACCACGCTGATGCATTCACAAATGTTCGATATGTGCCCCTTTGGTGATTCGGCAGACATCAATCCGATAATCAAGTTCCTCCCACTCTCAGCGCAGCATGTCCCCATCAATGAGTTCGAAAGCATCGTTGATGCGAGCTCGCAGTTCTGGCACGTTTCTTGGTAGAGGAGGTTTAAACACTGAATCTTTCACATAACCCCACAGAAAGAAATCGCATGGGATTAAGTCGGGAGAGCGTGGAGGCCATGACATGAATTGCTGATCATGATCTCCACCACGACCGATCCATCGGTTTTCCAATCTCCTGTTTAAGAAATGCCGAACATCATGATGGAAGTGCGGTGGAGCACCATCCTGTTGAAAGATGAAGTCGGCGCTGTCGGTCTCCAGTTGTGGCATGAGCCAATTGTCCAGCATGTCCAGATAAACGAGTCCTGTAACGTTTTTTTCGCAGAAGAAAAAGGGGCCGTAAACTTTAAACCGTGAGATTGCACAAAACACGTTAACTTTTGGTGAATTACGAATTTGCTGCACGAATGCGTAAGGATTCTCTACCGCCCAGATTCGCACATTGTGTCTGTTCACTTCACCATTAAGAAAAAATGTTGTTTCATCACTGAAAACAAGTTTCGCACTGAACGCATCCTCTTCCATGAGCTGTTGCAACCGCGCCGAAAATTCAAAGCGTTTGACTTTGTCATCGGGTGTCAGGGCTTGTAGCAATTGTAAACGGTAAGGCTTCTGCTTTAGCCTTTTCCGTAAGATTTTCCAAACCGTCGGCTGTGGTACGTTTAGCTCCCTGCTTGCTTTATTCGTCGACTTCCGCGGGCTACGCGTGAAACTTGCCCGCACGCGTTCAACCGTTTCTTCGCTCACTGCAGACCGACCCGTTGATTTCCCCTTACAGAGGCATCTAGAAGCTTTAAACTGCGCATACCATCGCCGAATGGAGTTAGCAGTTGGTGGATGTTTGTTGAACTTCGTCCTGAAGTGTCGTTGCACTGTTATGACTGACTGATGTGAGTGCATTTCAAGCACGACATACGCTTTCTCGGCTCCTGTCGCCATTTTGCCTCACTGCGCTCTCGAGCGCTCTGGCGGCAGAAACCTGAAGTGCGGCTTCAGCCGAACAAAACTTTGAGTTTTTCTACGTATCTGTAGTGTGTCGTGACCATATGTCAATGAATGGAGCTACAGTGAATTTATGAAATCGCTTCAATCATTTGCAATAGCCCTGTATATGGAAAATTATATAAGAGGAACTATGATCCAGTGAGGCAGAAGTGGTTGTCATTTCAGATCACCTATGGCCAGCTGCCCTGAAGTATCTCCATGATGCTCCACCGTAGGATCTCCTAGGTTTCGTGAAGACTCTAAACAGAATCAGATACAGGTATCACTGACCAGGTCTCTACCGATCTGTTAGACATTACATAAGCCACTTTAAGGAGTGCCTCTTGAGAAGGTTTCTGAAGTCAAATGGTTCAAAGCGCTATGGGACTTAACATCTGAGGTCATCAGTCCCCTAGACTTAGAACTATTTAAAAATAACTAACCTAAGGACATCACACACATCCATGCCCGAGGCAGGATTCGAACCTGCGACCGTAGCCAGCTCGCGGTTCCAGACTGCAGCGCCTAGAACCGCACGGCCACTTCGGCCGGCCAATATTATCTGTTCAGAATACATTCTTAGAGATAGTTATTATAGTAACTGAATATGGCACCTTGCTAGGTCGTAGCAAATGACGTAACTGAAGGCTATGCTAAACTGTCGTCTCTGCAAATGAGAGCGTATGTGGACAGTGAACCGTCGCTAGCAAAGTCGGCTGTACAACTGGGGCGAGTGCTAGGGAGTCACCTGCCGTGTGGCGGCGCTCGGTCTGCAATCACTGATAGTGGCGACATGCGGCTCCGACGTATACTAACGGACCGCGGCCGATTTAAAGGCTACTACTTAGCAAGTGTTGTGCCTGGCCGTGACACCACACAATATTAATCACTTAAATACGGTACCTAAACAAATGTATTCCCAAAATTAAATAATTTTACATTAATTATTTTTTGGTGTTGCGATTTTTTTTTTCAGTCCGTGTACTATCCATAAACACCATATTATTAAAAAACTGGAGAAATTAATTTTAAGCTCCGTCTACAACAAACCACACTTCGTAAACGCTTGGAGGTAACTTGCATTTGACAGTTGGGGATCTAACCTTTTTATTAAGAGGGGCTAAGAAGCGCGTCTATATTAGAGTAACTGACGAACAGAACAGCTCACGCCGCGCGGGTTTAGCCGCTGCAGTCACGGACTGTGCGGCTGGTCCCGGCGGAGGTTCGAGTCCTTTGTGTGTTTGTCCTTAGGATAATTTAGGTTAAGTAGTGTGGCAGCTTAGGGACTGATGACCTTAGCAGTTAAGTCCCATAAGATTTCACACACATTTGAACATGTTTAGAACAGCACACGATCCTTTCATGGCCATGGGCGCGTGGGTAGAGTATCGCAGAAATTGAATGAGTCAGTAGAAAGTTTTGTCTATAGAATAAGGAGAGGGTTGGTTTGTTTGGGGAAGGAGACCAGACAGCGAGGTCATCGGTCTCATCGGATTAGGGAAGGATGCGGAAGGAAGTCGGCAGTGCCCTTTCAAAGGAACCATCCCGGCATTTGCCTGGAGCGATTTAGGGAAATCACTGAAAACCTAAATCAGGATGGTCGGACACGGACTGAGCCGTCGTCCTCCCGAATGCGAGTCCAGTGTGCTAGCCACTGCGCCACCTCACTCGGTATAGAATAAGGAGAATAAATGTAGATACATATTAGTTGGTGTATGACTTGTGTAAACATAAACATTCCAGACAGTCGGGACCGAGTAAATGTTATTAACTATACTCGGTCATTGACCACCCTGTCCCACCAGCAGGGGTGAGACGGGGCAACATCGTTATCTTAAATAGGAGCATACAATTTTTATTGTAGAATCGGATTCTACGGGAATAAATACGTATCTTTTGTATGCAACACTTTCTTCCTTGCGTGACAGATGGCACTGTAACCGACATATGACATATTTGAGTTCAGAAACGGTATTATCTCGAGAAAAATGAGTTGGATAAAAAAAACACGTCTGTGGCAAACGATTCAGTGTTCTGCAGTTTTCTCCGCGTAGCTGTTTTGAAACATTTATTTATTTATTTATTTATTTATATATTATTTAACTTGATCTCACTGCGTGCACGCCGTCCCCCATTTGTTACATACGGTTCTTCATGTTCTGACGTCGTTATTAGTTGGAGTGCAGGCCATTACTGTAGAAGAGAAAACTGAAATGGATTCCATTTATGAAGAAAGTGGCACGGACGTCGATAACGCTGCAATCCTTTATGCTCGTTTTCCGAACACGGTGCTATGACGCGCTTCTTTTTTTCGCGTTATTCTACAGTTCTCCCACGAGGGAACTGCACAACCACGAAAAAGGAACCATCGAAGAACAGTTTCTGGAGAAAATAACGAAACTGAATTGTCAGTTACAATGACTCATAAACCACAAATTAGCACTCGGCAATTAAGTCGAGTATCGGAAATTAGTCTGACTACTGTTTGCCAAATTTACAAACGTAGATAATATCGTCCGTTTTATATTTCCGTCCATCTCCATGACAATGATTTCCATAACCGAGCAACATTTTGCCAGTCGTCGCGTCAGCAAACACAGGGAGACCCCCGTTCCTTTGGACCATTCTATCGATGTCACCTTAAACGTTGATAAATATCGAATATTATTAGAAGAAGATCTTCCAGTGTTGCTTGCAGACCTTCCCGTAGACCTGCTGCGAACAATGTGGATTCATCGTGATGGTTGTCTAGCACATTTCGCTGAGGTAACAAGTATAAGCACATGTCCTGATGGCGGTAGTATCGCGTACGCAGGGTATAAAAGGGCGTTTCAATGGCAGAGATGTCATTCGCAGTCAGGTGACTCATGTGAAAACGTATCCGACATGACTATGGCGCCATAACGGCAACTAACACACTCTGAACGTGTAATGATAATTGGAGCTAGACGCTTGGGACATTCCATTTCGAAATCGTTAGGGAATTCAGTATACCGAGTTCCACAGAGTCAGGACTGTGCCGAGAGTATCACACTTCAGACTACTGGAAAACCACAGCCTGGTCAGATGATTCCCGATCTCAGTTAGTAAGAGCTGACGATAGAAACAGTGTGGTGCACATTCCACAATGCCATGGACCCATGTTGTCAACAAGGCACTGGGCAAGCTGGTGGTGGTAGGTCTATAATAGTGTGGGCTGTGTTTACATGGAATGGACCGGGTTCTCTGGTCCAGCTTAACCCATCATTGACTGGAAATGGTTATGTCTGGCTACTTAGAGACCATTTGCAACCATTCATGGACTTTATGTTCCGATGACAATACGCCATCACCTAAGTACAGTTGTTCGTAATTGGTTTGAAGAACATTCAGGACAACTGGAGCGAATGATTTGGCCACCCAGATCGCCAGAAATTGGACATAAATCAGAGGTCAGTTCGTGCAGCCAGCATGGCTCAGTATTTCCGCAGGGGGCTTCCAAAGACTTATGGAGTCCATGTCGCATCGAGATACTACGCTACGCAGGGCAAAAGGAGGTCCGACACGATATTAAGAGGCATCCCATAAATTCAGTAACCTCAGTGTATTCTTTAGCACCACTGGAAGTATAAAATCGCGTGTACAATCGTCGATGGCTCAGAAGAGGCTATCCAGCGTCTTGGGCTGCAAGATCACCAGATATTACTTCGCCAACTTGTTTGTGGGGTTGCTTGAAGAGTCATGTTTATAATGAAGTGCCAACAACGCGCGATAACACGATTCAGCGTATCATCCGCGCGTGTCAGAAGATTACAACGGAAACACTTTTTAACTGTGTCGAAACATTCTACACTCCTGGAAATTGAAATAAGAACACCGTGAATTCATTGTCCCAGGAAGGGGAAACTTTATTGACACATTCCTGGGGTCAGATACATCACATGATCACACTGACAGAACCACAGGCACATAGACACAGGCAACAGAGCATGCACAATGTCGGCACTAGTACAGTGTATATCCACCTTTCGCAGCAATGCAGGCTGCTATTCTCCCATGGAGACGATCGTAGAGATGCTGGATGTAGTCCTGTGGAACGGCTTGCCATGCCATTTCCACCTGGCGCCTCAGTTGGACCAGCGTTCGTGCTGGACGTGCAGACCGCGTGAGACGACGCTTCATCCAGTCCCAAACATGCTCAATGGGGGACAGATCCGGAGATCTTGCTGGCCAGGGTAGTTGACTTACACCTTCTAGAGCACGTTGGGTGGCACGGGATACATGCGGACGTGCATTGTCCTGTTGGAACAGCAAGTTCCCTTGCCGGTCTAGGAATGGTAGAACGATGGGTTCGATGACGGTTTGGATGTACCGTGCACTATCCAGTGTCCCCTCGACGATCACCAGTGGTGTACGGCCAGTGTAGGAGATCGCTCCCCACACCATGATGCCGGGTGTTGGCCCTGTGTGCCTCGGTCGTATGCAGTCCTGATTGTGGCGCTCACCTGCACGGCGCCAAACACGCATACGACCATCATTGGCACCAAGGCAGAAGCGACTCTCATCGCTGAAGACGACACGCCTCCATTCGTCCCTCCATTCACGCCTGTCGCGACACCACTGGAGGCGGGCTGCACGATGTTGGGGCGTGAGCGGAAGACGGCCTAACGGTGTGCGGGACCGTAGCCCAGCTTCATGGAGACGGTTGCGAATGGTCCTCGCCGATACCCCAGGAGCAACAGTGTCCCTAATTTGCTGGGAAGTGGCGGTGCGGTCCCCTACGGCACTGCGTAGGATCCTACGGTCTTGGCGTGCATCCGTGCGTCGCTGCGGTCCGGTCCCAGGTCGACGGGCACGTGCACCTTCCGCCGACCACTGGCGACAACATCGATGTACTGTGGAGACCTCACGCCCCACGTGTTGAGCAATTCGGCGGTACGTCCACCCGGCCTCCCGCATGCCCACTATACGCCCTCGCTTAAAGTCCGTCAACTGCACATACGGTTCACGTCCACGCTGTCGCGGCATGCTACCAGTGTTAAAGACTGCGATGGAGCTTCGTATGCCACGGCAAACTGGCTGACACTGACGGCGACGGTGCACAAATGCTGCGCAGCTAGCGCCATTCGACGGCCAACACCGCGGTTCCTGGTGTGTCCGCTGTGCCGTGCGTGTGATCATTGTTTGTACAGCCCTCTCGCAGTGTCCGGAGCAAGTATGGTGGGTCTGACACACCGGTGTCAATGTGTTCTTTTTTCCATTTCCAGGAGTGTAGATGGTGAGAGAATGGTTCTTGTTAGTGTGAATAATTTCGGTGCTTATGGAGTTAGGTTTTTGTTTTAGGACTCTTACCCATAGTATTTCCTGTAAAGAAAGAGAGAGAGAGAGAGAGATAGAGAGAGAGAGGACAATTCTTTTTAATCACCCTTTGTAACAAGGAAGACAAAGTATCTGACACATCAACTAGAAAAAGACACTTAATAGCATATTAACGATTTGCACTCAATCGTAGGTGGCAAGCCAGTGGAAAATGTTCCGCACGCAGCCGACTAACGCTTGGGAATTGCACCTGCTCGAGACACTGGCGAGAACCAGGTAAAATCAAACGAGAGATCACTTTGACTTTCAGTAAGGTCGGTTTCTCGAAGACCGTTTTTGGACCAATTGCATCAGTTGTAGTCAGCATGTCATATATACCGAAAACAACAGTACCCCCACGTATTGATGGCATTTACCCACAGCTCGGGACAATAAACCATCAGCGAAGACTAGTAACAAATGAAAGTAAGTACTCATTCATTGGTCAACTGGATTGCCACAAATCTGTCTCAAGAAAACGTAGAACTAATTTGACGGAAGTAAAATACAGTCAAGGAAGGAAGGATGGAAGATCAGGTTTTAACATCTTACCGACGATGCGTCTGTTAAAATTGGAACACTATGATATGGAAAGACCTTGATCGTGCCCATTTCAAACGACAATCCCGACATTCACCTTGATAGATAAAAGGACCTATCGGAAGCCTATATCAGTATGGCCAGACAGGCATTTCAACCCTTGTCCTCCAAAATGCAAATCCAGTGCCTGAAGCATCGTGTCAACTGCCTCGCTAATTATGGATGCGTATATTTTAGATTAGGCTTGCTTTCATTTCACTAACAAGGGTGCCCTTCTTCAAGGTGACAACGCCCCAGTTCACACTAGTTGCAGCGTTGTCGAACGAACGTATGGATGAACTGATTCATCTTAAGGAGCAATATTTAGCCTACTTTAGGAAGAAAATCTGATCCATGTTTCCTCACAAACAACTGCTGAGGTCAATAAAGTACCGCAGTATGCTTGAATAACGTTATTATTAAATTCCGCAATGGATGATAAATGGTAAAAAATTTCTCTGGTATGAGATCACGTGTGTATTCGCACTAGTGGCCCAACTGAACTTTGTTGGTAAAATTCAGCATTAATCTGATACGACTTACTTATGCCGATAAAACGGAACATTTAAGTGACCCATTAGGTGTTACCATTGTTTTCATCGGAAGGTAAAGATTCCTTAAGCATAGCCCCAGTGCACCAGCTCTGTAGCACCGTTTTATTCGCTCGCTGTTTGGTGAGGTGTTGTGGCTTCCCTGATCCAGTCCACATCACTGACATGTCTCGTGGTGAGTGTGACAATCAATCACAGTGAATGCGGAAATAAGTTCTCTTGCGTGTGAAGACTGATAGGTGATTCGGATAATGCAGATCGAAAAAGTTATAAGCTGTGACATTGTCATGCCTTGTTGCGGTCTGTAGCGAAGATGTTACGGACGTGGGCAGTAAACGAAAATGGCGCTCATTGTTAAGAATAATCGAAAAGGTGTTCATAGAACTGGGAGTTCCATCATCACAAATGCAGTGAAAGAAAATTATGTGTGCAGTACGTACGGATTTTTCCCTCTTTCCGACGCTGAAGGAACTTCTTACTAGTAAAGCCTTACTGACGATGAGAACTTCCTGCATGTTGTCACGACTGCTAGAATCTCCAGCTGGCCGCCCGACCTGAAGTTGTTCTACTTTAAACTGGTCACAGTGTGCAATAAATGCTTCAGCGTTAATAAAGACAATGTGGAAAAGCAGATTATAGGATGTTCAAGGAAGTGTGTAGGAGTTTTGTGATATTACGGATAAATATATTTGTATAGCAAAACGTCCTTTACTTCGCGACTAACCCTCTTAGACAATCATTTGTAAGTTACAATTGCTTACAAATTAGAAAACGGTCAGGTGGACGCTCTGCTCCATTGAACAAAAAAAAAGGCTCTGAGCACTATGGGACTTAACATCTATGGTCATCAGTCCCCTAGAACTTAGAACTACTTAAACCTAACTAACCTAAGGACATCACACACATCCATGCCCGAGGCAGGATTCGAACCTGCGACTGTAGCAGTCGCGCGGCTCCGGACTGAGCGCCTAGAACCGCTAGACTACCGCGGCCGGCGCTCCATTGAACACTGGACCATCATACTAATGGACGGTAGGTTATATAGTTGTGTCAGTAGCTGCCACAATTCTATAAGATGCAACCGTAACCAAGAAAAATTGGTTTATTATACGCATAGTGGTATATTTCATTAGCAAAAGGCCTGATAACACGCTGCCAGAAGTTCCAAGACTTTTTCCCAGTACAGATATAATTTTTGCTCTATGAGCTGTATAATCGACTGTTATGTCGCTGACAGGTCTCATATGAAAAGTCATTCAGATTGCATAACTATTCTCCTCCAGCAAATAAAGTAGGAATTGTATAGCACTACAGGCTTAGGGGCTTCGTGGGTTGGTAAACTCCCTAATTAGAAAGGATTTCATCATTCAAGCATATGTACAACTTCCTTTCGTGCTGTGTGAGAGTTTTTTTTAGGTTTGTCCTGAAGTTCAAATGGATACAGCCAGTGCGGGTACAGTGAAATGTTTTGTTTTTATTGTTGATAAAGAGAGTTACTTAAACTCGGTACCAAGCAGACCGTCGAGCATCACGTTCCCATAGGACTAACGGACGACCATCAAAGTGTCGTAATTCCTTATTACACAGCCGCGCGGTCTAATTGCGCCTTGCCAAGGCTCTCGCGGCTCCCCCCGTCGGAGGATCGAGTCCTCCCTCGGGCATGGGTGTGTGTGTTGTCCTTAGCATAAGTTAGATTAAGTAGTGTGTAAGTCTAGGGACCGATGACCTCAGCAGTTTTGTCCCATAGGAACTTACCACAAATTTCCAAAATTTCCTCATTACATAATAAATTGCAGAGAGATTCTGAATTCAGCACCGAAACATCAATTTCGTAAAACATGAAAGCGGTCACTACATTCAGATTTTAATATATAAGTACATAACACATTACTACCCCGGTTTTAATGCTCTGAAACGTACCGCTTTATATGAAATCTGACACATAAATGAAACAAACTGTCTCATAACGCAATGCAATAGTTAATGTAGTATTTAAATAAGTTCAATCATTATTAACTGAACCCATAAACTTTGCAACTGATCTAATGTAACATATCAGTGGTGGAGGACTACTCCTTATAGAATTAACACGTGCAATGCAGTTGTACCTCCATGCTGTATTCTACGGCACTTAAATTGGAAATGACTCATTTCGTAGCAAAGTCTTGACGTCTTCGTCGCTACAAAACATGGCTTTTGAAGAATCACCGCGACCCACACTTACTTCGTTAGCGAATGTAGGAACATGAACTTGTACAATCAGTGCAATATGTACATTGTTTTGTGTAACACTTATTTTATGTCTGACTTGCTGATACACTACTGTTCCCATGTTCAAGAAATATCGTTCTATGGTATGATACAGTATAAGATGCATTTGGTCAAGATTCAGTGAAATGCGCTGCAGAAGATCTGTTGATGGCAACATAATTTGCTGAAACCGGTCATCACAATAAGTGATGCACAATAGCGATCTCGGTTGTCTGAAGTTGTACTTCTGTTTTCTACATTAGCTAAAAGTTTCATTTAAAATAAGAAAAACTATCTCTGCTGACGGCAGTTCAAGTGCTCACACGTTTTAATGTATTTCACAAATGGTTCAAATGGCTCTGAGCACTATGGGACTCAACTGCTGTGGTCATAAGTCCCCTAGAACTTAGAACTACTTAAACCTAACTAACCTAAGGACATCACACACATCCATGCCCGAGGCAGGATTCGAACCTGCGACCGTAGCGGTCGTGCGGTTCCAGACTGTAGCGCCTTGAACCGCTCGGCCACTCCGGCCGGCGTATTTCACTCTAATGCAGTTCTCTCATGAACAAAATTTAAATGAGTACACGTGAGGATCTCAGAATAATGAGCAGAAGAATGAAAAATTTCCAGAATGAATTTTCACTATGTAACAGAGTGGGTGCTGATTTGAAACTGTGTGCCACTTCGGGACTCGAACCTGAGACCTTTGACTTCTAGGAGCTAGTGCTTTACCGACTGAGCTATCCAAACGCGACTCACCACCCCCCCCCCCCCCCTCACACCTCTACTTTCACCATCACGAAGGTGAACCAGTTTCAATCCGCCAGGAAGTTTCAGATCAGCGTACACTCCGCTGCAGAGTGAAAATTCATTTTGGAAACAATTACCCGGGCTGAGGCTTAGCCATGTCGTTGCAATAGCCTTTCCTCCAGGAGCTGTAGTCTCGCAAGGTATGCAGGAGAATTTCTGTGAAGTTTGGAAGGTAGGAGATGATTTACTGGCGGATATACAACTTTGAGGGCGGGTCGTTAGTCGTGCTTGGATAACTCAGTCGATAAACACTATATACCAGATGGTTATAATTAAAGTGTAACTATCCATGGGGGCCCAGTGTTGGCTGTAATCGTATGGCAACGAAACTTGGTAGATATGCGAATGCGTTAATGTGGAACCGATTTATAATAGAAAAAAATGAGTTTCAGTTTTGGCCACCACGTGCAAATCTGGCGCTGTCGACCTCATCCGACTTCTCTGGTGCTCATATTGAGCAATTGTGCGGTTAATAATAAAATCAACATTATTCCTTTCTCACTTACTTGACCTATTCTGCCCACTCCCCATTCCTAATCCATTACATATGGAAACATTTCTATGCATCTTTCTTGCATTCACAGCTCCAGATTTGCAACTGGTGGCCAAAATCGGAACTAACTTTTTCCGCATTAACGCTTTAGAATATCTACCAAGTTTCGCTGCCATAAGATAATTACAGCCAACACTGGATCTCCGTGAGTATCTCTTTTTAATTATAACCAACCGGTATATACAAAACACGGAAAAAGAATCCCATATTCATATGATTACCTGTAAAATTATTTGATGAATAGGATAATAACGAGATAAGAGACTTGTATACTCGGATGACCGAAGATAAATTCGATATCAATCCACGCATCTTTTAAGCAAGAATTGTAACAAGGAATTAGCAATGGTCAAATGAAATACAACTGCAAAATACCTCAGATAAGTAAACGTGAAAATTCACGTGACATATAATTACGCAAATGCAATGCGAACAAGCAACCATCTCACCTAAATCCTGGACGATATAGCTTCAGAGTGACCATCTCAGTATCACAAGACAAAGCGTCTATACAGGTCAGCACGTCCACGGCCGCAAGCTAAGAGTGTTGTTGACAGCGGCAGGCGAAAGACGAGAGTGCCTCTTTGTCCAGCAAGCCACGTCGGCCCAGTGAACTCAATTTTCCCCGCCAAGCAATACGATTGACTGACTGGACTCAGAGTTCAAGTTACTGCTAGAGACATGGCTTGCAGTTCCCACTCAAAGATAAAGCTACTCTAACGGAAGTAAAAATTGACTATAGGTTCTTTGAGACGTACAAATACTTATTGACTCGCATATCAATATATGATACGAATAGTCGTCCACAGCAGACGGCTTCCAAAAAGAAATACACAGAATGGCATAAATATTTCTTCTTGTACCCCGACTTCTTGCATCAGAATACAGCTTATTTGTTACAACGTCTTACGAGGTTGCCAGCCCTTACCACCCCAGCAGAGCGATGTGGTCACCGATATTAGCGGCTGTAGCAAGTAAAACTAAATACTGGAACACTATTTTGAGGATGGTTGAGGGTATCCCTTCTCCCGTTACAGCCCCGATCTGTTCTACCCAGTATCGCCTTCGTCGGCGGGAAAAACTGATTAACCACGCCTTCTCAAGAAAATATTCCTGGTCAGTAATTATAGAAATGAAATAAAGTTGCAGAAGAAGCTTCGTTGTGCAGCTACTTTCGGACATCAAAAGCTCAGTAAGACTAAGATTGAACCAACATAGCCGGCCATTGTGGCCGAGCGGTTCTAGGCGATTCAGTCTGGAACCGCGCGACCGCTACGGTCGCAGGTTCGAATCCTGCCTCAGCCATGGATGTGTGTGATGCCCTTAGGTTCGTTAGGTTTAAGTAGTTCTAAGTTCTAGGGAACTGATGACCTCAGATGTTATGTCCCATAGTGCTCAGAGCCATTTTTGAACCAACATATTGGGACTGCACGTGGACGAAAGCGCTGCATTATTTCTCGACCCATAAGAAGAAACAATAAGGGAAGCAGTAAACAGCGGACACAATTAAAAGTCGACAGTTATATTTATTTGCGTATTCATGTTGCAAAGTAAAAAAAGAAACACGAATAATTGTTCTAAATGGTCCAAGTGGCTCTGAGCACTATGGGACTTAACATCTGAGGTCATCAGTCCCCTAGGACTTAGAACTACTTAAACCTAACTAACGTAAGGACATCACACACAACCATGCGCGAGGCAGGATTCGAACCTGCGACCGTAGCGGTCACGCGGTTCCAGACTGAAGCGCCTAGAACCGCTCGGCCACAGCGGCCAGCGAATAACAGTTCGAGTTTAACGTCCCGTCGAATAAAAATTATTAGAGATGAAGCACATGTACGGATTGGGAAGGAAATCGGCTGTGACCTTTCAGAGGAACCATCCCGACATTCGTCATAAGCAATTTAATTATCTCGCGGAAAACCCAAATCTGGATCGCCAGACTGGCATTTGATTAAAAGTCGACAGTTGTATTTATTTGCATATTCATGTTGCAAAGTGAAAAAGAAAAAGAAATAACTGTTCGAAATGGTTCAAATGGCTCTGAGCACTACGGGACTTAACATCTGAGGTCATCAGTCCCCTAGAACTTAGAACTACTTAAACCTAACTAACCTAAGGACATCACACACATCCTGCCGAATACGAATGCAATAGCTAACCATTGTTCCACATCGTTTGGTTTCAAAGTCGTGGTGTGCCACAGGTGGTAGTCAGTACGATAACTGTAGGAGAGGTTGGTTAGATTGGCGGTAACGATGTGTTGATGGTTTTTTTAAATGGGCTGATATATTCGCTGCCAAAAGTACGGCGGCAATTCTAGTTATTAGGAAATATTCGTCACCACCTCCTTACAACTAAGTTCTGCCGATTTTTTTTTTTTTTTTCTTCGACGACGGGATTCGAACGGTATACATCTGGTGTTAGTACCAGAGCACTAATCTTCGTTAGCGATCTCGGAAACGGATATAGATTTTATATGAACGCAATCATATAATTGATTCGCCTCGATGGGCAATGAATCCAAAGTACGGATGCATATTTACCCTGGCCCACCTGCGGGAATCTAAAATTAGTGAGCAAGGAGGACATGGACGTGAACTGCGGATAGGTGGAGCTAGGTGGGAGCGTGAGTCGACCGGGGAACATACCGACATAGTCCAAGCATTTGAGCTCTATACTGGGTCCGTGTGGCATAATGGATAACGCAACTGCTGAATAAGCAGGAGATCTCAGGTTCGGGTCCCAGTATGGTATACAATTTCACTCGCCGCCCCTGATTCCGCACCACGTCCCGCTGGAGCTGACATCATTAGTTCCTTTCCTTTTTTCTCTCCCTCCCTCCTCTCTTTTTTTTCTTTATTGTTATTTGACATCTTGCAACAAGGTGGGCTGGCAGCAGCACACTACGCTGCTCTTCAGCCACAAGTTTTAAAGAGAAAAATACAATGGAGACACATAGAACAAAGCGGGGGGCAAAACACAGTAGACACAGAAACAAATAACACGTAGCCGTTCACACGCGAAGACACCTAAAGAAACTGTTGGCACTGCACACGGACACTGATGACGAAGACGACACGTGAACGATGGAGCGTAGTCGGCGAAAAACACTCAGGCACAAACACGACGGCACGCACACTAAAACGATGGCGATGATCTCCGGCGCGCGAATGTCCACTTTACGTGTGCGAGTCCTCCCCCTCTCCCTCCTGTTTATATAAAAGGAGATAGATATTCTTACCACTAATAAACAGATACATTTAAAACTAATCTATCCATAATTCATTACAAAAACTAGCCTATTTGGTCCATTGATCATGACCGGGCCAAGTATCTCACGAAATAAGCGTCAAACGAAAAAAACTACATTTATCTTGAAGGGAGAAACCAGATGGCGCTATGGTTGGCCCGCTACAAGGCGCTGCCATAGGTCAAACGGATATCAACCGCATTTTTTTCACTAGGAACCCCCATTTTTATTACATATTCGTGTAGTAAGTAAAGAAATATGAATGTTTTAGTTGGACCACTTTTATCGCTTTGTGATAGATGGCGCTGTAATAGTCACAAACATATGGCTCACAATTTTAGACGAACAGTTGGTAACAGGTAGGTTTTTTAAACTAAAATAAAGAACGTAGGTACGTTTCAACATTTTATTTCGGTTGTTCCAATGTGATACATGTACCTCTGTGAACATATCATTTCTGAGAACGCATGCTGTTACAGCGTGATTATCTGTAAGTACCACATTAATGCAATAAATGCTCAAAATAATGTCCGTCAACCTCAATCCATTTGGCAATACGTGTAACGACATTCCTCTCAACAGCGAGTAGTTCGCCTTCCTTAATGTTCGCACATGCATTGACAATGCGCTGACGCATGTTGTCAGGCGTTGTCGGTGGATCACGATAGCAAATATCCTTCAACTTTACTTACAGAAAGAAATCCCGGGACGTAAGAACCGGTGAACGTGCGGGCCATGCTATGGTGCTTCGACGACCAATCCACCTGTCATGAAATATGCTATTCAATACCACTTCAACCGCAAGCGAGCTATGTGCCGGATATCCACCATGTTGGAAGTACATCGCCATTCTGTCATGCAGTGAAACATCTTGTAGTAACATCGGTGGAACATTACGTAGGAAATCAGCATACATTGCACCATTTAGATTGCCATCGATACAATGGGGGCCAATTATGCTTCCTCCCATAATGCCGCACCATACATTAACCCGCCAAGGTCGCTGATGTTCCACTTGTCGCAGCCATCGTGGATTTCCCGTTGCCCAATAGTGCATATTATGCCGGTTTACGTTACCACTGTTGGTGAATGACGCTTCGTCGCTAAATAGAACGCGTGCAAAAAATCTGTCATCGGCCCGTAATTTCTCTTGTGCCCAGTGGCAGAACTGTACACGACGTTCAAAGTCGTCGCCATGCAATTCCTGGTGCATAGAAATATGGTACGGGTGCAATCCATGTTGATGTAGCATTCTCAACGCCAACGTTTTTGAGATTCCCGATTCTCTGGCAATTTGCCTGCTACTGATGGGCGGATAAGCCGCGACAGCAGCTTAAATACCTACTTGGGCATCATCATTTATTGCAGGTTGTGGTTGACGTTTCACATGTAGCTGAACACTTCCTGTTTCCTTAAATAACTTAACTATCCGGCGAACGGTCCGGACACTTGGATGATGTCCAGGATACCGAGCAGCATACATAGCACACTCCCGGTGGGCATTTTGATCACAATATCCATACATCAACACGATATCGACCTTCTCCGCTATTGGTAAGCGGTCCATTTTAACACGGGTAAGGTATCACGAAGCAAATACCGTCGGCACTGCCAGAATGTTACGTGATACCACGTACTTACACGTTTGTGACTATTACAGCGCCATCTATCACAAAGCGAAAAAAGTGGTCCAACTAAAAAATCCGTTTGACCTATGGCAGCGCCATTTAGTGGGCCAACCATAGCACCATCTGGTTTCCTCCTTCAAGCTAGACGAGTTTCGTTCTTTGTAGTTTTCTCGTTTGATGCTTATTTCGTGAGATATTTGGCCCGGTCACTATCAATGGACCACCCTGTATAAACGATTATTATAGGTCTCTGTGGCTTCATGTAGTAATATTTCTGTTTCTCTAATCTACTAGTCTTTAATAGCGTGCTTCTGGGTGACAGGTGATTTTTGGCTTCTCTTCCTTGGCGTCAGTCTCAACCTCTTTATCAGGCGTTCTTTACTTTGACTACATCACTCACTCAGTTTGATAATTTGAGTACCTCTCGCTTTGGAACACTGTTCATGGGTGTTGTAATTCCTCGACGAGACTCTCCTTGTCTGAAAGAGTTCGAACTCTATGGACCAGATTCCTAAGCACCGAATTTTTTAGTGGCGATTGGTGATGGCTCGAGCCGTGGAGATGAGGTCAATGTGCGTAGGTTTTGTATGTGCTACGTGAGCCAGGGATACGTGCGTTCTTCAGTTAACTAATACGGTGAGGAAAGTTATTTGGCCCTCTTTTTCTAATTCCATCTCGAATTTTAAATTATTACGAATGGAGTTTAAACGTTTCAGGAACTGTTGAAGCTTTTCCGCTCCATGTGGCCACACCAAAAACGTATCGACCATGTAAAGATAAAAACACATTGGTTTTAAATTGGCGGATTCTAGTGCCTTTGGTTCAAATTATTCCACGCATAGGCTCGCCACGGTAGGCAATAAAGAACTGCCTATCGTCATGTCATCGGTTTGTTCATAATATTTTCCATCGAGCAGGAAATATGTAGATGTTTGAACGCGCATAAAAATTCTGTGAAAGAAATGTTGAAATTTTTCGCGATTAGTTCCAAGGAATTAGGTAGTGTAACTCTCGTCAAGAGGGAGACTATATCGAAACTGATCAAAATATCTGCATCCAGGGGCCGCTATTGACTGAGGCGATGAACGAAGTTAGTGCAGTAGCGGGGGTGCCATTCACACTTCCCCATATACTCGCTGAGGATTAGGTGTGCCACTATTATTAACTCTGGCTCTTATAGGACTTTCTTCCTTGTGTACATCAGAAAGTCAAAGACTTGGATAACTCTGAGTCAGTTTGCGTTTCACGTAGAATTGCGCTCTACTGAAACCACGGTTCGGTTGTTTTGGTGCAACAGGTTAATGACGTAGTAAGCGGGCGGATTACCGGCAGCATTAGTAGCACTGGTAGAGAAAGAAACATAAATGAATGTGTGAGAGAGACTGCGGCCCAACGAATTCTCTTTGTTTTGTGTTTGTTTGCATATAATTAGAAACCTAAATCTTTCAGTGTTAATCCATTGTGTATTCTATATCCTTACAAGATATAAATTGCATTGTATAAGTAATAAAAATTAGTAGTTCGCGAAACTTCTGCGCTTTTATGTAACCAAAAGAATTACTTTTGATGCAAGTGCAGTTCACATGCAAAAACATAAAAACCTATATTATTATTACTGTTTTTTGTACTAAATAAAGCGTTTTTCATCACGATCAAAGGCAAGAGTGATTACTGATTAGTGCGAATATCAAAACACATTTTATATAAGCTCGACGAAGTATTGAAACGAAGTTTCATGAGTTTTTGTCTTGCAGTTTTCTTTTCATTTTACCTTTTTTTGAGGAAATTACGTTTTCTAGCATTGTATGGTATATCTTTTTTTTTATTTTTACTGTAGCAGCCATCTGTTTCGCGTTAAAAATCAACACTATTTGGATTAAACCTAAATTTAATATTGACAATTTCAATTTTGCTATTATTCAATTTTGCTATGAGTACTGTTTATTTTTAAGTAACAGACAAGAAGATAACTATTTAGTACAAAAATGTTCTGTAGGTTACGTGGTCCTTTATATATCCTTACTCAGTTCCTACACATTTCATGGCTTCCTGTTTCTAGAGAAATCTAGTAAGTCACAGATCTCGTACGCAAACAAAGCGGTCGAAATGAGGTTGCTCTCGACAGGTATGCAACACGCCTAACGTACAGGTAACACAGTTACTATCTGAAGTGATCAAATCTGCTAGGAAAACTACTGTAGTCTACGCTAGTCTTCAGTAGCCTATGATAGTTTAACAACTCTAGTTTCACGTAATATCAGTGTGAGTTGGAAAAACAAAAGAGCATCAAAGGGCGAGTGTGCATTTGGAATCGAACTCGGCTATAAATAGTTCACAAAAATGGTTCAAATGGCTCTGAGCACTATGCGACTTAACTTCTGAGGTCATCAGTCGCCTAGAACTTAGAACTAATTAAACCTAACTAACCTAAGGACATCACACACATCCATGCCCGAGGCAGGATTCGAACCTGCGAGCGTAGCGGTCGCTCGGCTCCAGACTGTAGCGCCTAGAACCGCACGGCCACTCCGGCCGGCAACAGTTCACATTTTGGTTGGAATCCAGGAAGCGAGTGTACATAAAACCAAAAAATGACGGCTGGATCTGTCATTGAAATTTTGTGCATAAAATGGGAACAACAATTCGGCAAAAACACCCGGAAGCACACCACTAATCAATCACCCCGATAAAACCTAAGAGATTACTGGTATTTTTCTAAAATTTTAAATGGTTTTTGTATCACTGGTTCTCAGATATGCACAAAAATTCGTTTTATTCTTTTCATTTTTTAAGCTGTTTCTTCTTTTGCGAATACGAGTATACATAACCACGGAAATTAGGTGTGATTCCTAAGACTGTTTTCTGCTATTACACAAGTTGGCGATGTTAACGTGTAGCCTACCCATTAGCATCGGTGCAATTTGCTATAATTTACTGGAGTAGGATAAACGAATCATCTCGGCCTTTATTTAAGAACGGTTCTCCTGCTGTCCCTTTACAGCCTCTAGGGAAACGGAAAGGAAGCAGCAGCTTCGTGGATGTATCTGCGCAATACGTTGAGTATTTCTACGAATAACACGGGATGAATCATGATCTTTATTAAGATGTCATCCCGGTTTTCGCCTGAAGTGATTTAGAGGCGCACAGGTAACATAAATCTCACGGAGCTTGTTTCCATCGATTTCACTCCCCGCCAAATACGAACTCGGTGCGTTAAGAGAAAAAAGCATTCACGCTTTTATCTGCTCTTGTTGCACTGAAAATAGGTCAGCGTATCGCTATTGAAATCAAGATATCTATTAAATTTTCCGTTCCACCCGCTCAATTAACTTCATTATGACTCTGCTACTGAGTTTACAGAAGGAGATGTCTGAACTTGCTACTCTTTAATTTATTTATGGATAGACATGCATACATTTTTTGTAGTAAATAGCAAAAAGTCTAAACAGATCCTGTTAATGTATGAGCCCTTTATACAAAGGCCCAAAATTCGTCGTGCGTAAAGAACTGTCACTTCACTCTGCACCGACACTTGGACATAAAATTTAGTAGCTATGCTCTCCACATGGACAATTATTTTGAGGTATGCTTACAGCTATCTATAGACTTTATGCATACTTCATTTTCTCTGCGGGTATTCGTCGGTACACATCAATTATTTTGCTATTATACTGCTAAAAATAACTCAATTTAGGTACATGCACAGCACTTGCTACCAACCTTAAGGCTTGATACTTAAATGAATTAAGCCACATTTCCACAGTCCCTATACCTCTGTTATGATCGTGTTCATAGTCTTCTTTGCCTCCCCTGTTTTATCATTTGCTCTTACGATTCTATGCAGTGTAGATGTGATCTACATAACGTCCGACAGTGCTGACAACGTTCCAGCATCAGCTCAAAGGATATCGTCTTTATTTTTCAGACACATTTCTCCAATAAGTTTAGACAACCGATTTCATAATCTGTGTAGCGGCAGTGTCCAGCTTACCACATATGTTTTTTCCGTCTGATGTAAACTGAACAGCTGATATACGCTTAATTTGAGATAAGATATATGCCTTAAGTTATACAAACTAGTAATCATTTGATAATAAATGAATATTATTCATTCTAAAATAATTTCACTGTGAAATGACATAAAGCTGTAAACATTAATCCCAGCCCTGTAACTATGCCAAGTTTTAATCTGCGTTCAATGACAGTGTGGCAGTATTAACAGCACTGCCGAAAGACCACAGGATTTCTATGTTAGTTAACATACATGTATAAAATATGCAAGTTGTTAGGAAAGTAGAAAGAATGGGATAGAAACTTAGAAAAATTACAATGACACTAGAACGAAAAAATAATACAGAGACTTACACATCCCTTCACTCCATGACCCTCGTGCAGGAACAGCAATTAATTATTCCAAAAACAGAGACTGCTTTTCTTTTTGAAATACAGAGACGGATAAAGAGAATGTTGCGTGCTGAACAGTATGGAGTTCATCCACTCACTGTTTGTACACGAAGAGAGTAAAAATGTCGAACAGCTAATTTAACCACGTCTGTTGAGGGCATGACTTTTCAGCGTAACATTGTTCAAATACCTCAGATTGTGACGTCCTCTGTACATCAACTGATCCAGACTGTCCGAACACCTATTAGAGGACATTAATATGGGGTGTGTCCACCCTTTGCCTTTATGACTTCAACCCTGCTAGGGCAATGTCATGGAAGTGTCGTAATGTGT